>NC_086321.1:368268323-368588601 GCF_036172605.1 Pelobates fuscus
CCATAGTACTACCCACCCTGAGCGGTGGATATGTTTATACTCTTGACCCTCACAGTCGAGCATTTAATTTTACCAGCGCACACTGTAACGTAACCATGCATGCTGCGAGTCCACTTAATGTTCCATTAGCCTCTTGGCGCATGTCAGAGCACCCTATGTGACCCACGTATGTTTACTAATGCAGAACTAGGTTATGCTTCCTGAGTTAATATATCTTGTATACTAAACTTAGATGGCGACCCTCATAAAACTCTAATATTCTCGTTTGCTAAGCAAGACCAATTTCTTTACCTACTTCTAGTTTAATCTACCGACGATTCACATGTGTTTATGTCCCCTATGCTAATGTAAATTGGAGCGAATCCAGCCTGAATCGTGCTATATTTACTGACTGCATGTCTAGGAAATTATACTGTATTTTGCTATTCCTTTGACTTTCTAACACGCCATGCAGTGCTCTTGAATATATTATGTTGTTCCAGAACGACAAGTTCACAATTTAAAAAAGAAGCATCGTTATCCAGAAATGTACTAGTTTAACGCTGATAATGTTTACACCCTCTACTGTAATCAAACTATACGTTTCCCTCTTCTCTTCTGTACCCCATCAAAAATGCTTCAATAAAAGAAAGATTGACAAAAAAAAATTAGGACCGGCACGCTACGGGGCATCACAATACTGCTAAAAGGTTGCCTACCCCTGGTATAGATCATTCCCCTGAAATTTCACTGCTCAATTCACTGTCATTTAGGAGTTAAATCACTTTGTTTCTGTTTATGCAGCCCTAGCCACACCTCCCCTGGCTATGATTGACAGAGCCTGCATGAAAAAAAAACTGGTTTCACTTTCAAACAGATGTAATTTACCTTAAATACTTGTATCTCAATCTCTAAATTGAACTTTAATCACATACAGGAGGCTCTTGCAGGGTCTAGCAAGCTATTAACATAGCAGGGGATAAGAAAATCTTAATTAAACAGAACTTGCCATAAAGAAAGCCTAAATAGGGCTCTCTATACAGGAAGTGTTTAGGGAAGGCGGTGCAAGTCACATGCAGGGAGGTGTGACTAGGGTTCATAAACAAAGGGATTTAACTCCTAAATGGCAGAGGATTGAGCAGTGAGGCTGCAGGGGCATGTTCTATACACCAAAACTGCTTCATTAAGCTAAAGTTGTTCAGGTGACTATAGTGTCCCTTTAACATGGGACCTATATTCATAAAATAATGCATAAAATACATTGTAGGATTGTTTAAAAACAAACAAACAGCAAAAACATGTGAACAGCAAAAACAGTGAAGACATTTATATTAAAGAGGTCAATTAATGAGTTTGCTCATTCATGTATTGTAATTATCAAACAAGTGATAAAGTGCAATAAGTGAACAGAAGGTGCTTAAAAGTCTTAACTATTGTAAAATCAGCAGCAACCATATAAAGTGCAAAGACTCAAATACGCTCACATTCAACAATGCATATACAAGGTGCGTTGCACATGTACTGCGGTGAATACCTGCCTTTTATACTTTGTGGTCACACAGAATTACATTAAAACACCAAATAACGTGTGTATATATTTTTAAAAGGCACAGTGCACCTTATATTTCTATCATTGTAATTATCAGTGATTATAGTTTAGATTGTAAGCTCATGGGCTTCTAGCATAGTACCCATAGTGAGGTTAGTATCAGTGCAATTAGTTATATATCCCCTGTCTGTATAATACAACATTTATTTTGCACATACACTCTCTAGATAAGAGAGGTGCTCAAGAACCGTTGAAGAAACAATCCAAGTGTCATACTGACTACAATGCGCTGTAGTGGCTATGGTACCAAGAGCACCCTGGCAAGCCCCTCCATTGTAAGTAGCCAAAAAATTTTAGACTGAAATTACTTTATCTTGGGTCCCCCTGACGCCACTCCCTGCCTCCACTACACCAGACAGAGAGCTGGAAGCTCCCGACTACGCGAGTGTCTGGTGATCTCACTCAGCCATTGAGCCAAGCCCTGCACCGCCAAGCTGAGCTCTGACAGGGAGCGTCCGTCTCTCTGTCTGGGTTAGCTGAAAGCCGAGGCCGCCCGACCCCAGATTCTAAAACAGTTTGACTATTTGCATTGGGAGGGCACCAGGGCACTCCTGTTATCCATTACAGCAAGTCTGAAATAACCTGCTAAAGCCTTCAGCCACTGAAATGGCTGCACCATACAAGGAGCGTGGGCCCTGCAGGACCTTTCTCCAACAGTTTTAACTTTTTCCATTTCTCTTTTGATCGAATGCACTTTGAAAACATAGGACAAAGTAGGGACTACTTTGTCTTATGAATTTCTCCTATGCTTACGGAATCTTCACCTCCTTTGTCAAGTATAATTTTGCCATAATCCCGACCTTTCCATCCAGTCCTCCTTCCTCAGTCTCGCAAGTTGCCTTGTGTTCACTTCCAAATGCCACTTCAGATTTAGATCCTGTCGCATAATATGGGAAGATAATGGCGCCACAATCTTCAAGTTACTAATAGTACCGTGTTTCCCCGAAAATAGGACCGACCCCGAAAATAAGCCCTAGCCGAATTTCCGGGGTGGGCTGCAATATAAGCCCTACCCCGAAAATAAGACCTAGGCATTTTATCTTTGGTGGGACTTCCTTCTTCTATGAGGAGGGGGAGGAGCGTTGCGGGCCGCGGCATCGCGCAGCGTGATGACGACGTGCGCAGCGCCGTCAGTCTGCCTTCACGGATCTTCAGCGGAAGGATCTATTCCGGGCGGTGAGGCACCCAGTGGTCGGACTCTTTGAACTGTGAGTAGATACCGGTATTTTATGCCTGGGACTTAATTAATTAAAGGGGGGGGGTGAATTAATTAAAGGGGGGGGGTGAATTAATTAAAGGGGGGGGTGGATTAATTAAAGGGGGGGTTCAATGTACATACCGGAACCGTAAATAAATAAGCCCTACCCTGAAAATAAGCCCTAGTGTGTTTTGTGTGACTAAAATTAATATAAGACCCGGTCTTATTTTCGGAGAAACACGGTATAATCTTGCTCCACAAATAATTGAGTCAAGGTGATTAAAGGGGGGCCAATGTAAAAACTAGATGGGGGGTTAGTACTAGGAACTAGTAGAGTAGAGGCAGGGGGAGATTTAAAAAAATAACATAAAAAGGCGGTGGGATGGCCATTTAGAGACACTCAGGAGTCAGGCCATACAAAGCCGCTTTAAAGAGGGGTGGTGACCAAACGACCCCCCTTCATGCAACATAAAGGGATTTCTTTTGTTTCCTCACCATTCCAGGTGGAATTTTGTATAGTTCAGGTCCTCTACCAGAGACTTGAGAGTTCTGCACAGTAATATATATTTATATATTTTTTTAAAAATTTTGACTGATGAATTTTAGTTAAATTCGCTTGGCTAACACTTTAGCTCCGTCTATTACTTAAAATCACACTCTACTCCAAGTAAAATAGTCCCCCATGTATAAACAAAACAAAAACAAAAACAACAACACACACATTATTATTATGTTATTTATATAGCGTTATCAAATTCTGCAGCGCTTTACAATGGGTGGACGAACAGACATGTAGTTGTAATCAGACAAGTTGGACACACAGGAACAGAGGGGTTGAGGGCCCTGCTCAATGAGCTTACATGCTTGAGAGAGTGGGGTAAAATGACACAAATAGGTAAGGATAGTATTAGACTAGTGACAGTTGCAGAAGAGGAATCAGTCGGGAGCTATTAACAGTTTAATTGATACGCATTTATGAAGAAGTGGGTATTTACCGATTTTTTTGAAGGAGTGGAGACTGGGTGAGCATCTAACGGAGGAGGGAAGCAAGTTCCACAGGAACGGTGCTGCCCTCGAGATATCTTGAAGGCGAGCATCAGAGGTGGGAGTACGGACAGAAGATAGACGTAAGTCTTCAGCAGATCGTAAGGGCCTAGACGGGACATCCTTGTGTATAAGGGAGGATAGATAGGTGGGAGCAGCATTATGTAGAGATTTGAAAGAAAGAACCAGAATTTTAAATTGCGTCCTATATCTTATAGGAAGCCAATGTAGGGACTGACAGAAGGGTGAGGGGTGGGAGGTGCGGGCGGACAGGAAGATGACCATTCATTATGGACTGTGACGGCGCAAGTTGGGAGCACACACATACATCAACACTAAAGTGAATTTAAAATAAATCTTTAAAAATCCCCACATAACATGACGTGGTTGATGAACAGCAAACTATTGGTATGCGCAGTGATCCTGGTAGATCTTTCACAGAAGGCAGTGGACCATCTGAGGTATTATGGCTTCCTATGGAGGATTAAGGCAGCATGCGCCCAACTAAACACTCAGGTAATGCAATTAGGAAACAAAAACTGTCTAAATGATACAATGGGAGGTACAGAAAAATGGGGGCTGACTTCTGGTTGAAAAACATGGATATAACTTTCACATGTGTTTCAATGTCACTCCCATCTGTAAAACACACTATAAGATAAGGAACATTTTCGAATTCCTAGAAAAATTCTGCAAAACAAACATTCAGATGAAAATATATATATTTTTGCAAAGTGTTTTTTTTTTTTTTTTTTAATTCTTTATTTTATTTGTGCATTGTAAGAAGAACATAAGTTTGCACTGCCACGACAGCTGATGCATACAGATTCGTAAACATATTATAACATTGGTATGGCATCGATAACATAGCACATTTTTTGTTTTTAAGAGTCAAATTGTGTAACAAGTCGAATGTTGACCATGCTTATACAGTTCGAGCTACTGCACGTTTTTAAATCAAGAGATAACCCAGTAGTGATTTTTAGTAGTATGTGACATGTAGTTTAACAAAACATTGTGTAGACATGTGTGTAGATCAAGCATTGAAACTTATATAATATATGCAGTATGACTAGTTGCTGATGTTCAGTTATGCAAAGGTTTGACACTCTGACTAGACAACTTGGTTAAGTAGGCTCAGACAATTCAAGAACATTGTAAGGGTTAATAACATTAGTAGACTTTCGTGGATGTGTGATTGGGCTATGTGTAGGTGCTGAATTATACTTAATTATGGCAGGTGCTATGACTTGAATGGCTATGCGAGATTTAAATTGTACTGCGGGGCTGGCGCTGTGGAGAGCTGTGTTGCGCAAGAAAACCCATCGGCTGAGAGAACATATGTGGCACATTAAAATGATATGCAGACAGATGCAATTAAACAAATTCAATTATACCGCTATCTACAGGGTTAGTCCGGGGGGTCAGAGGGGTTTATAACAGTTCTCAGGCAGAGAACGTTGCCCACAACCCTGCGTGGGTTTGAGACATGGGTGGCGTTCAAGCCTGTGCCACCTCGCTAGTCTGCAGTGTTTCCATCCGATCTCGTTTAGGTGGGGACAGCCATGTAGGGGTCGGGTGTGAGACCCTGCAGCACGAACGGGACTGTTCTGGTCGGGTCTCACGAGTGCCTTGGAGATGCTGCGTTCTCTTGGCCTGGTTGGACAAGGGAGTCCTGTGGAATGCCTAATGCTAGCAGAAGCGGTGCTGTGTCGATTAGGTCTCGGGTCTTGTGGGAGGCAGGCCCCTGCTGGACTGTGAGTGTGCGGGAGGGTCTCCATTGATATTGGAGGCCATGCTGTAGCTGATGTGTAAATATGGTAAATCGGCAGAGAGATGAGTTGTCCTGGTTCCACGGCATGGTGTATTGTGCTGTGGTCGGTCTCCTGGTCGTGAACCCTGGTGAGTAGTTTGCTTTAAAGTTTTCAACCTATGCCTTGTTGGGGCTGTGCTGGTCCCTGCCTTGGGTGCCGATGCTGTCGCGTTTCCCTGCGATGAGGCTGAGGGCGTGATGGATGCCGTTTGGGTGAGTCAGTAGGCAAGGCGCTCATACAGATAGCTTTATCACGGTTATGTTTTTCATGCACAACCTCCGCGGGCCCCTCTCACCGATGCTTCCCCCCTTCTCCATCCCCAGCCCGCTCGCCAGTCGGAAGGCGGGTTCGTTTGGGTAAGGGTGATGCTCAGCAAGGTGGTTCCGTCTGCAGACAGGAGAGGTTGCGTCGGCCATTGCGGATTTGCGGATTGCCGCCATTTTAGTGCCCTGGCTCGTAGCGCAGAACGCTTGTTGTAGGGCGGTGTTTCCCTCCGATGGGGACCGGGATAACCCCCCCGGTCCATGGGGGGGGGAAGAGAGGCCTGCGAGGCGCATCCCAAGGCTGTCGCCGGGCGGCCAGGTTCACAAGCAGGACGGCGGCCGTCCGTCCCGCTCTCCACCCTCATAGGCCGCAGGCCCCAAAGTCCCATATCGCTCACTGGGGGCTCTGGAACTCCCGATCTCAGGGACTGCGGTGGCTCCGGCTTCTGCCTGGGTGCTTAAGACGGCCTCTGGTCACTCAGATTGCTTTGATGGTGAATTTTTGTGCCATTGGGGACCAAAGTCGTCAGGAGCCTCTCTGGCCTGCGACCGGTCAGCATGGCGGTCAGGCCCCGCCCCCCCCGTGGGATCTTTTTGGTGGTAGATTTTAAAAGGTGCTTATACATTATGATTTTCATAGCCTTTTAAAATGTTGCGCGAATGTTCCTCTATGGTTGTGTGTGTAAGGCTCTTGTGGTTCTCCCTACATATGTTAAGCCACGCGGGCATGCTAGTAAATAGATCACATTTTTTGTGTAACAAGTTATATTACATAGTTACATAGCTGAAAAGAGACTTGTCCATCAAGTTCAGCCTTCCTCACATATGTTTTTTGCTGTTGATCCAAAAGAAGGCAAAAAAAAAAACAGTTTGATATTATAAATATTGTTTTTCTCCTTTGAGGTTTTCATGAGCTGTAAGCCATAATCATCGCACTTATGACAAATCGCGGCTTGAACTAGCTTGCTTTGCATGTAATGCGTCTCATACATTAGTTTCCCATTTTACGTTGCATTACTGAAATAAATAAACTTTTGCACGATATTCTAATTTTTCGAGTATCACCTGTACTTTCAGCACACTCATTTTTCAATAAGAATTTTTTTTTTTCATGTCTTTTAAATATAACTATTCGGTCATTCCTTATATGGCAGTTATGCTTTCTTTTTCAGTCTAAATACCAACATGTTGCTGTTCGTCCAAGTGTCCATGTTTTCTTGTTAGTATCTATCTTACTATTATTATATTATATTGCAGTTTGAGGAACCCTGAGGTAATTCCCCAGCTGTATAATGTCTGCCTGGCTCATTGTTTGGCTCCATAGGAGGAGTGTGTTTATCTCTTTACACAGAGACACTCCATGAACACATCCTCCCCGGTGGCAGGTAGGTCCTCGCAGTGTTTTGCAAAGTGTTTTAATGTATTATTTCTTTAATTTGTTCAATACAGAGGATAAAAGGTTCAGATTCAGCCTCTAAAGAAAGTGGCTTACTACGAGTGCGGGTTTATGTCAAGAATATTACAAAGGAGCAGAGAAATGTATTAACGCGGAGGGTGGGGAAGCAGATAGACAAAATATGATTAACCGCCTGTTAAGTTTTGCTGTATGGCCATAAATTTAACTCGGGTACAAAACCAGGCTAATTTCAACAAAAACATGAAAAACATGAAAAAAATTTAGTGTAAAATTGGTGATAGATTAAAGCGGCACTGTCATGCCAAACTTACCTCTCTTTAATTGATTCCTCTTCTCTCCATCTGTCAGGATCTGTTCTTCATTTCTTCCTGTCTGCTCTAGTTTTCTTTAAAACCTAAGACAAAAGTAGGGACTACTTTGTCTTATTGAGGTTTCCTATGCTTGACCAGCGGAGGAGCAAAGTGTGCTTCATTTCCGATGGTCAAAGCAATTTTCCCACAATTCTCACCTTTACTCCGTGTTCCCGCGAAGCCTTCTTTCACTTTTCCCGAATGTTCCGGTTACTTAGAACGCTGGCGAAACTACGGAATTTCGTCCTCACAGAATGAGAACAGTTTCTCCATTTGTGTTAGGATGCAATTCTGGACTTTGTTCGGATCGGAATTTAATTAGAATGAATAAACCTCCGATCCTATTCGTGCCCCGGCTGCATCTTGCAGCTGCTTAGTAGATAGCTCCCTGATACCGTGGGAATTAGGGAGTTATCTACCAAAAGGCTGAAAGACTGCCGCTACTCGCTATGCAGAAGAACAGATCCTGACCAAGGGAGAGAAGAGGAATCGATTAAAGAAGGGTAAGTTTGGCATGACAGTGCCGCTTTAATTGCAATTTTTTTTATTTATTTTATGAGTGTGGGGATTCTGGGATGGCTGGATAGATGCGTCACACTGGCAAACTCAGAATCCGCCATATTGTGTGAGGCAAGATAAGTATGTCCACTTGCGATGGGTTCTCCCCACTGTTTACTTTCTCAGATGTGGACCGGGATCACCCGCACCAGTCCAAAGGGGGGGGGGGGGGGTAACGGGGCTCTTCGGTAAAAGTAGTTGCTTTACTGCGTCGCTGGGTTCAGAGATCCTGCCCAGCGCACATTAGGCCGCAGCTGCCAAGGAGGGAGAATAAAGCTTCCATCAAGCCTGTCAGCGCCATACAATAAGTCAGGTAGGTCAGGAAGCAGATTCTTTACTTGGCTTGACTTTGGTGGGCTGTGTGGAGTCGTATACAAGATTTTTGATCAGGATAGTGGAGAGCTCACACACGATGCAGCTCTCCTCCATGACAGTCAGGCCCCGCCCCTATTTCCAGATTTAACCACTTTACGGATACCCTACTACCTTCACTCATCAATGAGAAAAATATCTAAAAAAAAAAAAAACAGGCCAGTGAAGGGATTTGGATCCAAGAATATTTGGGATTTCTACAGCGTGGTCTACCTTGAGCTGCATACAGCATAGTGGCTACGCTCGACAAAGAACCCACTTTCACAGAGATGCCCTCACTGGATACCCTAGAAGACATCCCAAGCAAAGGCGGGCTGCATCATGCTTCCCGAATGAGGACTCCAACATGACGGCTACCAAGGGGGATATTAAAGCCCTTCTCCAAGACATTTGCTCGCTATTTCAAGAGGACTTATCTATTATAAAGAGAGGAGCTTAACACACTCATTGGCAGAATTAAAGCTGTGGAGGAGGACACTCAAGAGCTAAAGGCCAACAGATCTCTCTAGGCTCCACACATGAGCACGTCACCCAGGTGTAGGCTGATATGGCTATACAACTTGTGAAACAAGATAACAGGAGTTGCCGGAGAAATCTCAAGATTCGGGGCATACTTGATGGAGATGGCGGAAATCCCCCATTTCTTGCACCACTTATTCTACCACATTTTGCCACCCATGCAGGCAAAGAGCATCCTTTGGAAGGCTATTACAGACTTCGAAGACCTGCCCGTACCCCAACTTCCACTTCAGGAAAACTTATTGTCCAATTTGTAACTTACCTCAACAAAATGGCAGTCCTCGCAGCGGCGCAAGACTCCTCCACCTTGGCATTTGAACGTTGCTTACTTTCATTCTACTCTGACGTATACTATGGAGTGGACACATTCATGACGTCTGTTACCAGCTTATTGAGGGCTAACAGCGTGCCCCAACAGTGGGGAGGCAAAAATCGCTGCAGGCTACTATCGGAGGGACTGTGCATAAAGTATACGCTACAGCGGACTCTGCCAACATTCTTACAGCAGAGGGCATCCAGCCAACCGAGCACCTCCACCTGACAAGTATTGGTGGTGACATCCCAAGCCAGCAAGGAACTCCATAGAGTAACGGCCCATTTCTCTTATGTTTTATTTTAAGTTTATGTTATCCTGATTTATTATTCAAGTGTTATACTTTAATATAGTCTTAAATATTGCCCTTTTTCAGGTCATACTGTGTCATATGTGTTGAAAGTTTTACCAAGCCTAGTATTTCGGTGTACACAAACAGCTCTGTGCACTGCAACAGTCTCCACTGTACTGTGCTGCAGAAGATATTGCTGTTTTATTACTTATTCAAATTGAATAGCTGTATACCAGTGCAGTAAGGAGTATCCCTAAACAAAGAGAAAAGAAAGAATGAATAAAAAATGTTTTTTAAAAAAAAATTATAAATTGGCAGATAAACACTAATGTATTTCAATCTCACAAAAACAGTGATACACAAAATCAGAAAAAATATATTGGGGTTATATATAAAAATAATTATGCAATTTCCAATATAAAATTGTTCTATTTGGTTATATTTTCACCTTGGGCCCAATACGGTATGTGTCAAGCTCTCTAAATGGGCTTTAGACAGGAGAACAAAATGGGGGATATTTACAGCTCACTATCCAGAGAACAGAATTTCAACAAAGTAAAGCCTATTTGCACCTAGTTTTATTCATTATATGTAATAAAATAAATGAATAATAATTGCAGACCTTTTCTGTTTTGCACAGGGAAGAGTTTCTGGTGGGAATCTTTGTATGCATGAGCACAGACACTAATCTTGTTCTAAATAACTTGCTGAACTCACTACATGGAAACCATTTTATTTGTGACCCCCATGGCAGAGAAACTACATGGAAACCATTTTATTTGTGACCCCCATGGCAGAGATAGTGGAGCACTTACATTAAAAAAAAAAACCACTGTATTGTGTGTATATATACACTGAAGGTAAAGGTGATGGAGTGGCCAAGCATGTCTCCAGACCTGAACACTATTGCGCATCTGTGGGGCATCCTCAGACAGAAGGTGTTGGAGCGCAAGGTCTCTAACATCCACCAGCTCCGTGATGTAGTCATGGAGGAGTGGAAGAGGACTCCAGTGGCCACCTGTGAAGTTCTGGTGAACTCCATGCCCATGAGGGTTAAGGCAGTGCTGGAAAATAATGGTGGCCACACAAAATATTGACACTTTTTAGCCCAATTTGGACAGCTACACTTAGGGGTATACACACTTTTGTTGCCAACGGTTTAGACATTAATGGCTGTGTGTTGAATTATTTTGAGGGGACAGCACATTTACACTGTTATACAGGCTGTACATTGACTACTTTACATTGTAGTAGAATGTAATTTCTTCAGTGTTGTCACATGAAAAGATATAATAAAATTATATATATATATATATATATATATATATATATATATACACACACACGCACACAATATACACCCCTCACATTTTTGTAAATATTGTATTATATATTTTCATATACATACACACACACATACATGCCAAGGAATCTATGTATAAAGTGGAATTATGAGGCAAAAATGTGGTTCTTTGTTGAGTTAATTTGCTTATGCCTACCCAGAATCCCTTGCAGTAATGAGAGCACTGTTAAAGTGAGATTTCTGTGGAGAAAGCAAGTCTTATGGCTTGACTGGTGTGTGTGTATTTGTGTTTAGCAATGTATGTATTATATATTTCCCCAATAAATGTACTGACATGGATAATTCAATGTTTATTGGAAAATATTAGGAGTTTTATTTTATTTTTTTTAAATCAAGTGCACAAAAACTTTGCAGTGACTAGGTTAAAGAGTCTTTGTCACTATCATAGTGTCCTGGCCCCCAGACCAACGATCCTTCGTTACAACCACCAACTCCTCACAACCTTTTTTGACCCAGGGACCGTTGCAACTCAACTTTTCCAATGTTGTGCTGGTCACGCAGGGTCTTCGGTCACTGTATTGCCATATTTGAGTTTCTAAGAAGGCGGTGGACAGAAATGCCATCTTCTGTCTTTCCTTAGGTGTGCGCATTAAATGATAAACTTCCCATGGACCTGTATTGACCTCCACAACCACTTGAGTGGAAACAGAGGGCCCACGACCTGCCGTCCCAGAGGTGGAACGCTGGAAGAAGGCAAGTACAAGTTGGCCAACCAGTTACAAAGGCCGCAGAACTTAACTAAAGCTCCATCCTTTGTCAACGTTTGCCAACCTACAGGTTAAACATTAGGAAAGCATTCCCTACTTTTCCTTATGTATTACTTTGATAAGCGTTGTAAAATTAAAACAGGGGGAGAGCGAGCTTTAAGCACAATTAAAAATATTGTGTTTTAGAAGTATTACTTAATAACGGACACATTGTGGTTAAAAACCAAAAGCTAGTTTTAAAAGTGAGTGAAATATTGTGCATTTAATGTTTATAAAAGGCAATGTAACCCACCCTGATGTTAAGTTATTCACTGGCATTTTTCCAATTTATTAGATAGAACAGAAACGTTATCAGGGATCACTTTCATCCAATGGTATATAGCCAATTAACCCTTTGTGGGTCACCTAGGATTAACCCTATCAGCACCAGGTAGTTTTTGTAATGAATAAACATAAAATCCATGCATGCAGACACAGATCATCTGTCCCCAATACCTCCTCAGTAACCCACCTAATTTTAACCCTTTCATTGCCAGTCCTTCTGCACTGCATTGGCAGCTCACTAAATATGTCACCCATCCCACGTTAACACAATCAGTGCCAGGGAGTGGATAGTATAAGCATGCCATCATTATCCCACAGGATGCCAAGTGATCCTGAAATACCCCATCAATGAATCAGCATGGCCAATGATCCCTTCCTGACCCCCCATGTGGAATGGTTGCCGTTTTAACCCTCTCATGCCCTTGGCAGAATGGGCACGCTACCGGGGGGGGCATGCTTTGCTCCCATGTCATAACCCAGTTAACCCCCGCAGTGCCAGGCCCTGAGCGGATGGAGGTGAGGGCAGGAAGCCCGTGTCTTATCAGCTGCTTCCTCCTCTCATCCTAACTGGTGGGAACCTGTTCTACCCGGCCTGGGCGAGCACCTCCCGCGCGTCCCCGCCTACCCGTGCTCCCGATGCGCGTGCCCACGCCTTAACCCCTACACTGCCGCCATGCCGGCCAGAGCCGCAGAGAAAGGGTTAATAACACCTGACGCTGTGTCCTTCCCCAAGGTTCGAATTCCTGACACATTGTATCACACCGGGTGTCTCTGTGCCAGCGGGGATGCCAGCCCAGGGAGCAGCACACCCACTGCTGGGCAATAAGGGCAGGAGACTGCCACACAGCAACAACAGTTTCCATAGTGATGCCAATACTGGTGGGTCTTAGTGCCACCCTGCATCAATGGCACACGTGGCCAGCTCAGAGAAATAGGCATCATAGGGTACAAGGTGAATTTGCCACCTGTAGTAGTTTGCCAGCCTTGGGCAGAGCTCACATTTTACAGGGCAGGGGTGGGAGGAAGCTGGTATGGTGGTAGAATAACCATCATTTTCTATAGAGAATATTTAGATGTATTAAATAAATGCAATAATAAGTAATGCCAGCTGCCTGGGAGCAGTAGAAAGTATGAAGTGGCAAGCCCTGGCTGAACCCATGCTGATCTTATTTTCTAATAACCTCACACACCTCTATCACATTAATCTTCAACAAGTAAACCTCAGACAAACCAAGAGGCACTTCTAAATCTCAATGGAATCTGAATAGATCTCATTATCATGGCTAATATTCCCAGCTCAGGCACTGTGTGCCCTCTTGGCAGTCCCTGTGCAGAGCAATATGAAATGCCCTGTCTGTACCCCTGGTAGCCTGCGCCTCTCTTGTCTTGGCCAAAGAGCCTACAATCTACTGGCAATGAGCAGATTGTGGAGTTTTGACAATAAAGGTTACAGATACCCTGTAACAGGGCACTGGGCTAATTAACCCCTTAACTGGCCGTGACAGGGGAGGAAGAGGGGTAACTCCAGGGTTTAACCCATTATGTGGGGATTTGCAATGGGTTAATGAACAGTGTGAAATCCCTGATGGGTGTAAGCGCGTGCACTCTGACAATGCGCGCGCCCGCGTGTCCCATGCGCGCCCCCGACGTAGTCAGACCGGCTAAAGCCGGTACATATATAAACGGAGGCTGAGTGCTGAAGTCAGGACAAGCTGGAGCTGCTATGGGTGTGAGACAGGGTAACTGAGCCATGCTGCCTGGCTGAGTGTGAGCAAGAGCACTCACCCTCTGACTGTGAGTACAAATTCACATTATTATTATTACACACCATACTCAGCACCACTATACAGGGGGCAGTGAGCCATGCTGCCAGTGACCAAGGGCACCCACACTCATTCCTTTGTAAAGGGACACTGGCTGAGTGTGAGTGCACCCTCTCACTCAGTATGATTCTATATGGGGACAGAGATACACGATGTCACCCATCTCACATTACACAGGACTGGGGCTGAGTGTGAGTGCACCCTCTCACTCAGTATGATTCTATATGGGGACAGGGATACATGCGGTCACCCTCTCAACAAGAATTCACCTTTCTAATATTACACAGGACTGGGGCTGAGTGTGAGTGCACCCTCTCACTCAGTATGATTCTATATGGGGACAGAGATACATGCTGTCACCCATCTCACACAACTGGGGCTGAGTGTGATTGCACCCTCTTACTCAGTATGATTATATATGGGGAATGGGATACATGCTGTCACCCTCTGAACAATTCACCCATTTCACATTACACAGGACTGGGGCTGAGTGTAAGTGCGACAGCAATGTCATCTCGGGATCACTATATAGAAGATAGTGAGTCAGGATAAGTGGAACTCAATGGGACTATTTCCTATAAGATCCAGGGTAATTATCAACCTCTATAGGGCACCCAATGTAACTAGCCCATTTTACAGACTGGCACCCAGTGGGACTAGCCCATTTTACAGACTGGCACCCAGTGGGACTAGCCCATTTTACAGACTGGCACCCAGTGGGACTAGCCCATTTTACAGACTGGCACCCAGTGTAACTAGCCCACTTTACAGACTGGCACCCAATGTTACTAGCCCATTTTACAGACTGGCACCCAATGTTACTAGCCCATTTTACAGCGGGCATCCAGTGCGACTAGCTCATTTTACAGCGGGCACCAAGGAGGACCAAGTGTGACTAGTCCAAGTCATTGGGGGACCCAGAGTAACTAGCCAAGTTTGTGGAGGGCATCCAGTGTAACTAGCTCATTTTATGTTGGCACGGTGATCCTAATTTTAATAGACTTTCGATATTTATAAAATATGTATGGGTATTGTAACTTCAATTTTGAAATACATTATAAGTCATAAAATAAAGTTTGTATGTGTCTATATACGTTTCACTAAACATAGGAGACAGTATGGCTGAAGTATGAGCAAGGTACGAGGCTCATCCATGGAGCTCAATGTAAAACTCTGCGTTTAGGAGCCTGGGAAGAGGCTCGTCCATAGAGATCTAACTAAACAATTTAGGAGAGTGGAGCTCTATGTAAAACACTTTAGAGAAGATCTGTGGAGCTCTATGTAAAAAAACACTCCATTAAGGAATATGGGAAGAGGCTCATCTGTGGACCTCTGCGCTTAGGAGCCTGGGAAGAGTAAAATAATCCATCCAGGAGCTCAGCATCCATAGATTTATTTTTTTTTATATATATTTATTTTAGAAGCCTGGAATAGTCTTAATAGAAGACATTAAGTTAGACAGAGGGTGCTTTGTACAGCTTTACATACTGTATTTATCTTTGGAGCCGGTTACAGGTGCATCCATAGGCTATGTAATATACACTGTGTGGGAATTAAAGCTTTTTCATAGAAATGTAATTTTTTAAAAACAAAACCAAACCAAGAACACTATTACCCAGGAAGCCATAAATAATTTATCTAAAAATTCTCCATATATATATATATATACTGTAATGGAGCATAACTCATTCAAATGCCCATTAACATGTGCACAGTAGTGATGTCCCGAAAAGTTCGCCGGGAACCGTTCGCCGGCGAACATAGCGTGTTCGCAGTTGCGAACACGCGCAATGTTCGGTCCGCCCCCTATTCATCATCATTGAGTAAACTTTGACCCTGTACCTCACAGTCAGCAGACACATTCCAGCCAATCAGCAGCAGACCCTCCCTCCCGCCTCCATCACGAATAGGGGGCGGACCGAACATTGCGCATGTTCGCGACCGCGAACACGCTATGTTCGCCAGCGAACGGTTCCCGGCGAACTGTTCGGGACATCACCAGTGAACAGACATTTCCCAATTATATTCTTTAAGGAGAATTCTGGGTGCGTGCTATTTAGATAGCGTAGGGTTTATCTTGGGTGGTAACACCCTTAAGACCTCCCGCCTTCTGTATTTGTTAGTAGATCTACGCAGAGCACACTGGAAGGGTTAAAGGTAAGACTGTGTACAGGGGTACTTGCTGCAGTGGCTTGGAAGGATCAGTGCGCAGTGTGCGGAGTCGGGTGTACAAGAAAGGTCTGCAGAGAGATGATGTAACCAAGATTTTACTCTTAAGTCGTTTTGTGTTAGTGCGTATAACCTAGTGATGGATTCTAGAGTTAATTAGTCATATGATTTTTATATTAGCGTTATCAAAACTAAACGAGATCTGTAATACGATATCGCCATTCATACTAGTCAATACTGCAGTGTGAGTGTGTTGATAGGATAGCTTTATTTGTTTTAACTCAAAACAGTGGACTGGTTTTATTCCCCCCCCACCCCTTTATTTTAAATGTATTTTAATATATATTTATAAACTATCAATTTCAGTAAACCTGGAATGTATAATTTCTTATTTAAATAACTTGCACTTAGAGTGACAGGCTCTATAAAGATGGTCATTGGGGTAAAATGTTTCTGGGAAAATATTTCTTTAAAGGCGGCAAACCTTGCTAATATCATGTAATTGACGTGGACCTTTCTTCTAAGTTCTAGTTACCCAAACCAGGTATTAGCTAATTGTGCAGCAAAACAATGTAGCCAACAAAAACACAAACAAAAAAAAGTGGCATTTTCCAAAACGGAAAGTTGGTTTGCTCGCTCTTACATTAATGGGTTAAACCTGGCTATCTTTCCTGTCCAGTCATTTACAAGATGCTGGCATAGGGCTTAACCAATATGGTTATCTGACTTACTGAAAGCTTAACGGTCATAGCTTTAAACTCAGATAGAAGTTTTGATAATAGATGTTTGAAAATAGACTTCTCTTTATAGACATTTGAGTAGTTTTTGCATTGAATACTCCATATGAGAAACAAACACAATGAATGAAGACAAGCCTTCAAAAACTAAATTTAAAACCAAGCATATCGACTAGTACCTTGAGTACTGTACATTGTCTGCATAGTGTATGTACCTGACAAACCACTACACTGTATAGCACCAGTGATGGCTATAAACTACATTCCTGAGCTCTCATGCTGGCTGAGAATCGCAGAACGTTCTGAAGTTTCAAGGTCAGCGGTCACTGGTGGTAATAAATGCAAAGGTGACAGATGTTTCAGAACTTTTCTCTTCCCCCAGATACACCACAGTCCAATACAATGCTTCTCATAGAACCATTGGGGACCTCCTGTGACCAGGCATAATTTAGGATCCTGTGAAATTGGATTTGCAGGTAATAAGGAAGTAACTGTTAACATCTCCCACCAACAGCATGTCAAGTCAGGACAAATGCATGGCATACAATATTTGGCACAAGCCTTATAAAAATAAAAAAAGATTTACCCTTCAATCAGGGCAAAAGTAACATTTTGTTATCCACACGGTACATATTTTATACTGCAAGCAAAAAATCTAATCGTGTTCCACAAGTATAATAAAAAAACAAACTGGTGTTTTTTTTAAATTGTATTTATTTACTTGCTGCAGCAGTCACCCACAGTCACAGTGCTCCTGTAGAAGGCACTCTATGAGGCAGGTACAATGAAGCACAAGCAGGCAGCACCCCACTTGTTCAAACCCCATCCTAGCTATAAATCTGGAATGGTGTTAAAGATCTAGTGTCTGCCTCATCCCCGTCCCCCCCAGGTGGCAGTGCCACCGAGCTACCTGCTCATATCATCATAACTGTTAAATTAAATGAACACTATAGTGTCAGTAATACAATACAAATACTCCTGAAACTATAGTGCTGGCATGCAGCTTTAGGTCCCCGTCTCACCGAAGATTAAAGGTGAGTTAACTCACCTATACTCCCATACCGCGCCGGTCGCACTGTGGCTGGTCCCACCTCCGTGACCGAGCTCAGCCATTAGAATCTTTTCCCATAGGAAAGCACTGGGTGGCTATTTCCCATGGTGCGCCAATCAGCATCTCCTCATAGAGATGCACTGGATCAGTGCAGCTCTATGAGGGAACATTCAGTGCGTCTGTGCAAAAACACACGGTGCAGCACTGATATGGGAAGCCCCTCTAGTGGCCATCTAAGTGACTGAAAAGTCAGTATTTACAGTGCTAAGACTGCAGGGGCAGGCTATAGCTGTAGTGGTTCTGGTGACCATAGGGTGTCTTTAAAGGGGACACACACACACACCACCAAGAAATCTCTGCAGTTCTAGTCTAAATGGAGTGTCAGCTCCTGTTTATTTATAAAAATTTTCTGCAAAAAAAAAATATATTTTTTTTAAATCACCCAAGAGTTAGAAAAAAAGAATAATAATCCATTTTTGATTAAAAATAAAAAAAAAGTTTTACCCACATTCCACCTCGAATACACATAATATATCAGGAGCGAGATCGTAGATAATTATTCTCTCTCGTGAGCTTTTAAGTTTACAGAGATGCAGTCCTTCTACACGCTATGCCAAGACCCCCAAACAGAGGTCATGTCATGGGATTGGGAACATCTTTCTAAAGATAGCTTGGTCTAACCAAGATCTCACATTTCCTTACCATGTTTCCAAGTTATCTAGAGATCTCCGATCTTTTTAAACCATGCCGTCAAGTAAATTAGTGCACATGTTAAACATACCGTATCTATCAATGACATCCTGTCCCAAAGAGTACCCTACGGTACTAGCCAGGCCATCAAAGTTACATGCCAGAGCAAGCCTTGAGAGTCCATGTCACACTCACTGCTCACCAGGGCTAAATATTCACTCCCCCCACCTTGCTTGCACACAGTGTAAATTATTCATTTTAAAGTGCACTCACCTAGAATATTAAGACGTATGTGCTAAATGTTTGCTTCTTTTGAAATTGCACAAGTCCGCATTCATCCCGAAGTCTTATTTTCCTTTTTAATTTGTTTAGAAACCTGTTGATATAGTTCAAATTCATGTGATATTAGAGGGACCGCCATATTAATAACTCTTCTATGCAACAGCACGCAGACAGAAATTAGTATGTAAAAGTTACATCAACTACATGTGCTGAAAATATTAAAAAGGTACATTGATTAGCAGCACATCAGCTAGATTTGAAATCACAGGTTGTTGCCATAATGCAGAGGATCGTCAGGTTCTGCCTCCCACCTACTATAAAATAGACTTCCAGGAGACAAAAATATAAATTTCTGTTTAGGAATGTCTGTCTCTTTAAGTTTTACAGTCATGGTTGGTTCTGGATATAAAGAGATCAGTAATGGAGAAGAATGTATCTTTTTCAGAGAACTTAATTTACTAATACTGTTTAACCCAGTCTGTGGATTATGTTTAATTAGATGTACTATCTGACTTTGTCCTCAGGGCGAAAATGACAGCCATGGAGAAGTGCACCAGCGCCAACGTTTATACCAAAGTGCCTGATGGCGGCTGGGGCTGGGCGGTTGCCGTGGCCTTTTTCTTTGTGGAAGTGTTTACGTATGGAGTGATCAAGTCGTTTGGAGTGTTTTTTAACGAGCTTATGGTCTACTTTGATGAAAGTAACAGCAGGATATCATGGATCATTTCCATCTGTGTGTTTGTCCTTACGTTCACAGGTAGGCATTGCAGGGAAGAGATCTTTACTGGCTAAACTATCTGCCTTATAACATGCCAAGGACGATGAGACTAGTTCTAAGGGATGAATTTAGAACATTAACTATGAGATCCTTTAAGGTCCCCTTGACATGTACAAAAATGCATTTTAAGCGATTTGACCAAATTAAATTCCGGGTGTTCGGCAAACTAGATCTGCCAATTGAGACGGTATTTATATTTCCTAAAAGCAAAAAAAAAAAGGAAGTGCCCGATTCTAGCTCAGATGACGCCTCTTCTTGTTCATCTTCTGTAGACTCTGCCCTCACCTCATACGAAGAAAATGGTTTTCCAAATGTTCTTAGACTTATTAGAATTACAACTTTGTATGGAAATAAGGATTTGGCAAAGAATCAGGACTGTTCTTGTGCACGGCCTCTAATCTAGAGGGACAAATGCTGCTTTTATGGGTGGTACGGACTATGTAAACCCAGATTAGTGACCATTTTAGTTTGAAAGATGGGAGTAGAAGACTTTGCTCACATATGTTAAATAAGGAAAGATGAAAACAGTCAGGTTACCAGGAATAAAATGCTCACAGGGGTATTTACTGCTGAGATTTTAAGGTGAAGCTCTTCCAGTTTAACGATCTTGGCCTTAAATTCACTTTGAATTCTCACGTTAATGAATCACCCGGTCAGAACTCATTGTAGATTCACTCCAGAAAAGGTTGAAGGGTTTGTATTTGCTGAACTAAGACTTGGGGGTTTGGAAAGAGAATGGCAACATCTTGACATGCTGCTTATTTGGTCTAAAATGCTCAATCATTATATCGTCTTCACCCCACTTTGGTGAATAACCCCCTAACCTTGGATACTTGGTGGGTTTTTTAGCACTGAAATTAAAGTACCATTTGTTTAATTTCAGCCCCTTTGTCCACTGTACTGAGCAATCGATTTGGACACAGGCCTGTAGTCATGGTTGGAGGAGTTCTCATTGGTTCGGGCATGATTCTAGCCTCATTTGCACGCAATGTCATAGAAATGTACATCACTATTGGTGTGGTGTCAGGTAAGTACCTTTTAAGAAAATATTGTCTCCAAGAATATTTCCATGTGTCTCTCCATTACATTTCTACTAGGAAAGAGCTCTAACACTCCTTTTTCATGTTACAGTACTGTGAGTTGGCTCATGGCAAGGACACATTGGCCAAATTATGACTTTACAGTACCAAGGTTCTTCTATAGGATTTAAAGGGACACCCCAGATCCCTTACTGAAATTGTGTCCTTTCTATTTTTTTCCCTCCACTTTACAAAAAGTGCATATTTCAATAAAAATTGTCGCTTTTTATAAATCGCCTTGTTCGATCCCCCTGGCTGTCAGGCAAACAATCCTGTTACTGCTTGGCTGTTTAGCTCATTTGCCTAAAGCACCTGTCTTGCAAAGACTTCTCATTGAACTGCATTGGAAGGTCTGTGATTGGCAGCCACAGACAGTCTGGGTCAGAGAACTGCAGTTTCTGCAAGAGACACACACACACACACACACACACACACAATGGGGTGTCCCTTTAAGACAGGCCTCCCCAAACTCTGGCCCTGCAGATGTTGCTGAACCACAACTCCTATGATTCTCAGCCTATTTCATTCATAGAATCATGGGAGTTGTAGTTCAGCAACCTCTGGAGGGCCAGAGTTTGAGGAAGCCTGCTTTAAGACATGGAGATGGACCTCGGATTTCACTGAGAAACACTCACCCACACTGAGCAGGGGTTCAGATAACTTTTCTTACTTATTTATGGTCTGACTCACACGCATGTATTGTATTCACAGCTACACCCAGTCACCAAAGAGTGTGACAGTGATGTTGATAGCAAATACAGAGATTAAAAAGATTAATAGATTTAACCATAAACACTTTGTGGTCCATGCACCGGTGTGTGTGTGTGTGCATTGCATTCTAGTTTCGACCTGAACACATTTTACTGACCAGCACAGTGCTTTTGCCTGTAGTATAAAATATCTGTGGAGAAGTAACAGTATGAATGAGTCTAGTATAACAGAATATGAAACTATATTTACTGTAGTATCATTATAAACAATTGATTTGTACTTTATATTTTTTAGATTAAATTTCATAAATGGGATTCAATCTTCATTTTGCATGAAAGCTGCACTCTATATTTTCTTAAATAATAGCAGCAGAAATACGCAACAATTAAGTACGTCGTTAGTTGTAAAAGGAAAAGTCCCATGCTTCTTTGCCAGCTGAGTTTTCAGCCCAAGCTATGGTATGGGTTTTGTAATGTGATGACTATATTAAATGCACATTCTGAGCACCAAAAACACTTCATCTTAAAAAGGGACACTAAGCATCAAAACCACTGCATTACAGTGTACTAGTTTTGGTCCTTGTCCCTTTTCGCGGACATTGTAAAACATTGCCTTGCATGAGGAATGGCAATGTTTACATTTATCTGAAAAGAGGCCCATTGGACCTTTGATGGACTTCACATGCACAATATGACGACACCAAATGTAGCCAAGGCTTTTCCTACAGAGATGAATAACCGTGCATGCACTGTAGCTCCACAATGCTTCTCTACGAGACAATCTATTGTACCAGAGATAAACCGGCATTGATGATGCTGCAGTGAGGTGTGGGTGTGTCAGCCATTAATGAAAGTTTTGACATTAGAGTTTCCCTATAATTGCTGGCCAGTTGCATTGTGCATGGCACTGCCCTTTTTTACCTCTGCTGGTCATATTGTTTATTCACAATGCTATGTTTGTGTTTCCTCTAGGACTCGGTTACTGCCTCAGCTTCCTGCCAACCGTCACCATTTTGTCACAGTATTTTGACAAGCGCCGGTCCCTGGTTACTGCGGTTGCATCCACAGGGGAATGTTTTGCAGTCTTTGCATTTGCTCCAGGTAAAAACCAAGGATTAGTAGTGTGCTCCTTCCCCAAACTAATTAAACACTTTCAGCAGACTGCATAGCGTGGGGCAGTAACATGGATTGACTTTCTAATTGTTTGAAATGGCAGCACTGTATATCCCATGGAGTTCACAAAATACTGATGGATTTTTCAAATAAACATTTTTTTCCTAAATTCTCCAAACTCTGTTTAGTGAGTAAATCATTGAAACCCTGACCTGCAGCTAGTTACGCTGATAATATAGTGTTACAGAGTGATTGATTAGACTCTGAATTGTAGTCAAAATGGCAAGATTTTAGGCTTACAATTCAGAGTATTGTGAATAACCCTGTTAGTTTAATTATTTCCTCTTACTCATTCAGTGTTTGTCTCCTCAGCTATCACTGCGCTCAATGACCTCATTGGTTGGAGATTTTGCCTGTTGACCGTAGGAGCATTGCAGCTGAACATTGTGGTCTGTGGAGCCTTGCTACGGCCGATCGTAATAAAAAAACAGGAAGAACCCAAAGGTCCTTTAAAAAGCGAAAACCAGGAGGCTACCTATATGCTTGAAAATGAGCAGACGCTCACATCTCTAGACTCCATAGATTCTGGAGTCGAAGTATCTACCTCACCTAAGAATGTAGCAAGCAGTACGAAAGCAGAGGTTCTGATAGAGCCGTCAACAGAGAAGGAGGAATTATTTGAGCCAGCGGAACCTAAAAAGAAGGTTCCGCCTCTCCTTGATTTTTCAGTGTTGAGAAATCCCAGTTTTATGTGCTATGCACTTTTTGGACTCTTTGCCACCCTTGGTTTTTTTGCACCTTCGCTGTATATCATCCCCCTCTGCCTAAGTCTGGGCATCGACAAGGACCGGTCGGCTTACATGCTGTCCTCTATGGCCATCGCTGAGGTCTTCGGAAGGATTAGCGCTGGCTGGATCCTGAACAAAAAGCCAATCAATAAGATTTATATTGAACTCATCTTCGTCATCCTGCTGTGCCTGGCTCTAGTTGCCTTTCCCTTTGCCTATAACTTTTCAGCACTCATGGTTTGTAGTATATTTTTTGGCTACATGCTGGGGACGGTTACAGGGACTCACATCCCTTTAGTAGCAGAAGAAGACATTGTTGGTATCGAGAAGATGGCATCAGGGGTCGGAGTCTATGTATTTATTCAAAGCATCGCTGGGCTGGCAGGACCCCCATTAGCAGGTAGCCAAATTACATATTTATCATGGATTAGTTCTTTCACATCACCAGGCTTTTCATAATCTCTATAAAGATCAAATTAATTAGCGAGATCTGTATTACACTACTAAAACATTTCTATCAAACCTGTCCTACCCTCTTAACTATCCTCCCGTTCTTTCTGTGTCCTCTTTAAATGTTGTGCTGTAACAGGACTCTCGTTGCTGTAAGTGAACAGCCTGGTATGGATTAGGGAGACATTACGTAATGGTTTCTCATTGCAATTGGAAATCTATTATAGACAGGCGATTGCTTATTATACACACTGTCAATAATCTTTAAACAGTCTCTTTGCGATAAACGAGCAGCCGATGTTAGCTGCCTAGAATTGTGTAACAGTATTTAAATTTATATAAAAGATGAAATAGAATGTATACATAGGTAGTACATTACCAGTGTCTGTTTGCACCATTAATTTCCCTTTACATAGAAACGGATGATGTGTACGATGATGAAGCAGACTTTGGCCAGCTACCTTGCTGGCTGCCCTTTAACCCCTTAAGGACCAAACTTCTGGAATAAAAGGGAATCATGACATGTCACACATGTCATGTGTCCTTAAGGGGTTAATCTCACATTTTACAATAACTAACCTTTGTACTGGCAGCCTCAAACAGAGCTTGTTCTCACTCACAGAACGCAAGCTCATGGATTGATATTTACTCCAAACTTCTGCCACCACCGATTACACGTCACATAGATTTTTTTTAAATGGGTGAAGTCAGCATTGGCTGTCATCTTGATTAGCCAACCTGCCTTCAACCAGGTATGTCCCTCCAGCTCTGACTGTGACCGGCCTACAGTCCAGTCTGGAATCGGATGTTTCAAGGAAGCATTGTAGACAATCATAGCATCCCGTCTTAAAAAACCATCATGGAAAGATCATTTGTTTTCCCTATTCTTAGAGGCTCGGATTAGTCTAAATCAAAACAAACAAATTGGTAACAATTCAAAAAGAAGCTCTGTGCTAAGATAATGTTTCTGGACACAGCCATTTCATTTAATTATATTTACATTTTCACAAATCCCTGTCTGGAGGTTTCAGAGGTTAGTGTTTAGCATGGCGTTATTTTTACTGTTCTAAATGTGTATCGCTTGGACTGGAAATGAGCAGATCATGTCAGACAGAACCAGTATAGCCTTTCCTAGCACATAGGACTAGGGTTTAAATAGAACAATTACGGCAAAAGGAAGAACCATAACTGGACTCCAGCATCCATAAACAGTTCAACCCAGAGTAAGCAAATGCTTAAAAGACACAGTCCAAAGTACAAGTTAGGAATTAAGGAAGGCGAGTGGTCAGGACTTGTGGGGTCAAGATAACCAGCAAAACTATTGGAGTGTCTTTTCTTATTCTATAGAGAGCCACAAACCTGGTCAGTGAATAATACTTGTACTCTGGCACCAGTTTATAGGCCTGGTCGGGATAAAGGGTCCGTACACAAAAGACAAGCAGCATTTAAGTTAATTGAACCAAAAACTGGGCAAATTTTTCAGTAAAATGTTGGTTTAAATCGCCGGCTAACAGCAGCTAGTACTTGATAGCATGTGCACCTCACAATGTTTGTGTTAGGAAAAGCAGTTTAAGCGTTAAGGGAAAAGCCAGACACACAACCTTTTTTTATGGTCAGGCAGACTGGATGGTAGGTACAGAATGTACATGAAATGTCTGTAACAGAATACATGACTAGATCTAACCTTTATACCTTTTATTTAGGGATGCTGGTGGACTGGACAAATAACTACGGTTCTGCATTCTACTCCTGTGCGGTCGGGATGGCACTTGGTGCCGTGTGCCTGGCCTTGGTAAGACCGTGCAAGAAAGGACTATGCAGGAAAAAGACAACGGTGGCACGGCACGAATCCATCACATGCCAAGATTCACAAGAAATGCCAGTAGACTTCCTAGAAATGGACATGGGACTGGGCAAAAGCTGTCAGAGCCTCAACGGGAGTCCTTCAAACCTACACCAATAATTAGGCCAAATGAGACTGCAAAATCAGGTCATCTCTTCCACATCAAAAGACAATCCACACCAAAAAAAAAAAAAAGGGAACACAAATCAATTTAAATGTGAATGCTGCTTAGGAGATCATTCCTCACGCGTGTATAGCAGCAACGCTGAGCATGCTGGGTAATCTTTACACGTAGTGAGCAGCGCTGGCTTGTCTCTCACACCTAGATACCTTTGCATGTTCGTTCATTGTGTACATGAGTGATGGTCGACTTTTGGCTGTGCATAATGGGACATGTAGTCCACAACCGCAGCAGCAGGGCTAAAAGGATACCACATCATTGATGCACGTTACTTGGGACCCTTGCTTGTCTGTGTGAAAATCCCTTACAAGATGCATACCAAACCCCGCAGGATCCCATTGGCTGACCATAAGATACCCAACAGCCACTGCTGCATCTTTTAAAGAAACTTATAGCATCATGTGTACTGCTGCATCTGTCTTTAATCAGATACACTGAATAATTATGTACGTTTTGTTTGGTTTAGGGTTTATTTTTTTTAATTTTTTTAATGCAGACCAAATATTTATTAAATTATTGTAGAATAAGCTGCTGAATGGTAGATTTTGCTACAGAAGCACATGAAAATGAGTAAGAAGGTTTATACGGTGACATTTCTGTAGGAACTTTGCATTTTTTTCCTATAGTGCCTCAGGTCTTTATATTTTTTAATTCTAGTATTTAAATACAAAAAGCAGGTTGCAATGACTGATACTGGTACAAAACTGTTCTGGTCAAACTCATGCCTTGAAATAAAGAGATCTTCTGACATTCAAACTGGAATTGAGAAATAAATGTTCTAGGTTGTTACGGATACGAGGATTCTAGCTGTATCACACCAATTTAGGAATATAAATTTAGTTTGTATTCCTAACACTATAGGGTTCCTTTGAACTTCCAACAATTCTCAAATTAGTGAATATTCCTGTTGGATTGTGTTCTTTTCACTTGAGTTGGCTTATTTTTTGACTATTAGACATATTCAGTTGTCAAATCAGTTAGCAAGCCAGTATAGATAATCATACTATTTTACTGACCTTAAAGGGACACTCTAGGCACCCAGACCACTTCTGCTCATTGGAGTGGTATGGGTGCCAACTCCCACTACTCTTAACCCTGCAAGTGTAATTATTGCAGTTTTTTATAAACTGCAATAATTACCTTGCAGGGTTAACTCCACCTCTATTGGCTGTCTATTAGACAGCCACTAGAGGGAACTTCCTGGTTTCTAGCTAGAGCGTCGCTGGACGTCCTCACGCTGTGTGAGGACCTCCAGCGTCGCTCAAAACCCCATAGGAAAGCATTGGAATGATTTTTCAATGCTTTCCTATGGGGAGACGTAATGCGCATGCGCGGCATTGCCGTGCATGCGCATTAGGTCCCCTCGGCCGGTGGGCGAGATCAGTCTCGGCCGACGCAATGGATAGGAGGAGCATCGCGGAGACAGCGGCGAGGGACATCGCCGCTGCCTCAGGTAAGTCACTGAAGGGGTTTTTACCCCTTCAGTAACCGGGTATTGAGGGGTGGGAGGGAGAGGGACCCTCCAGTGCCAGGAAAACGGATTGTTTTCCTGGCACTGGAGATTCCCTTTAAGAATAGGTGAATATAATGGAATAATATTCAGAATATTTAAAATAAATAAACAAGCCTGAACATGTTGTAAAAATGTGCCTACTAACCATCTAAACAACGTAAACCTTTCATCTTATTACTACAAAAAAAAGTGCAAGATTTACTGTCTACCCCTATGTTTAAACGGTTCGTAATGTGCTAGAGGAATGCCTTTGGGGTACCTCATAAGCAACTGTAATCATCGTACGCACTACAAAAATAAAGAATTTTTAAAATAAACAAACAAAAAAATAGGGTTTATAGACCATACAATTGTCAAAAAACAAAATAGACAGCCTAAGCAAGACTTAGTAGGTACATTTATCGCAAATAAGGAAAATTAAACCTATCTGGTGTGAAATATTGTTACAGACCTGTTAATCTTATAAAATAGGACCTCACTGAGAGAACTGACATTCAATTGTGCAAAGGGAGCGTTCTGTATACCAGTTTGGTTCATAAATCAAACCGTATACTTTTTCTTCTTTTGTGGATTTTGATAAAGTGTTTTTTTTTAACTTTTTGTCAGAGACCTAAATACATTATTTTGCCGATTCCCACTTACACTGAAATCAAATGTACCGTAATATATGATTCTGCTAAACAGATTCATTAGACTCTCCCTAGCAGAATAGAAATTATTTCTTCTGGGTTTATCTTACATTTTTTTGATACGATCCAGAATATTAATTCGTCCACTTCAGTGTGGTTATTTGCTATATACCAAGTTGGGGAGTCTAAGATTTTATTTATTTTAAAGCTGCAGCATTTTTTACACTAACTTATGTCACTCCATAAATGTGAAGGTAAGATCCCAATCTAGGCATTTGCAATCAACAGGTCAGTCTAAAACAATCCCATTTGAAATATTAACATAATGCCCTTTTAGTCTAAAGATCACATTCCCTTTATATACGCTCATTATGTTAGAATAATCCCTTTAGGCTTTCCCGGATAATGGGTGATGTGGTTTCATTCGGTGTTGGTGTGCTGCAAGGGTGACTTGTAATATGTTCCATTAAGTGAAGTTAGAGCCCTGAGTGCGTCAAGAATTATGGGTGATGTAGTTTGTTTCGCGGAGGTTGGCCCCTGGGTACTGCAGGGCTGATGAGAAATGTGGTTGTTGTGTGAATATTAAGAACTTCTGACGTTATAGGAAATGTCGTTTGCTATATGAAGGTTTTATAGCTTTGCACTGCAGGGATGATGGGTTACACACACACACACACACAAGATGCAAACCTGTATGTAACCTGCTCCTGAGGGTGAAAAGAGGTCAAATAAAGAAATCACATTTTTAGCTGGTGTAGACCTAAAATATAATAACCCTACCCCATTAAAGGAACACTCCCAAGCACTATAACCACAACAGCACAGAGAATTTACCCTGACATTTCAAATCAGCTGCCAGTTTGACATATCTGGAAATGGAGACGGTCCACCCAAAGAATAGGCAGGTCAGCCTGGCATTAACGCACACCAACCTGTGCTAATCACTATTTCAACACTCTCTTCATGGTCCTAGTGCCCTGAGGGTAGCACGGGGGTATCTAGTAATGCGCTCACTCTTCACTTTATGGGGACAGTTCCCTGGTGTTCCAAAAAGTTAAGACTGGACCTAAAATAGGGACTGTCCCACTGTAATCTGGACTGTTTGGAGGCCTACAGGCATCGTCTTGCTCGATGCAAAATACATGCCTATAGCACCTTATTGCACATGCGCAAGATTATCTATGGAAGATTTCACGGTCTTACGGGATCACCAGGAGCCAAACAATGATGGCGGCAAAAAGATGGCGTAGAGGAGGAGCAGCTCAAGGTAAGTACAGCTCCACAACCGCTCCTCTTTGGATTTTAATAAATTGCCATTCGGAAGCTTGGAGTGCCTGAACCTCTTTATATTTTGTGCATATAATATCTGGGACCTGGTTCGGTTACACCCTGGCTCAGAGTGATGGGATTGAGTGCAGTTCCTTATTTATTTTTTGGAAACCTCCATAAAATAAGACTTATGACCTGTCAGGGTCCTGGCAAAATAAATACCAAGCCCAGACGGTGCCCCTCTGTTACAGAGAGACCCAATAACATGGGATGAATTTGCAGTTTTTCCCATTTCAGTTGATTTTCCTGAGGTCACCTACAAGATTTAACCCATCACATCCCTCCTGGGTTGATCATGTCACGTGATGTGGAGGGATGATGGGTTACAGCAAGGGTCCTCAAACTCCGGGCCCCCAGATGTTGCTGAACTAAAACCCCCATGATTCTCTGGCTAGCTATGTAATTCAAAGAATCATGGGAGTTGTAGTCCAGCAACATCTGGAGGGCCGCAGTTTGAGGACCCCTGGGTTACAGGGTCTGTTAGAGCTGCAGGGATGATAGGCATTGCTGTCTGAGATCCCACCACCCACATGGGAGTACAAAGCAGTCACTGTCTGCAAGGCATGCAACATGTCATCATATAGAGCAGCACACAGGCCTCCTACCTGGGCCTCCTCTCCAGGCATGCTCCGAGGGCCTCAAATCCTCGGCCTTTCCCAGCTCTCACGCCCAGGACAACCCCTTGTACTCAGGCATTGTTCTCTTCGGCCTACTATCCAGGGCACACCCCCTCTGTTACTATGGTGACCCCGTGAGCTGTGTCATGTGGTGCTGGCAGCGGCCATCTTTGTCTCTGGAAGCATCCTATTGGCTTCCTGATCAGATGCTGCAATGGGCGGGGACAGGAGATTCCTCGGCAGCCATTTTGGTGTCTGGCAAGGCATTGGTAGTAGAACAACCAAAATCTGGAAAAAAAATTGGAACCAGGGCAGCAAAACACTGGCACACCAGTTTTATCCCACAATAGAACATATAGGGAGTTTAATTTAAATTCGAAATATTATGTAACAGTAAAACAAGACAAAATGAATTCTAATAAAACTGTTTAATATCTAGAAACGGCAGGTGAAGAGGGCCCTGCCCAAACAGGCTTGCCATGTAAAACTTTGTAAAACGATGACAAATACAAAAAAAAAGGAAAAAAAAAGTTAGGAAATCGAATGATCTGGATATACCTGAAACTATTAGGGTTATTCAGTAAAGTGAGAATTCAAAGTGAATTTTTATATATAAGGCCAGAGTATCGGAAACCAAAGCATAGCAGTAAAACCACCTGCCTAACATCGTGTGGGTCGTCTTTTGCTCTGGGGCAACGAGGCATGGACCCCTGAATGTGTCCTGTGGTATCTGGCACCAAGACATTGGCAGCAGGGAAACAAAGTAGTTTTCCTGATAATATAGCTTCCTCTAGTGCCCCCCTCCCTCGCTGCCTGTCTAGAGGTGGAGTTAATCCTGGTGGGTAATTATTGAAGTTTATTTAAAAAAAAAAAAAAACACTGCAGGGTTAAGATACCTTAGACACTGCACCCAGACCACTTAAATGAGCCTAATTGGTCTGGGAACCTGTAGTGTCCCTTTAAGTCCTGCAGATTGTGATGTGGGGCCTTTACGGGCAGGTGGTGTTGTTCCGGTACATCCCATAGATGCTCAGATCGGATTGAGATCTTTTTTTTTTTCTTTTTATTTAAATCTTTATTTTTGCTGTGCAGGTAAAAAAAAAAGTACAAACTGGCTCCAGGTACCCCAACGGCAGTCCTTGAGCTGCTTGGCTTGTATAAAAAATAGGGTAGTTGCTAGGCATTGCACATTTTTTGGTAAATTAGGCGCAAGATAAGGTTACATGCAGGCAGTATATTCAGTTTAGCTAGGTACATGCTTAGATATGAGAGATATAGCATCACCCCTTAGACCCCTATAGCTACATATGAATGCAAGTAGTAAGGCTAGAACATTAAGACAGGTAGTATTTCATCATTTCCATAGTTATACTGGGGCAGGTAAAGACTAGTTAGGTCATATTTAGAAAGTCCCCTTGTGACTGGTTAATTCATGCCCTCTGTGGATTCAGCTTGTTCGCGCTGTTGTCCGGTGGTCTGCCTGTGTTGCGGCTGCTGCGGGGCTGGTTGACAGGTGCTGCACGGAGTGATGTGCGGCATCCGGCTCGCTGGACCTAGACCCCGGTGTGTCTAGAGGGTGGCGTGGTGCGGAGTGGGGGCTGATGTTCCCTGCTGTTCAGGCAAGAACTGGCTTGGGCTGCTGTGCCCCTTTTCCCGCCGCTAGTTGCTGTTCCATCCCCTTACCGGAGCCGGGAACTTGAAGAGAGTCACCCGAGGTAGGTGTCCCGTTAGGGTGCCAGGATGCGTGCGTGCGTGCGGCTGGATTTTGTGGGTGTCTGATCCTTTGGTGCTGCTGAACCGCATTGGTTGCGGCGTTTGTGGGGTGGGCATCTTTCATTCAGATCTTGGGGTAAGCCGTGCGGTCTCCGCCATCTTAGAGTCTGCATCTGGTAGTGCTGCTAGGCCTTAGTCTCAGTCGTAGTGCTCGGGGCTTCAGGGTGAGGACCGGGATCACCCCCGCCGGTCCAGAGGTGGGGGAACAGAGCCGGTTCCTCGAGGGTGTAAGCCCCAGGCTGGACATTGTTCGGCAGGATAGCGGGGCGGCGGCCGTCCGCTCCACTCACTGCCGGAGTAGGCCTCAATTTCAGCATTGAAGATTTCTCCACCAGGGGACTAATACTCGTTGAGCAAGCCTCACCCTGGGTTCAGTGCACTCTTCCCGTCGAGGGCCGCAGTTGCTGGCAGGTATTTTTTATAAAATTCGTAGTTTTGTGGCTGAATGGCTTAGTTTTTGCTGGAGCTGGTCTGTCTTGCGACCGTCCAGCTCGGCGGTCCGGCCCCGCCCATGAGATCTTTTTCATGTTCCTCAAACAATTCCTGAACAATTTTAGCAGTGCATAAGATACACTCCATGTCTGGTTTTATTTGAATCTGTATATTATTCCATATGGGTGTTTAAGACACACTAGTAGGCATGGACCTTTGTCTTGAGAAAGTCTCATATAGAGACGAAACGCGTAGACTTTGGTCCGGTGTTGATTTGCACACAGACTTATCAATCTGTTCCTTTAAGGCAGTCGCAGCCTTTTTTGCTCCCCCGATCCGGCACTATGCTACTCGGTGGTTTGTGCTTACACAGGCACCATCATTCACTGAACCAGTTTGTGTATCCTGTCCGGTGCGAGGGGTCGAGAATGATCACTGGACACTTGAATTCTGGACCACCCTTTGCTGCAGTTACCAAGCCATCAACATCTTTTGGACCTGTGGATACCTTTACATTTTCTTGCTGCTTGCTTGAATGCTAGTGCTACTGATTACTATTCATTGTTATATAGGGTGATTTTATATGTCCATAGCAGTGGTGTGATTTTACATGTTGTTGTTTTTTACATATTTTTCACTATTTAGCTGAGCAGCCCTTTCCTTTAGTGAGTGATACTAGTAAGGGCTTTTGCTCATTATTTGGAGATTTTGTAACTTGTTTCATCCAGGTTGGATACATTTTTTGAATTGTCACATTTAATTGTAGTTTTTATTTTACTGCATTACAATCGTGGGTGCTCTGCTCTGACCTGTGATAATACCCATACAGCTTTATTTTTAAAAACAGTGTTCTCTCTTTAGTCTGTGTTTTTAATAAAGTGCAACGGAATCTGTTGGCGCTATATAAGTGACGATATATTATATACCGGTATATATTTTTTTTAACCCACATAATTCTAATTTTAGCCCTGCCTTCAGGGAACACCATTGCCATGAAGGAGTGTATGTAGTCTTCAACAATCTCTAGGTAGGTGGTACGTGTCAAAGTAACATCCACATGATTGCCAGGATCCAAGGTTTCCCAGCAGAAAACTGCCCGAAGCATAACATTGCCTCCGCCGACCTGCCTTCTTCTCACTGTGTATCTAACTGACTTCTCTTCCCCAGATAAACAACGCACATGCACCCGGCCATCCACCTGATCTAATAGAAAAGGTGATTCATCAGACCAGGCAACCTTTTCCATTGCTCCCTGGTCCAGTTCTGACGTTTACGTCCTCATTGAAGGCGCTTTCGGAGAAGGACAGGAGTCATTTGGGTACCCTGACCAGTCTGCGTCTATGCAGCACCATATGCAGAAATCTGTGATGCACTGTGTGTTCTGACACCTTTATATCATGGCCTGCATTAAAGGGACACTATAGTCACCAAAACAACTTTAGCTTAATGAAGCAGTTATCATGTACAGATCATGCTTACTGCTTAATTCTCTGCCATTTAGGAATTAAATAACTTTGTGTATGCAGGCCTAGTCACACCTCCCTGCATGTGACTTACACAGCCTTCCTAGACACTTCCTGTGAAGTGAGATCTAATGTTCACACTTCCTTTACTGCAAATTCTGTTTAACTTTTACTATCTTAGCTCATGCACTGTTAATAGCTTGCTAGACCTTGCAGGAGACTCCTGTGTGTGATTAAAGTTCAATATACAGATAAGATTATAAAAACATTTATAGTTAGTTAACATCTGATTGAAAATTAAACTATTTTTCAATGCAGACAGTGTCAGTCACATCAAGGGGAGGTGTGGCTAGGGCTGCATAAACAGAAACAAAAGTGATTTAACTCCTAAATGGCAGATAATTGAACAGTGAGACTCCAGAGCCACGATCTATACACCAAAACGGCTTTATTAAGCTATAGTTGTTTTGGTGATTATAGTATCCCTTTAAATCACCTCAGATGACAGATATACAGGTACATGTTTCAATTATCAACTCTGCAATATTCCCCAATCATTTTCGCATTCAAATTGCAGAGGATATTCACCGCTGGGACTGGTCCACGATGGGCTACATGAACACTCGTCAAAAGGTGCAAATTACTTGTTAATTGGTTTTCACTTTGGGATACGTTAATCACCGGGATAGGGTTTACACTTGGTACATCCAATCTAATAAACTGCAAAGAGAGCATTATTAAGGCTGAGATTTAAAATTTATGTGAGAAATCAATTGTTCTCCTCTCTGGACCTGCAATGTCAATGTATTACGTAGAGTTTGCAGGCTTTTATACCCACTGTGGAATGGGCACATGCAGTAAAACTATGATTTATGTGGCACACAGGGTGACTTTCTCAGAGAACCCAGACATGAGTGTTCAAAAGGGGCAGATGGGAGGTGGGGTTAGTCCACAATAAAGTCAGAGCTATAGAGGCGAAAGAGACGACCAGGGACGGCCAAATGCAGGAGACTAGGACACAAATGGAGGGCCTGGCCTCGCAAGTGCAGAGGTTGAACCGCACAGTAACAATGCTGGAAATGCACCACAGACGTAGAAACATACGCCTCAGGGGAATCCCAGAGGAGATTGACACAGAGAAGCTGCTACACTATACACAATGCCTCATAGACACACTAGGAATCAGAGGGGGGTCTACCCCGCCACTAATTACCTCGGCGTTCAGAGTCCGAAAATCCCCAGCAGCACCTGAGGGAACCCTCAGAGACGTCATAGCGGTAACACGTGATGTAGTTGTCAGGAACGTGATCATGACCTTCTCAAGAACGCAGGGGAACATAACCTTTGAGGGAAGCAAAGTGGCAGTTTATGGCGACATTCCGTTGCCTGTGCTAGTGGAAAAAACTTAAATTGGCACCGGTGGCAAAGAAACTAAGAGACTGCTCTTTAAAATACCGCTGGGGAGTGGAAGGGACCCTGGAGGTAACAGCTGGTGACATGCTCCATACTCTGACATCGGCAGATGACCCCGAGGAGCTATATTAACACTTGGACATGCATCCTCAAACTCTGACAGGCACACCCTCCAAGCAACATCGAACCGGCAGAAAAGAGACCGGCACCAGCACAGCACAGAGGCCGACCAGGCCACTAGGGGGGGGGAATACCTCCTGGCGCTGATACACGGACTTCATCTCACACCCCCATTCCCAGGCAGTGATCCACCCAGCCCTAGAGCCCAGAGATCAGTATGCACCAAGGCCAAGCTGAAACTTGACAGTAGACCAGTTCTTAAAGTGGTCTATCAGGGACTCACAGCCAAGGTCAGACCACCACAGGAATTTCCCTCACTATAGGCCCTATGATAGTGGCAGTTAAAAGATCAAAACGATTCATCATTATATAAAAAATGCAATAGTTTATGCCTGCTTTACTCATGCTAACTATACATAAAATGGAAAAGTTATGCTTTATTCATGATAACTCAATAAAAAATATAAATTGAAAAAAAAAAAAGGGGCAGATGGATACTAGGTTTGACCAGCTGATGTATTTAACAAATAGTCATCATCGCTATCTATGGAGGCTTGTTGACTATGGCTGGTGGTAACTCAAAACTGCTGTTTACTTCTGATTGTCTACAATATTCTGAACCCAAATGGACTTGGCAGTGCCCAATGTGGTAATGGCACAGATAGTATGTGGGAGGCAGAAATTTACTGCCCTACCAGAATGCCAGGACATGACTGCAGTAGGCTGCTGGACCGATCTGGCTGCTGATCTTTGAGCCATTTCAGCAATTTATATAAACTATTTATGTTCATAGTAATGTTTGCATGTGAGTTTTACCACCATGGCACAGGAGGAGAGGCTATCTGCCACAAAATGAGAAAATCACTGGTGCAATCTATGGAAGTAAAGATATGTATCAAAGTGTTTTGTTCTAAAAGGTTGTCTAAAGTCAAATGGGCATTATGGGGAAGCTGAAGAGATATTTTTGGGGGGGTAGGGGGAGGAATGTAGTGGAAATGAGATAGCAGGAGCTAAGGTAAGTCTTGAGATATGAGTTAATCTTGATGAAGAAGTTGCGAGATAAAAAGTGGATACATTAAATAAGGCTCGTGGTTGAGATACTTGTGAAAAGAGGGGCTACGGCGGAGTAGATGAGATAAAACAAGGTATAAAGAAGGTGCATACTTTTATAAATAATACAAATACATAGATGATGTCAGGGGTCAGTGGATAAGTGAGAGATGAGCACCATATATGTGTTGCACGGTTTGGTGTAATCGCTGCTGATAGCCTCACACAATCCTGTGTTCTTAGAGAATCGTCTTAATATCACTGAATTCTACGCTGTGCTACAACAGTCATTAATTTGTTGTGAATGTGAATTATATATTTATTTATCAATAAACCACAGTTTGCCATTTGCTTTCTATCAATCTCTTTATAACATTGTTACTGGTGTCACTTACCGTCAGTAAATGAAGACTCCAAAGACAGTAACCTACAGTGCTGTCACATCCTATGTTGTAACGACTTACTCTGACTGTCATTTTGTCCCTGTACCCAGTGGCTTATCACAAGTGCTTTGCAAAACTCCCTGCAGCTATATGTCACTATACCACTTGGGAGTGATTTGACAAAAAAAAAAAAAGTTCTCCTTGCCCATTTCACGGCCGCAATGATAATGCAGAATTTACAGCTTCAGATTATTAATGTCCATTTTGTCCAACGTTGAGGGCAGTGAGCGCCACGGGCGGGTTAAGCCAGAATTCTCAGCCTATCACTGCCATCTAAATTGGACAGAATTGACATTTAACATTGTCAAGATCAAGTTCTATATTATCAATGCAACTGAGAAGGGGCAGGTCTATGGGTGCAGGGGGAAGTCACATTTTTCTGTGGAGAGCCTAAGCCAGGCTCTCCCAAACTCTGGCCCTCCAGATGTTGCTGAACTACAACTCCCATGATTCTCAGCCTATCTATTTCATTCATAGAATCATGGGAGTTGTAGTTCAGCAACATCTGGAGGGCCGGAGTTTGGGGAAGCCTGCTTTAAGCATCATTAGTCCTTGTAACCGTCCAAATTCACTTACTCCAATTCTGATTCAGGAAACATAGCCATGGCTGGACAGGGACGCCGCTGATCGCTTTGAGCGATAAGCTGACGCTCTAAACCAATCACTAACACCCCATTCATAAAAAAAAGTGTACCTACTGTATTTGTTCATTATTTGGTTCATATGGTAACTACTATAAACAAAACAAATTTGTCCCAAATCACTATTTAAACATTACCTCCACTACTCCCAGTGCTATCTTCAGTTATAAACGTGATCTAAGTCTACGTTTAGGTAAAACCATACCGATACTTTCCTGTAACAGAGAGACAGAATGTGAACAATCAGGGGTTAAATTGCTCTAGCACAGACGGAATAAGATCACCCGGAGGTTCATGGACCCAACAACAGAGGAAAAACCACATACATTCGAAATTCGCTGCTTAGATGTATTTAAGAGATTAACATTCTCCCTTGCATTAAAACTAAAACAGGGGGAGGCAGTCCCTAGCAACCATAATTAAAGTGTTATCCAGCCTGGCGACATGCAAACAAGTTGCTCCAGTAATTTTCCTGTCTCTTTAACCATGTGACTCCGAGGTTGACATGTCGCTCAAAACTAAGATTACAGTCACGCCACCATTGATCATGGAGGCTGTGAATTACTTTTCTTATAAATCTTTATCAATAATTACGATCCCCCAAAACATCTCGATTTTGTTCAGATATCTTTTGTTTTGATCTTTAAAAAGCTTGTGACCATTCCGCTCTGCCAGCAACTGCGCACAAGCACAGACTGTGACGGTGCAGGATTAATATTGAAATTCTGTTTGTACACCTGGATAGCTGTTTGTTGAAAGGTCACGCAAGAAAGAAAACAAAAGGCAGCTGAATTTTCAGGCTTTGCGTCCGACTTTCCAATAAGTGAAAACACGTGCAGAGAGGATGGCGCCCACTGGCACACCACGCACGTGATTCAGCAGGTGTCTGATTCGCTCGTTGGCTCATACATATCATGTACACGTGTCAGAGAATGAGGAACATATGTTGCTCTATTAATCTTTGATGATCAGTCCTTAGCTTCAATATAGAGCCCAGCCAGGAGTCAGTGTCCGGGTCCCACACCTAGAACGTTTATACACATCTTTAGCCACTCTCTGTGATCCTTAAACACATCGACAAGCGTGGGACTGCTTGGCTGCTCCTGATCGCATGCTCCAAAGGCAAATGTATTCTCCATTTCCAGAATCCACTTGACAGGTGTATAGTCGCCATTTGGGCAGTCGGAATCCAGGACAAACCACCCCCATAACCTAACCCAATAACACACAGACACTAAGTATTATGGGGAAATTTGTCCACAGCTTTATTAACCAATAATTATAATAATAATAATAATAATAATAATAATAATAACAATAATAAATTAACATATTAAACATGGGTCATTGCCCCCCATACTCCGCCCCCTGGCATCCTGTTCCTTCGGCTACCATACAAAAGGCAATGACCCCCATATAATAACACCTATACATATTTATAACATATTTATCACATACACCAACATTCCAAAGTACCAACCAACCATTAACCACGGCAGGGGTATACCCGGATACCCCTGCCCCACCAGGTTCTGAGTCACCTCCAGGACTCGAAACCTCTCAACCACCGATGACCACAATCTGTTATTCCACCTCACGTTCATCCAGGGGAGCCTATTTTCTCTCCTTCGGCTCCCCGTCCCGCCGCTGTGAAAGAAACGGGTTAAATAAACACATAACAAACAAAGGGAGGGTGGGTGGGACAAACTCAACCGGGTAGAAAGTTAGAATGACTCACCTAAGATGGCTGCTCATTTAAATAGCCCATCCTACTTACCCATAATCCAACCCTTGCTTACTTCCTCCTAAGCCCGCCTCCTAACCCCTGTCAAGGCCTTTTTCCGCTTAGCTGCGCTCTGGCTACATGGGGCTACATGACAGGTGTATAGTCGCCATTTGGGCAGTCGGAATCCAGGACAAACCACCCCCATAACCTAACCCAATAACACACAGACACTAAGTATTATGGGGAAATTTGTCCACAGCTTTATTAACCAATAATTATAATAATAATAATAATAATAATAATAATAATAATAATAATAACAATAATAAATTAACATATTAAACATGGGTCATTGCCCCCCATACTCCGCCCCCTGGCATCCTGTTCCTTCGGCTACCATACAAAAGGCAATGACCCCCATATAATAACACCTATACATATTTATAACATATTTATCACATACACCAACATTCCAAAGTACCAACCAACCATTAACCACGGCAGGGGTATACCCGGATACCCCTGCCCCACCAGGTTCTGAGTCACCTCCAGGACTCGAAACCTCTCAACCACCGATGACCACAATCTGTTATTCCACCTCACGTTCATCCAGGGGAGCCTATTTTCTCTCCTTCGGCTCCCCGTCCCGCCAGAAGCTCAGACCTTGACCCCTTAAGCTGTCTGAGCTCCGCCACCCCGAAGAAACAGAGCCATCCGGATACCATCCTGCCAACCCAAGTTGAGCAGGTCCAAACCAACCTCCGAGAGGTGAACACCATCCGAGCGGTAGTATCCTGGCAACCCTTCCTCCAGCTCAGAGTGCCTTACTACCACGCCCCCAACCTTCCGCACAAAGCTTGCCATCAAGCTATTCACCTTCTTCCTGCACCTATCCATAGCTAACGGATCCCGAGCGTGCCGCCACCGGCGCCTCGGGACAATCTCCGACCAAACCAACATGACCCCCGGAAGCAGGCCCCTCAACTTATTGATGTCCTGCTTCATCCACTTCACCAGCCGCCGTTGCGGCGTAAGACCCAGGTCATTACCCCCAATATGCAAGACCAGTAAGTCTGGCGCGTATCCCGCCGCCAGCATCCCAAACAGTTTACCACAAACATCCCCCCAGCAGAAACCCCGATACCCAAACCAGCGAACTGCCAACTGGCCCCTCGGAAAACCCAGCTGCTGGCCCTGCGCTCGAGCTGCGGCCCTCCTCTCGGCCCAGAAGACAAACGAATGGCCCACGATCCATGCCTCACGCCCTGGGGGGAAAAAACAAATGATGAGGGAAGTCCGACAGAGACCCCCACCCCAGCCCAAATAACACAGAGAACCGTTACAGTACAGCCAGGTACAAATCGCTCAACCCCAACATATATACAGTTTTTTTTTTTGTTTTTTTTTTTTGCATAAAACGGTCCCCAAATGTATTATTCCAACAGACCCAATCGGACATAGGAACGGAATCTTACTGATTCCCACCTCCCGATCCGTTTCACCACCTCGTCCCCCAATCCCAATCGAGCCGCCTCCGTGGCAGCCCCAATACGGAACGAGTGTGTTCCAAATCTTTCAGCATGAAGCCCTAACTTCCCCAAGCCCAACCGAAAAACTTTCGTGAACTGAAACCGGGAGAGGGAGGATCCGTCGGCATGCACCAACAGGGAACCCCCCATCACTGGCCTCCGCGCCAGGTACTCTGTCGTAGCAGCCAACGGGCACAAAGCCGAGCCCGGCAAGGCCCCCAGTGCCACGTCCCGGCCCACACCGCGGACATCCGTTTTGGACCTGCCAAGGTGCACCACCACCTTCCCATCTAAGACACGAACCCCTGAAAATTGCAAGCCCCCTTGCACCATCTTATTAGTGCTTACCAATTCCCCAATTCGAAATGCCCCAAAAAACGCCAAAATGAACGCCACCTTAAACAGAGAAGCCTCGAACCCATCGAAACAGAGTTCGGGCAACAAACCCACCAAATCCCCCAGTAGTCGGACTGACACCGGGCGCCTGGTATCCGGCGACCTGCGTCCCTTGCGATATCCCTTCAGGGCCTGCCTGATAATGAAGGTCTTAGTAAAGTCCTCCTTCCCATGCCATCTGAACCAAAACGCCATCGCCGCCATGGACCTGTCCACCATGGCAGGCGACGCCCTTTTCGCCAGCAACTGACAAGTATACCACAGGAAAGCATCCCGCAGGGCCTCCCCGCTGTCCATGGCCAGCCCGTCCAGCGACCGCTCCCACAGGCCCCAAACCTTACTGTACGAGGCCCAAGTGGCCGGTGCCAGAGAAGCCTTCACAAGTCCTCCAAGCAGGATGTTCCCAGCTGCCAAATCTCGTCCGGGCAAGCCTGCCCGTCCTTCGAAGCCCCCGGCGCCACCAGCCAGAATCGGGACCACTGAAAGCGAGACAGAGCGTCAGCCACCTCATTCAAATAACCGGGAACATGCCGCGCGCGAAAAACAACATTCCGAGACATACACAGCAACACCAATCGCCTAAGCAGCCTAACCACCGGCCTCGAGGCCGCAGACTGACGATTCACCGCGTGAACCACCGCCATGTTATCTGAGAAAAAGACCACTTTCCGATTACGCAGCTTGTCGCCCCATAGTGCCATCGCAACTACCAACGGGAATAACTCAAGGAAAGCCAAGTTGCGCATAAGAGGGCTCGAACCCCAAGAGTCCGGCCACCTCTCCGCACACCAACAGCCCCCAAAATATGCCCCGAAACCCACACTGCCCGAAGCATCCGTGAAAAGTTCAAGCTCGGCCGATGACTGGCCCTCCTGCCTGAACAACACCGTCCCATTAAAATCCTGCAAGAAGGCATCCCAAATGCCCAAATCCTCCTTCATGGCCGCCGACACCCTGATGAAATGGTGCGGAGACCGAACCCCCGCAGTAGCAGCCGACAGGCTGCGACTGAAAACCCGTCCCATCGGGATTACCCGACACGCAAAATTGAGCAGCCCAATCAAAGACTGGAGCTGCCGCAGAGTAACCTTGCGCGCCCCTGCTACAGCGGCCACCGCCCCTCGAAGCCTGTCCAGCTTATCTCGAGGCAGCCTGCATTCACCCAACCCAGAGTCAATCTCCAGACCCAGGAAACTCAGACACGTGGTCGGGCCTTCAGTTTTTTCCGCCGCCAGCGGAACCCCGAAGTGGCCCGCCACCCACTCAACCGTCCGCAGTAGGCGCAGGCATTCCAAGGAATCAGCCGGCCCCACGCACAGAAAATCATCTAAATAGTGAACAATAAAACGATTCCCTGCTTCCACCCTTACCACCCATTCGAGAAAAGTGCTAAATTTCTCAAAATAGGAGCACGAGATGGAACAACCCATGGGCAGGCACAAGTCCACGAAGTAGTCCCCTTCGAAGAAACACCCCAGCAGGTGATGACAGTCCCGGTGGACCGGCAGCAGTCGAAACGCGGCCTCAATATCCACCTTCGCCATCAGAGCCCCACGCCCGGCCCTCCGGACCAAATCGACCGCCCGGTCGAAAGACGCATAAGACACCGAGCACAAGTCCTTATGAATACCGTCATTCACCGACTCTCCCTTAGGGTACGAGAGATGATGAATGAGCCTAAATTTACCCGGCTCCTTTTTGGGAACCACCCCGAGTGGGGAAATCCGCAGGCCTCCCAGCGGAGGCACTGTGAATGGGCCCGCCATGCGGCCGAGCCCGACTTCCTTGCCCAGCTTCTCCCTAACCACGTCCGGGAAGTCAGCCACAGACTTCAGGTTGCGCAGCCTTCCCGATCCCCCCTCCCGCTCCTGAAACGGAATGAAAAACCCTTTCTCAAAACCCGCCCGGAGCACAGCGGCGTCCGCCCTGTTAACGTAGCGGCTTAGCCATGGCTCCATCGCGCTTAGTCTCACCGGGGTTAAGCCCAGGGGAAGCGGATGCTCCCCCTCCACCGGCCGCGGCCGCCGCACCGGCGCCACCAGACTTCCCTTTCTTGAAGCAGCGGTTGAGCCCATGAGCGCCTCCGCAGCCGGAGCACTCGTGCTTGAAGCGACAGGCGGTCCCCCATTTGCATTGGCCCTCATTATAGAGCCAACATAAGCCCTTTGGTAAGGCGGCCGACGAGGCGGACTGCCCCCTAGCGCCGGCCGAGTTCTGAAAGGGCTGCGCCTTTTGCGCCATCATTAACTTCATCCAGAGCGGCAGGGCCATTTGGTCCCACCGCATACCCGGGTTAGCCGCCAGCCGCTGCCTAAACTACTCATCGTACCGCCACCACGCCAACCCTCCGTAAGTCCGGTACGCATCCCAAATGCCATCCAAATAACAAAACAGCGAGGAGCATAACCCCGGCGATTTCTCGCCGAGCACGCTAGCCAGTACGCAAAAGGCCCTCAGCCAATTCCCGAAGGATTTCGGAATCTTGCGATACCGCTTCCTTTTCTCCTCCTCCTCCATCTTCTCGTCCTTCTTATCCTCCTCCTTGAGGTCTATAAAGTCCTCCAAGGGGAGGAGGGAGAAGATCTCACAAAACTCCCCCTTCCATATTTTATCCTTTACTTCCTGCTTCAAATGGACCCCCAACGGGCCCGCAAATGACACATACGCGTGCTGTCTAGCCGCGTCGGGAATGCCCCCTGTCAACTCAGCCCTCTCGCTCCCAAGCTCCCCTACTTCCTGCGGCAACACCATATCCCCGCCCGAACTAGGCCCTGTGGAGTTCCCACCCCGAGAGCCCGCAGCCCCAACGCCCGGAGCCCACACCTGACCGATGCCGCTAGTGTCACCCCCCGCCCCCAATGAGTGGAGTAGTGCCTGAAGTGTAGTAATTAATGCGGTAGAGTGTAGTGACCCACTGGACTCACCGGCCAAGCCCCCTGAAACCGGGACGGCGGGGGCTGCATTGCGGATCGCCCGACATCCAGGAAGAGGAACTTCCGCCGCTGTCTCGCCGACCGGGGAGCCCACCCGGTGCCCAGCCTGCGAGGAGGCGGAACGGCTCCGAGACCTAGGACAAGGAGAAGAAGTCCTGGGTAGGGTGTAACGGACATCAATACCCCTCCCGTCACGACCCCGGGAGCGCCTGCTCTGCACCGAAGCCTCCCGCTGACCTCTACCACCACGTGGCACCCTGGACCCCCTGGGGCTACGACTCCTCCCGTCTCTACTAGTAGGCCGCCCCTGCCGACCATACCTAGGGGCTGCCGCACATTCCCCTGCCGAGCTGTCCGAGGGGGAGCAGTGCCGACCCGACCTCCCCCGCGCCTCCCGGGACCCCTGCGACCTAACGGGTGAAGGACTAACGCTACCACTCTCAGAATCCGGGCCCCCCCGCCGCCCGACCTCTACCGAGGATCCCGGTCCCCGACCTCCTGCCTTCTTCCGACTGGCCACCTCCATAACCCCTTTTCCTACGCCTATTCCCCCCGCCCCTTTACCCCTACCCCCTTTCTGACTAGACCCCGACAGCCCGGACCTACCTGCCACCCTTACGGGGGACCCGCTATCTGACCCGGCCACCTCTCGAGACCCCCCCCCCCGCCCCTGGAACTCACACCTTTTGACCTACGTTTGCGCTTAGGGGCCCCGGGACCCTCCCCCCTTGGGACTAAGGCCTGGGCACCCCCCACTGGCCTACTCCCGCCTCTCTCCGTGGCAGAGCTCCCCTTAACAACCTTCCCGCCAAGAGGGCCCCGGCCGGAGCCCCCTGCACTTGCCTGCTGCCTCCCAGGCCGGTCATGCGGTCTCCTGGCTCCGGCCTCGTCATCCTCGGTACTCTCCGATGGGGGGGAAGCCCGCCCGGACCTCCCCTCCGTGGGTCTTGCAACGCCAGGGGGCCGCCCGGCCACTTCCGACCCGACAGCAGCAGCGCCCCCGTCCACGAAATCCTTCTGCCTCCGAGCGCTCGTCCGAGGCTCCGTCCGCACGCGGGGAGGCAAGGCCTCGACCACGCGGCTCCCGGGCCTGCTGCCGGTCGCAACCGGAACCCCACTGTTACCGGGGACAACTTCACCGGGCCCCATGCCCGGGCTCAGCCTCCTCGGGGGCCTCCGGGCCCTGACCGGTCTCCCGCCATCGCCGTCCCGATCCGCCGCCTCCGCCAGGGCAGGGCCGAGCTGTGCCCGTAGCCAGTCCGCACCCTGATGCCGTGCCGCCGACCTGATCCCCTCCAGCAATCGCTCCACGTCGTCCATTGGTCCTGCAGAGGAGACAAAGAAAATTCCAACCGAGCAAAGTCCGCGCACACCGAGGTGAACACAAACTCAACCGGGTAGAAAGTTAGAATGACTCACCTAAGATGGCTGCTCATTTAAATAGCCCATCCTACTTACCCATAATCCAACCCTTGCTTACTTCCTCCTAAGCCCGCCTCCTAACCCCTGTCAAGGCCTTTTTCCGCTTAGCTGCGCTCTGGCTACATGGGGCTACAGGAGCAAAGCCTGAAATGATACATAAAACATGAGTAGAAAAAGCAAACAGCTTCAATAACCAAATCCGTTTTATGAATATTTAAATGAACGCACATTACTCTCTAGGACTACCTGGGAATAAAAATGCATCCAGGCAATACGAGCTACAATCACCCTCTGAAATGCCCTCTTCACTCTATGTAGTGTGGCAGCATGTGTGAATGTAACAATGTATTTGTGTAGCATGGCATTGTGTGTGAATGTAACAATGTATTTGTGTATCACGGCATTGTGTGTGAATGTCACTGTGTATTTGTGTAGCACGGCATTGTGTGTGAATGTCACTGTGTATTTGTGTAGGATGGAATTGTGTGTGAGTGTAACAATGTATTTGTGTAGCATGGCATTGTGTGTGAACGTAACAGTGTATTTGTGTAGCACAGCATTGTGTGTGAATGTCACTGTGTATTTGTGTAGCACGGCATTGTGTGTGAATGTCACTGTGTATTTGTGTAGGATGGAATTGTGTGTGAGTGTAACAATGTATTTGTGTAGCATGGCATTGTGTGTAAACATAACAATGTATTTGTGTAGCATGGCATTGTGTGTGAATATATCAGTGTATTCGTGTAGCATGGCATTGTGTGTGAATGTAACGGTGTATTTGTGTAGCATGGCATTGTGTGTGAACATAACAATGTATTTGTGTAGCACGGCATTGTGTGTGAACGTAACAGTGTATTTGTGTAGCACGGCATTGTGTGTGAACGTAACAGTGTATTTGTGTAGCACGGCATTATGTGCGAACGTAACAGTGTATTTGTGTAGGATGGCATTGTGTGTGAACGTCACTGTGTATTTGTGTAGCATGGCATTGTGTGTGAATGTCACTGTGTATTTGTGTAGCACGGCATTGTGTGTGAATGTCACTGTGTATTTGTGTAGGATAGCATTGTGTGTGAACGTCACTGAGTATTTGTGTAGGATGGCATTGTGTGTGAGTGTAACAATGTATTTGTGTAGCTTGGCATTGTGTGTGAACATAACAATGTATTTGTGTAGCATGGCATTGTGTGTGAATATATCGGTGTATTTGTGTAGCATGGCATTGTGTGTGAATGTAACGGTGTATTTGTGTAGCATGGCATTGTGTGTGAACATAACAATGTATTTGTGTAGCATGGTAACATGTGTGAATGTGAGTTTGTATTTGTGTAGAATGGCAGTGGATGTAAATATGGGGTGTATTTATATTACGTGGCAACATGTGTGAATATGGGGTGTATTTATATTACGTGGCAATGTGTGTGAATATAGGGTGTATTTATGCAACGTGTGTGTGAATATAGGGTGTATGTATGCAACGTGTGTGTGAATATAGGGTGTATTTATGCAACGTGTGTGAATATAGGGTGTATTTATGCAACGTGTGTGAATATAGGGTGTATTTATGCAATGTGTGTGAATATAGGGTGTATTTATGCAACGTGTGTGTGAATATAGGGTGTATTAATGCAACGTGTGTGAATATAGGGTGTATTTATGCAATGTGTGTGAATATAGGGTGTATTTATGCAATGTGTGTGTGAATATAGGGTGTATTAATGCAATGTGTGTGTGAATATAGGGTGTATTAATGCAACGTGTGTGAATATAGGGTGTATTTATGCAACGTGTGTGTGAATATAGGGTGTATTAATTCAACGTGTGTGTGAATATAGGGTGTATTTATGCAACGTGTGTGAATATAGGGTGTATTTATGCAACGTGTGTGTGAATATAGGGTGTATTAATGCAACGTGTGTGAATATAGATTGTATTTGTGTAAGAATGACCAAGATGACAGCTGCTGTACACTTCATGACATCTAGATCACTCAATTCACCCGAGGGCATTGTATCAGGGATGTCATAGCAAAACCATGGATACAAAGTTACATGATTTTCCCCGACCACGTCATAAGTGGAGGCATCTTATACACTGGATAAAATGTCTACGTCACGGGTGCCATTAAGTGCACGCGCATGCATATATTCCCCCTTTCTACACCCAGAGCAGAGCTGTGATTTTTAGAGCTTTGAGGATGGCATTCTAACTAGAAGAGAACAAGCGCGTGTCGCTCACGTACAATCATGCCATCACGCACATGTAAAGCTACTGACACACTCTATTGATCAAGCAGGTGATCTTAGCTCCGCCTGCATGAGCTGGTTACGAACTTCGGGGATAAAACACATGCCCAGCACAGGCACACCGGGGCACATACAACACAAGGATGGTCGGTGGAAGCACGTCTGGCCTCCTCAAATCCACATAAAGGTGTCCAGAATCACCCAATGGAGTCTGTGATATCATAGTATCACATCGTAAACTACACAACATTGCACGGATCATTGCGCGGGTAGCATTGTAGAAAATATCCGTATTCTATTTGACACCCCGTCACTTCCTTTATACAACATTCTCTAATATTAACTTATTGAGGGAACCATTCTGCAGTGCAGTTATTTGGGCACCCAAAGTACCATGTTAGCTCTGCTGGGCCTATGGGTTGATGGAGAAAGTGGAATGGCTCATTTTAACCCCTTAAGGACACATGACGGAAATATTCCGTCATGATTCCCTTTTATTCCAGAAGTTGTATCCTTAAGGGGTTAACTAGTGTATTCTCACCAGCGTTATGGTCTTATTCAACTTGGAACGCATGAGGGGAAGGAAATGGCACAATATCAGCTTACTGAACGTGACTTTTTTGTGCGTCCCATGGATATTAAATGGCAGCTTGTCTCACCTGGTATCTGTCGGCTATTTTGAATCCGATGGCACTCTGCAGTTTGCGAAGACATACGGGGCAGAGGTCAAGAGGGCGACGGTCCGATTCTTCCAGATGGTTAGACCCTTGCATGACGCACCGTAACCACTGACAGTGATGAATCCCGAACATGTGTCCGATCTCATGTGTGAGAGTCTAACACAAGGGGATAAATACACATTCATCAGACATTTATTCTTGAGTAGCTTGATACTGGCAGGAGAGAAAACATAAATGCCCATTTCTAATTTACTAAAATCAGATAAATTGTAATACACGGTGCAATGTTGTTAGATCATACAGAACAAATAAACTATTTATTTTATAACCCATCGATGACAAATAACATAACAAATATATCATGATATAAACAGATTAAAGAGTTAACATAATTAAGTTCATTATTTATTTTTTTCAATTATTTCTTTTTGACTGACAGGTTAGTACATATATCACAGTGTACAAGGTTCAGTATATCAAAAACCAGTAACGATCAGCATTGTCGCAAACAAAGTTTTACTGTAATTAACGCATTCTCGGAAGGCAGCTCAATATGCCATTGAACTATTGCCCAATTGTTATTTCCTAGTTATTAGTTTCATGGACTCCACAGACCTCCCCTGGCGGTGGCCCTAACGTACCCTGCCGTGATTCAGCATGCTTGACGACCGGCGAGCTCTACTCCAACGAACAAGCCTCCACTGAACACTATCGACGACCAATCGGAGGTACAGCGTGGACACCGCCTGACACGCCGGAAAAACACCCCAGCCCCTGGGAATCTCCTGACTGGGACGCAAACTTTGACACCATGGCCCACGTATTTTTGCAGGACCAGGAGGCACTGAAGAAATCCCTGCAGCATCCATGATCCGCGACGCCAAGGCCCTATGGGACTTTTCGGTATATGCCCTGCCGGTGCCAAATACAGGTGTAGGCTGACTTTCACCAACTCTCACTGCCGCACGGAGGCCTGGACAGCTGTCCCGCCACCACATCTATACAGTCATAGAGGACTATGTCCCGCAATATTTTCAAGCCTGACCTCCCTGAGACAGACGAATGTTGTTAATGTTATAACATGTTTTTACAGCGAAAATTAGCCTGAATATTAATAGCATGCCGTATCCTTTTTGTTTAGCCTAGCCCTAGTCTGAATCCCACTATACTACCATAGAAGTCTATGCTCTGCCAGTGTAGACGCCTTCATTATTAGCCTGTTATTTTAAATATGTTTATTTTAATATATGTTTTCACTGATTCTCACTTTGCCTTTGCCTACTCGAAGCACAGTTACCATGGGGTGGCCTGCCGAGCAGTTACAACTGTTAGTCACTCGGCTGTTTTATTTTTTTTTTTTTTAATTCTTTATTTTTGTTGTGCAAAAGCTTGACAGACAGGGTTAATATGCCACGATAATAGTTACAGGCATTTCAAAAGACATTTCTGTGGCAATTAAGAAAGAATGCACATTTTTTTTTTTAAGAGTAATAAAACAAGCAGAAACACGGTATGCCAGATAATGAGATGGCGGTACGCACATGTTTAAACCTATCGAGAAGACTAGCGATAACAGTGTTAATAAGTGAATCTATGAACATGTTAAATTATAACTATTTCTGTAGCTTAATAGCCGCTGGATGCTATTCATAAGATTAAGGTAGTTTTTAAGTTGGCGTTGTCGTATTGTGCCTAACGTGAGCTTGCTTACTAAAGAGAGGCAAAACAGGCAGAACCGTTGCACAAAAGGACATACAATTTGGAACATTATACAGGCAAAAACATTAATGACATGCTAGAATAGCCTGACTGGCATAGAGACATTAAGGCTAAGGTGGGCAAGGTGGTGTGTGCAATTGTAAGCTTGTAGACCATGAGTCCTCTATGTATTGCAATTAACACTTAAGTTAGACAGAGAGGTGAGGGAGAACGTTTCATGATAGGGCTGTGGAGATGTATATGAGTGAAGCACCTGCACCCCTATCAGGCACAGTATCAGGGTAGAAAATGCTAAGGACATTGAGCATTATCACATTTAGATGGGGGTAGGTATGAAGCCTGGAAAAGTGAGCAATGCTCGTAGAAGAGTAGTTCAACCTATGCCCCTCGGACTGCAGGTACTATGGTGATGATCCTGGTCGGTGTACATGGTAGCATATTTAAGAGCATGCAACTAGACAATTATGCAGTGTGTGTGAAATCAAAAGGGCTCAACTAAGCTAATGCAGGTCAGTAACATAACATTGTAAACTTGCTAACATCTTTTTGGCGGAGGTTGTCAAAGTCCAGTAATCTGCTGTACCGTGGTTTACCAGGGGTGCATTCCAGACATACTTGGATCCGCGGTATTTTCATCCGACGCCATGGATGTGCTTCAGGAGATAGTCTGTGTGGTGTCTTAGTATAGTGTCTCCGTCCTTCCTCTGGCTGTTCTTCACCCGGTGTCGGTCCACTTGATGGTCTCCCCCGCCTGGTGTATATGTGCGGACGTTTGCTGCACTTGCCCGGTGGTGTTGTACGTTGTTGCAGTCGGTGTGTGTCCATTTACGTGGGGAAGTCTGTTGCTGGCCCAGAGGTGCCTCCGGGTGGCCTTCAGGCTGGTTTTGTTTGTGGCTCTCGCCCTGGCGTGCGCGGGAGCGAGTGCCAGTGTCCAAGGGGCTTGACACTGATTCCCGCCTCGTGAAGTGCCGGAGTTGCCCCCCAGGCGCCCCTCTGGAGGCCCGAGGAGGGTTCCAGCACATACTTCGTCTGGTCGTCGGGCGGATCCAAGCCGCTGCTTCTCTCCTCGCCCGCCTGAATGCCTGTCCCTGGGTGTGGAGCTTTGTGCAGAGGTGATCCATAAGTCTGCCGCAGAACTCTGCTATATTCCCGGGGGGCTTGTACAGTGAGCGCTTCGTCCTAGGCTGCCTTGTCGCCGCCATCTTGTTTGGGCCTCGTGGGTCCCGTTTGGTAGTAGCATGGTCTTGCCGTTTCACAGGGGTTGTCGTCCCCAGAGTGGACCGGGATAACCCCCGCCGGTCCAAAGGGGGGGGCAGCAGGGCTTTGTTCTTCTCGCGCTTGTGAGCGGGCTTCGAGCCGGGGGATCGGCCGCCTCCTCCTTGCTCTAGACCCCGCTCAGGAGTAGGCCGCGTGGCTGGTTCGGGCTTTCCCGTGGCGGTTTGGTACTGGCTTGGTACCATTCTGCTCCGCGCGGGGTCCCGGTTCGATAGCTGGGTAGCTTGTGTTGTGGACCTCATTAATTCGGGCAGATTGGGCATTTGTGTGCCCTCTGGTGCAGGAGCCCTCAGCGGACACGTCCGGCCATCTTGGCTGTCAGGCCCCGCCCCTCGGCTGTTTTATTTAATATGTTTATGTTCAGCAGGTAATTTCGTACTCACTGCTTTAACTCAGCTTGTAAAAATCTTCATGCTAGCCAGGATTCAGCAGTTGTGTTTCTCATCATAGAGTCCTATCAAAACTGGCTAGTTTGTGTTTCTTGATTAACTATTTTATCTTTTAAAGTGTGCATATTACTTGGACACTCAGATCTAACCAATGCTTTGTAATAGCTTAATTAGCTCCACACCAAATGTCGCTGTCTAATTGAATATGCTTCTCTGCACACCTAAATTACAGAACATAAAAGATAGACGATCACATAGGATTGTGCTAACTATTGTTGTACATGCACCTCCTGTGACTCCTAATGGGCAGGTCTCCTAACTACCCAACCTACCTATAGATGGGACGAATGCCTTTCATATGCGTCAAGCGTGTTTAATACAAACACAGCCTTGTATTATATTGCGATTTTAGTGTAAGTTACCTAACCTGGCAGGTCTCATAGCCAAACTCTCCAATATACGCCCGCACCTAGCCTGTACCAAGATTTTTGGTTGGATTGACCTACCTGGGAATTGCACTATCCTGTTTTTCTCCTGATTATAACCAACAACTGTGCATGCCCCATCCAGTGGAAGCATGCTCAACACTCGACTTGTTACATAAATTGTCTCTTGCAAACAAAAAATGTGCTATGTTATCGATGCCATATCAATGTTATAATATGTTTCGAATTTGTCTGCACCAGCTGTCGTGGCAGTGCGAACCTATGTGTTCTTCTTATGCACAAATAAAATAAAGATTGACAAAAAAAAAAAAAATTAACGCATTCTCCGAGAAACGCAGGAAGAACCGAAACTCTTACGCTTCAAAGCACAAACCCCGTCAGTATTTTTCGTGTCGGTAATGTAGCCGTATACATCTCCCAGCAGCGCCCCCATCAGATTGCACATCGGTAGTAGGACAGATTCAGCTAGGGCATACCCGGATCCCAAGATACATTCTCAAGGAATCATTCAACCAACTGTAGCCCCTGTCCATACGTAAACCATCTTAGAATATAAGGCCTCGTGAGGGAGTCAACTTAGGAGAAGATGAAAGAGGACATGGTCGCTACTAAAGGTAAAGCATCTATTACGACTCGCCCCTAAAATCAGGGGAGAGCGGAGATCATTTAGTTTAGAACACAAGTCGTTTACTGGAACCACCTCTGCTGAAAGTCTGCTTCATCTAACTACTACACTTTCTCTAAAACCATTTTGCAAATTTTAAATGTCTCCCCCCCTCTAACAAAAGACAGAAATGCATATTAAACCATAAAACCTCATCATCCACCATTGGTTTTAATAAAAGTACCGTATTTATGTAATTGTAAATGGATGGCATTAAAAAGAGGTCGTGGCAATCTAAAATCACAGCTAATGTCCTGTCTGAACTTGCACCGTTTTCACTGTACGCTCTCATGAGAGATAAAGAGATGATGTTGCTTTTCTGCTTTGATAATTGAACTCTGCAGTACCGCTGTGTCCCCATGCTGTCTGTATAACAAAGTCCTTGCCCTGAATTCTAAAATCAATGTTTGTGGACGCTGTTTGGACACAGAGTTTTCTGTCAGCTGTTAACCCCATCATGCCCACCGTTTGCTAGCACAGCGTTCAGATCAGGGGTGCAATTATAAACAATATATTTATATATTCTAACGCACAAAGTATAAAACATTTAGATCAACCAGTTAACTCTATGCCACATTTATGTAAAGAAAAGCATATGAATAATTTATTTAATATTCCCAGTTATTTGCTTTTTTAATTTATTTTTTTCAGAATATATATATATGTGTATATATATATATATACACACACACAAAAATAAAGAGATGCACTCTGAGGACATAACAAGTGAAAAAAGGGGATTTATTCCAGTAGGTATAACATCAAAAATTAACCGACGTTTCGACCCATTCGGGACTTTCTCAAGGTCCATGAGAAACCTTGAGACCTTGGACCTTGAGAAAGACCCGAATGGGTCGAAACGTCGGTTAATTTTTTATGTTATACCTACTGGAATAAATCCCCTTTTTTTCACTTGTTATGTCCTCAGAGTGCATCTCTTTATTTTTGTTTACATATTTTCAACGTGGGATTGCACCTAGGCAAAAATTGGATGACTTGTATGAAAGGGTGAGTGCCAAGAATCATCTTGTTGTATATATAAATATATCTACATATATATATATAAAACTAAGCTCTCTCACACAGAGAAACATATAAAACATAATACTTAATACATAATATTTAATTTAAAGAACGATTCACACAATGAAATATATCAGTACCTTAATGATAATGTTCTATAAACATTAAAATAAATCCAGAATATCTTAATTTATATAAATTATGATATACTAGACCATTTATAGATAATATTATTACAAAAAATATTTTTAAATATGTAAACGCAAAATAAAACATGCAGGCCTCGAGGGATTTTTCTAGATAAATCATTTAAAAGTTTTTTTTCTAACAGATTGTGATCATTCGAAAAGGTATCCGAAAATATTAAAATTGAGACCCAAGTTAGATGGTTATCATTATTTATTTATTTTTTTTTTGTAAATATAATTTTTATTTTGGTTTTTTGTTCAGGATTTTGAGACTCGCAGGTCTCTAATTAAAGTAGAACATGCAAACAGATTTACTTTACGATGAAAGAAGTCATCAGGCACGCAGGCCTTCACGGGTGAGTTGTCAGGCATATGCAGTTTCTTAGGTGCTTGTGCGAGAGCATAATGTGCGCTATGCCTTTTGTTAGGGACAGTAATTTGCGTGCTTAGTTGGGCTCGCAGGCCCACTTTAATGTCGGACTCGCAGGTCCCGTGTAATATATGGGTATGTATCATTGCATATATCCTATTCGATGCGAGTGGGTTGGTTGCGTCCCTACTGTGTGTTTGTGTCTCGCGGTGGCTTTCGCCTCCTGGGGAGGAGTGCTGCAGTACCTGGTCGTGGGTCTCACTCCCGTTCGGGCTCTGTTGGCTATGTGTGCTGCATCTAGACGTTGTGCTCGTCCGCTGCGATAAATGCGTTAACCTGTGTCTAGAAGTATAATGTGGTGAGTATGTGCGGTATAAAGGAGCAGCGTAAAGTAATCGTTCCTTTGTAGTGGTAGAGTGGAGGTGCGCATTGGAGCTCTAGGGTGGTTCAGTCATGGGTTCCAGTCTCGTGTCGCGTTCGTTCTAGGCAGTATTGGGGGGGGGTCGGGGTTCGGTCATGTCCCTGTCCTTGAGCTTCTCTAGGAAGGTGTCTTTGGCGGTTTCGAGGAGCCACAATGTCCAGGTCTCCGCGTAAGTCTGGGGTTTGTCTGTGGCTGTCATGATCAGGTTTTCTATTGCCCTAAGTTCTTCCATCTGGGCGAACCATACCTTCAACGGAGGTGCAGTCTTTTGTTTCCAATATAGGGGGAGTATCTGTTTAGCTACGTTTAGTATCCTAACCGTCATGGATTTCTTGTATCTGGATCTAGGTACTGTGGTGTGGTGGAGGAGCATTGCTGCTGGTTCCAGGGGGGGGGGGGGCGCGTCCGAGAACATCTTTAAGATGTCGTGAATGCCCTCCCAGTATGGTCTAATTACTTCGCATTCCCACCATATATGAAGTGCAGTTCCTGTTTCCCTCTCGCACCTCCAGCAGAGGCTAGTGTGTTCTGGGTCTATGTTGTGGAGGAGGTGTGGGGTGCGGTACCAGTTCGTCAGGAGTTTAAATGCCGTCTCTTGGGTCTTGCTGTGTGTCGAGCAGTGGTGAGTGAGGTAGCATATCTGCTCCCACTCTGCGTCTGTGAACGTTGTGTTCAGTGCCGCTTCCCATTTCCCCATGAATAGAGGTTTAGCAGTGGGTGTCTCTGTCTGTAGCAGCGCGTATATGAGGGAGACTCCGTGCGGTAGTGGGTCTGGGCTATTGCACAGTGTCTCGAATGTTGTCCGATTTCTGGTGAGTGCGGTTCCCTGCGGTAGAGTGCGTATGAAGGTGGAAAGTTGTGCGTGTTTGAAGCTTTGTGTGAAAGTGGGTGTCCCGCCCCCTAGCATGTCTGCTAGTGGTGTGCATTTGCCGTTGGTGGTGATGTGGTGTAGTCTCGGTATCGGGGTCTGGAGGATGTTCTGAAATGCTTTCGGGTCGAGGCCCGGTTTAAAGTCTGCGTTGTGTACCAGAGGTGTCAGGGGGGAGGGGTAGGGCGCCAAGTTATGTGTTTTCGCCGCTTTGCGCCAGATGTCCAGGATGGATCTAATGTATGGGGACATGACTCGGGTGTCTGGGTCCTTCCTGCCCCAGGGTATGACTGCTAGTGGCATGTTCGCCTCCGATTCCTCCGCCACTTTCCACATTTTATGGACTCCGCTCTTCGTCCATTCCATCACCCTCAGGAGATGTGTGGCCGTGTGGTATGAGCGGAAGTCCGGCAGTGCTAGGCCCCCCATGTCCTTTGGTTTCATTAGAGTGGTGGTTTTCATCCTGGGACGTCTGCCATCCCAGATGTACGTGATCATGGCTGTTTTTAGTGTGGCGAAAAATGCCCCGGGGAGTTTAATGGGGATGGTTTGGAATAAGTATAGTAGGCGTGGGAGGAAATTCATCTTAATGACTTGGACCCTCCCGAGCCACGATATGTGCGGGTGCGCCCATTCTTTCATGTCTTTTTGGAAGGTAGTGAGTGTGGTGGCGAAATTGGCTTGGAAGAGGTCTTTGCTGTCCTTGGTCAGCCAGGTTCCCAGGTACCTAATCTTTTGGTCTGCCCATTGGAATGGGAAGCTCTGGCGTATGGGGTCGGCGCGTCTGTTGGGGACACTGACGTTCAGGATATGGGATTTAGCATAATTTATTTTTAGATTAGAGATCTCTCCGAATTCCTTAAAGGCCTGTTGGATGTTGGGCAGGGTGATTTCTGGGTTGGTGATGAAGAATAGCAGGTCGTCTGCGAAGGCGGCCACTTTATGGTGGACGTCGCCTGTCGTGATGCCTGTGATGTCAGTGTTGTGCCTGATGTGTGTCAAGAACGGTTCTAGGGCTAGGACGAACAACAAGGGGGATAGGGGGCAGCCCTGTCTGGTGCCATTGTGTATTGTGAGTTCGGGGGTCAGCGCGCCGTTGACAAGGACGTGTGCCATCGGCTCGTGATACAGGGTAGTGATCCATCGCATCATGTGTGTTCCCAGGCCCGCATGTGTCAGAGTGTCGAAAAGATATGTCCAACCGACTCTGTCGAAGGCCTTCTCTGCGTCTGTGGACAGCAGGAGAAGGCCCCCGGCTCCCGCCCCCCTGCCGTGCATGAGGGTGAGTGTTCGGGTGGTGTTGTCCCTGGCTTCGCGACCTCCCACAAACCCTACCTGGTCTGGGTGGACCAATCTGGGGATGTGCGACTGCAGCCGCGTCGCCAGGATCTTTGCAAGGAGTTTAACATCGCAATTGATGAGGGAGATTGGTCTGTAACTCCCGCAGTGTTCCCCATCTTTGCCCTCCTTGGGGATTATGGTGATGTGGGCTGTCAGGGCTTGCTTGGGGATGGGTTGGCCCTCTCTCACCGCATTAAAGGAGTCCACTAGTGGCGGGTATAAGCTATCCGCGAAGGTCTTGTAATATTTTAGCGGGAGGCCATCAGGGCCCGGGCTCTTGCCCGGTTTAGTTTGTTTGATCGCCCGTGTCAGCTCTGCTTGTGTGATTGGTTCGTCCAGCAGCGATGCCGTATTGTCGTCTATAGTCGGGGATGCGTGTGCGTTGAGGTATGTGCGTATTTTATCCCGTAGTCGTGTTTTCGCCGTCTCTGTGTGCGGTTGCGGTAGGGAATATAGGTCGGCGTAGTACGTCCGTATTGCGGTTAGTATATCGGTCGGGAGGCGGTGGAGTTTGCCACTTTTGTCTCTGATTCTGTCAATGTATGTGAGCTGTCTCTTTTTGGCAAGCATGTTGGCTAGAAGTTTTCCGCTCTTGTTCCCGTGTATGGAGAAGAATGCTTTGTGTCTTATCGCGTCCCTATGGAACTTGGAGTGGAGCAGCGAGGTTAACTCGCGCCTTAGCTGTAGGAGTCTCGTTTGGTGTGTGGTGCGTGGTGTGTGTTTGTTGAGATCTTCCTCGTGTTGGATGTCTGTCAGGATCTGGGTCAGGCGGGCCTCAGAGTGTTTCTTGAGTAGGGCTCCCTGTTGTATAAAGTGTCCCCGTATCGCGCATTTGTGGGCTTCCCATCTAATCGTCGGGGACGTCAATGCTGGGGGGTTGTCCAGGAAATAGTCTCTGATTTTTTCCCCCGGTGTGGTTCGTGAGGTCTGTTCTGGTCAGGAGATACTCGTTGAGTCTCCATTTAGTAATGGTGGGTCGGTAGAGCGGGGATTTTAAGCGTAGGGTAACAGGTGCGTGGTCCGACCACGTCGCCACACCAATCGTTGCTTCTTCTACAAGGGGGAGTGCGTGTTGTGTGGTGTAGAAGTGGTCTATTCTGGTGTATGTTTGGTGTGGGTGGGAAAAGTACGTGAAGTCTTTCTCGTCAGGATGATGAGCTCTCCAGCAGTCTATCAGCCGGTATTTCCTAAGGAGTGTCTTGAGGGAGTGCAGCTGTTGCAGCGGGGTGCGGGACGTGCCGGAGGAGCAGTCCCAGGCTGGGTCTAGTGTGATGTTAAAGTCCCCCCCTAGCACCAGCGTCCCCTCGGCGAACGTGTGGAGTTTGCGTAGTGTCTGGAGAAGGAAGCGGCATTGTCTTCTGTTGGGGGCGTATATGGTAGCAAATGTGTAGGGTTGCCCAGCTATCTTGCCCTTGAGGAAGAGGTATCTACCTTCTTCGTCGGTGAGGCACCCCCCCTCCTGGAACGGCACTCGTTTGTTTATTAGGATGGCGGTCCCTCTAGATTTGCCCCCATGGAAGTCGCTAAAGTATCCGTAGGGGTAGTGGTGGTTCGTCAGTTTCGGTCTGTCGCCTTTCCTGAAGTGTGTCTCTTGGATCATGACCACCGAGGCCCTGTGGGCGTGGAAGTCCCTCAGGGCCCCAGTCCGTTTGTTGGGCTTGTTGAGTCCCCTGGCATTAATGGTCATGATGGTGAGTTGGGCGGGGGTCAGTGCCATGTCTGACCTGGTGGGGCCCCTCTGTCGGTAGTGGAGGAGCGTAGGATGGGGGGAGGAGTGGAGGAGTGGGGTGAAGAGGGGCGTAACGGGGGTGGGGGAGATATGTAGGTCTCGTCACCGTGAGGTGGCGTCTGGGTGTGGGCGTCGGGGAGTCGCGGCGCACGGTTCCACCTGTGACCCGTGCGGGCTGCTCACCTTGGGTTGACGCCCCGTCCCGTGGGGTAGTGAAAGGAGGTCTAGGCTCACCTAGCGGGCAACGTCTGTGTCCGGTCCGTAACCGTCGGATCTCTCCTTAGTCACCTGTTGCCGTCACAGACCCGTGTCGGTCCCCTGCGGCTCCAATGCGCGTCTCGTATGTGGTTGGTGTCGTAATCCTCGCCTGAGGTAGTGTGGCCTCGTGGCCTGTATGGGAGTAAAGCCATTGGTATTTAGCAATAACATCGGAAACATCAGTAAAACAGTAACATTACGTACATTAGACAACGAGTCTATCAAATCATTAACAGTGGTTTGGTTAACTAGCTGTGGCTGTTGTGAAGCTAGCCTGTGTAGGCCTATTACCTTGTGCATTATCCCGGGTCCCTCCCGCGCCTCCCCCGCCCGCACGTCCCCCCCTGTTCTGTGTAGGCCCCCTTCTCGGCCTCTGCGTCAGCGGGTAGTGTGTGTTGTGTGTTCTCTGTCCGTCAATGGGCTGGTCGCTCAGTCTGGGCTCCGGGGCGTGCATAGTGTGTGATCTTGAGGTCTCCCCCGTTATCGTCACCCCTCTGTGTGTGTTGGTATTGCTGAGTCCTTGCCGTCTCTTTATCGGTGTTGTGTCGTGTCTGCGCTCTGGCTACCCCTAGTTTCCAGTAGCTCCGGGTCTCCCCGGATCCCCCTCCCCAGGTGTGGCCCGCCGGCTCCAAACCCCCGGCCCGCTCGCCGAGGGTCATTACTGGCCGGGTAGGTGGCGGCGGCGGGCCCCAGCCAGGGAGCTAGGTCTCCTCCACCCCCCTCCCTTTCGACCCTGGTGTACTTGCGAGCAAGAGCTCTCGTCAGTCCGGTATGCCGGCTCCGGCATTATTAGTCCCAGTCCACCCCAGTACTCGGGGGTTCCGTTGATGTGGTGGCGCGGCCCGTCAGGAGGGTCACGTTAAATTGTAATTCCACAGCGCTTCATTGGTTCCGTACGGTGATCTTTTCGGGTAGTGTCTCTGGGGAGCACGCGGCCGGGAGTGCGCAGGAGGGCCGTGCAGTGTTAGGCCAAGTCTTTCACAATGTCCAGCCTCAGGTAACAGCCGTTTGGGGCCATTAGCGTGTTGCGCCCGACGGCCTCGTGGCTTGTTGTCGGGATCTCCTCACTCGTTGCTGTTGAATTGGAGCTGAGGGGTTCGGCCCCTGTGGAAAGGAGTAAAAGTTCAGTGGGTCGGGCCAGGTCATTTGAATCGGCGTGAGGTGTAGTTCCTTTAGAAGGTCTTCCATGTCCCCCTCACTTTTCACAGTGAAAGGTCCGTTCTGAGTGGTTGCTTGTAGCCCCGTGGGGAAGTTCCATCTGTATCTGACTTTGTTAGCCTGCAGTGCTCGTGTGAGAGGGCGCATCGCTCTCCTGTAAGCAAGTGTCGCTGGCGACAAGCCTGGGTACAGTTGTACCTCTACCCCATTAGAGATCACCTGTTTGGTGTCCCTGGCTCTGTGCAGGATGTCTTCTTTTGTCTGGAAGTGGGCAAGGCAGCAAATGATGTCTCTAGGGGGGGCATCTGGGGGTCCTTTCGGCCTGAGGGCTCTATGTGCCCTAATAAATTCTATGTGGGTGGTTGGCGGCCGGCCGAGGAGGTTGTTGAATAATTCTGACAGCGTGTCCCTGATAGGGGTAGTTTGATCAAGTTCCTCTGGCATACCTCTGATCCGTATGTTTTGCCTCCGCCCACGGTTATCGAGGTCCTCTATGTGCTGCGCCATTTGTCGGAGTTGGGCTCCCTGTTGTTGGAGTGTGCAGGTATTTGCGGATTGCGCCGCTGCCATGTGGTCGCAGTCGGCTTCCAATTGGGCTACCTTCTGTTGGGTGCCCTGGATGTCTTCCCGCATGGTGCGCAGTTCCTCTGAGAGGGACTTATGGAGGGCGGCATTAGCCTCCTTCAGGTCGGCTTTGGTGGGCAGGTTTCGGATCATCTCGATCCATTCTGGCTGGGGGTGGTGGGTGTTGCTTCCCCTAGTTGGTCGACATGTGGTGATGGCGGGCAGGAGAGGCCCGAGGCCTCGGAGTCATTGGAGGCCTGGGTTGTCAGTTCGGCCGGCGGCACGAGAAATTGCCTCATGGCAGAATGTTGTGCCCCCTTCGGGGTGCTGGAGGGATGGTTGGCCTGTGATGTCCGGTGAGTCTTTCCCATTTCGGCGGTCTGGAGTGCTTATCGGGCGAGGATATGTGCTGAGCCTGTGGGGAGCTCCCGGTTTACGCCGCCATTAGCCTCGGCGTCCAAGCCACGCCCCCCTATCATTATTTTTTTAAAGGAACACTACTGGTACCCCTGCATCCCAGTTAACCTTTAAAATTAAAAAATATTTAATTTTAACGTACGAGGCTCCCTCTGTGCTTACCTCTCCTCGTCCCGTGATGTCATGGACCCCCTCTGGCGACGGCCAATCCAGTGCTCCTCGGGGACCTGATGTGCATGCGCAGAGAGGGCCATGTGTGCATCCAAGCTTCCCCATAGGAAAGCATCGAATCAATGCTTTCCTGTGGAAGCTTCCATGTCACGTGACAGTAGCACTTCTAGTGGCTGCCAGGAAGATAACCACTAGAGGTGGATTTAACCCTGCAATTTAAACATTACAATTTCTAAAAAAAAAAAAATGCAATGTTTTACAATGCAGAATTAACACTATAGGACCACTGCACCCAGACCACTTTATTGAGATGGAGAGGCCTGGGTGACTCTAGTGGTCCTTAATAACTTAAGCTAATTTGTATTTTTCACAATAGGAGTCTTGCACCAGTACCAGAGACTTACTAACACAGGGAGAGAAAGTCAGGTACATTCTGGGAAGCCCACTCTCATTCCATAAATCCCTCTGCAGTCTGCCGATGGATATTGGATAAACAGCATGTATTGGCTTAGCACAGCTTTGTGCTATAATACAGTGGTTTTAGTAGGTTAATTGTCTTTCACACCTTCTCAAGATAACTAGGTGTGGGAGAGATAAATATACACCAGGCAGACAAAGACAAATAAGAATACAATATAAAATATAATATAACTATAGCATATACTATAACTTTATATATATATATATATATATATATATATGTAATACGAAATATAATGGTTATGTATAAATAATGGTGCAATCTCTTACATTACGTGTGATCTATTTGCTCGTATTAAATCTTTGGCCTCTATATAAGTATTTCTAAAGATGTATAAATGGGCTGTAAACACCATCAGGCACGGGGGCACATTTGTGACATTTCTTTCTCACATTTGTCACTTTTATCACGGCGCAGGTGACGCTAGACGTGGGACGGAGGAGAAATGTTTTGCTATAAAGTGTTCTTACAACAAAAGTGCATTTTTCGCCCATCTTTAGACATAATCTGTGACAAAATAACAAAAGTGGCGTAAAGGGATGTAATTCTGTTAGAATCTTTTTATGCGTAAACGCAGACAAATTGTGTCAATTTTGCACCATGTTTCTCACGTGCGCAATATAAGGTTAATCTGGATTAATGACCATTGAATATTAATAAGGAGCAACAGATCAGGATGGTAGATACGGACTGTTTACCTTGCAATACGATAAAATATTTATTTTATACAGGTTAGAGAACATATACAGCAGCTGTAGCCTGACGTGTGTCGAGCTTTATATAATAAAACAAGACAGGGAATTCCAAACAAAAAGGGGAAACGTAGATCAGTTTTCCATAAAACACTGCAATGGTAGATACAGATAGACTGACAGTGGGCTGGGTAGAGACAAACAAACTAGCATTGACTGGGCACAGATAGACAGACGGACAGTGGGCTGGGCACAGACAGACTGGCATGGACAGGGCACAGATAGACAGACGGACAGTGGGCTGGGCACAGACAGACTGGCATGTACAGGGCACAGATAGACAGACGGACAGTGGGCTGGGCACAGAGACATACTGACAATGAGCTAAGTACAGACAGACTAGCATGGACAGGGCACAGATAGACAGACTGACAGTGGGCTGGGTACAGACAGACTGGCATGGACATGGCACAGATAAACAAACTGACAGTGGGCTAGGTACAGAGACTGGCATGGACAGGGCACAGATAGACAGACTGACAGTGGGCTAGGTACAGACAGATTGATACTGGGCTAGGTGGAGACAGACTGGCACTGGGCTGAGTACAGACAGATTGACACTTGACTAAGTACAGGCACAATGACATGGAGCTGTGTACAGACAGACAGACTGACATGGGGCTGTTTACAGACAGACAGACTGACACTTGGCAAAGTACAGACAGACTGACATGGGGCTGAGTACAAATAGACTGACACTTGTCGGAGTATAGACAGATTGTCACTTTACAGAGTACAGACTGACATGGGGCAGAGTACAGACTGACATGGGGCTGTGTACAAACAGACAAAATGACACTGGGTACAGACAGACTGACTAGCATGGGTCTCTTACAAAGAAAAAAATGCAATGGAGGGCAAACCCAGAACATGCATTTCTTAATAAAGGTTTTCCTGTAAATAACAACATATATTGACAATGCACAATATGGGAACAGTGCACACACAAAATACTGATTAAATCTTACAAGGGTATTTAAATAATCTATATTTGCTAATTAATGTGGGTATTTAGTCAAGCTATATCGCCACCACTGTCTTTTAAATTTTAAAACTGTACGTCTGTGTGGCGGCCACCCCGATGGGAAGATGGGTTCCGCCAGAGATGTTCTTTCCCCCCTCGTGGGAGGAATGCTGTAGAGCAGAGCAGGAACAGCTCTTACAAAAGCTAGTGATTTAGCACTCCAAGCAGAAGGGAGACAGTTATTCTAGCTTTCTCCCACAAACATGAGACGAGGCTCTATGCTGTGAGACAACTGGTTTTAATGGGGCCACACATGGCCTTTTATCTCAATCCCCATGCAAGGGGCACTCCCCTCTGGACCTGAGAGTAGACTACAGTAAAAACAAACACACGATTACATTGGCTCTCAGGTCCAGGACACTCCCATACAAAATCAAATAATCCCTCCTCTGTGCCTGGGAGATAATGGAGTCAGGAACTGTACTAGCTCAATTATCTCCAGGCACAGAAAAGACAAATTTTAGCAGTACCCCAAAAGTACCCCCAAAACCCATGGAAACCCCACAAAAGTTACATCCCCGATATCCAAGATCGGTTCAGGGATTCGGGATTTCCATGGAGGTCTTATTTTGACGGACCGCACAGGAGGCTACTGCCCAAAAGAGTTCCATGAAATCAGACTGTGCGGTCAGTTTCTTTCGGGAATACTCAATATAGTCAAAATACCGAACAAAGCGGTTCGTGGGTAGGTTCAGTCTATGTCTCGTTCGGGAGCTTGCTCCCACCGAACGCCTTTCAATTCCCATACGTTAAGCCGAACATTGATTGATGGGACGTTCGAGCGGTGTTCGCAACGTCAAGTGTCCGATTTGGGTTCCATGCGTTTGACGACCAAACACCGCTCAGTGTGTTCGCGGCTAAAGATGGCCGCCGCCACGTGTTCGTATACCGAACGGCGACCACCCAGCCGACCACTTAGAACTCTTGCGGTTTAGGAGTGTTAATGAGGCGACAGAGGTTAGTGAGTGGCACACTCAGCATACGGGTGGTCTAGTTGTTCAGTAGTTTGTTCGGTAGGGGAATGAAATAAAAATGAAATGAAGGAGAATGCAATGTCCCGAACCCATAGTAGAATGAAACAAAGGGATTACAATCTAGGGACAGGCTGATCCGTCACAGTCTGTGTGTGCGCAGTTTCCGTAAAAGACCAATAAACTCACCCAGACTCTTTATCTCAATGTAATAGCCTGGGTGCAGTGCTCATGTAGTGTTAACCCTTTAAAGGTAAAACATTGCCATTTTGTAGAAACTGTGTCATTACCATGAAGGGTTAAACTCACATCTAGTGGCTGTCACACTGACAGCCACTCGAGGCGCTTTCTATGCAGTAACCAAGTAAAACTCGGTCATGTGACGTAAACATAACCAAATGCAGCTCATAGAAAAATATTGAATTAAAAACTTTCCTATGAGAAGAGGAATAATCTTATAAGATTAATTTTCAATCAGACGTTAATTTACTTTAGATGTTTTTATCTCCTGCTCTGTAAATTAAACTTTAATCACACACAGGAGGCTTGCGTAGGGTCTAGCAATCTATTAACAGAGCAGGCGAGGAGAAATTCTAAATTAAACAGAATAACGAAAGTTTAAACATTAGTTGACTCTTTACAGGATGTGTTTAGGAAGGCTGTGTAAGTCACATGCAGGGCGGTGTGGCTAGGGCTGCATAAACAAAGGGATTTAACTCCTAAATGGTAGAGAATTGAGCAGTGAGGCTGCAGGGGCATGTTCTATACAATAAAACTGCTTCATTAAGCTGTTGTTGTTCTGGTGACTATAGTGTCCCTTTAAGTTTATAAGGAAACTGATATAAAACTGCACTTTAACACTCGTAAGTTATCTTCCATTTACACATGTAGTTATTGAGACTTTGTGTTATACTTTAAACTTAGCTGTTAAGTGGCACACTTTAAGGAATTATATTAAAAGATATGTGAGGATTAACCCTTTATTTACATGACTGTGCACTATGCACATTTGTGATTCTCTATAGATAGATGGATTCTATACTAGGCTTGTAGGGGTTAATGTTCCACTTTTAGTGTACATTATCAGTTACACAGCAAAGGTGCTGCTTGTTATTTTTTAGAGCTACAGCTTGGCTTCTTTTAGCCTTAGTTTGGGATTGTAATTGCTAGAATGAATAAGTAACCCTGACAGAGGGAAGAGGAGCACTGTACTGACAGACAGACTGACACAGGCTGGGAACAGACAGACGGACAAGGACAGAGACTAGTTATAGAAAGACAGACTGGCAGGGGCTGGGTACAGACAGACTGACAGGAGCCGGGTACAGACAGACAGACTGACAGAGACTAGTTATAGAAAGACAGACTGGCAGGGGCTGGGTACAGACAGACTGACAGGAGCCAGGTACAGACATACTGACAGAGACTAGTTATAGAAAGACAGACTGGCAGGGGCTGGGTACAGACAGACTGACAGGAGCCGGGTACAGACAGACTGACAGAGACTAGTTATAGAAAGACAGACTGACAGGAGCCGGGTACAGACAGACTGACAGAGACTAGTTATAGAAAGGCAGACTGACAGGAGCCGGGTACAGACATTGTGTTTGTCACAAATATTGTCCCTGGGTCTATATATTGCACTGCGGTGAAAGAGGAAGGAATGTCATTATAGAACAGAATTAAATCCCACTCACCTTACAGGATCTGATGAGTAGTGGGCTGGTAATCGGAGGGGTATACGACTTCTCAAACACAGAGTATCCCTCATCTACAAGCTTCACCCTCTGCTTCAATCGGCCTTTATATCCCGGACTGTAAAAGTCATCATCGTATCGCGCAAAACTAAATACCCCCACACCTGGAGAGATGTATAATACCAGCACTAAACATCAGCCATGTTTACTATTCCAGCCGACTACAGCGTACATAGATTGTTGCAAAATTGTAAACTGAGAATAAATTATATTTTATTAAAGGGGCACTATAGTCACCAAAACAAGTTTAGTTTAATGAAGCAGTTTTGGTGTATAGATCATGTTTCTGCAGTCTCATTGCTCAAACACTTTATTTTCTGTTACGCAGCCTTAGCCACCCATCCCCTGGCTGTGACTCACAAGGCCTGCTTTAAAAATTGGTTTAATTTTCAATCAGATGTTAACATGCTTTAGAAGATTATATCTTATGCTCTGTAAATTGAACTTTAATCACACACAGGAGGCTACTGCAAAGTCTAGCAAGATATTAACAGAGCAGGAGATAAGAAATTTTAGATTAAACAGATTGAGCAATAAAGGAACTGTAAACATTAGATCTCACCTTACAGGAAGTGTTTAGGAAGGCTGAGTTAGTCACACCAGGGGAGGTGTGGCTAGGGCTGCATAAACAGAAACAAAAGTGATTTAACTCCTAAATGGCAGTGAATTGAGCAGTGAGACTGCAGGAGCATGGTCTATACATCAAACCTGCTCCATTAAGCTAAAGTTGTTTTTGTGACAATAATGTCCCTTTAAATTTATGATCATAAAACTTTGCTTGTAACCAGGCTGACCTAAAAATGAGGACAACTGATTAAACATTCTGACCTAACGACACATTTGCCTCAGTCATTGTAGCACGCATGTCTGATTATCATTAAAGGGACACTCTAGGACCCCAGACCATCTCAGCTGATTGAGGTGGTCTGGGTGCACAGTCCCAGGTCCCCTAACCCTGCAAATGTAACTCTTGCAGTTTTTAGTAAACTGCAATAATTACCTTTGAGGGTTAAATCCACCTCTAGTGGCTGTCTGGTAGACTTCTGGAGTGACGTCATCCAGCGTCATGTAAAACCCCATAGGAAAGCCATATACATTCTTTCATAGGTGGGGGGGGGGGGGGAAATACTAATGCAAGCGCGGTCATTGCCACATGTAAAAAATGTGTAAGGAATATGTAATTCCATGATTGCCCACTAAGTGGCAGTACAACGATGGACATGTTTAAATAATGTCTGAAAAAATACAATTTATTAATGAATCCTCCATATAAATGGGCAGAAGCTGGGAGGTTTTTTTTCTATTCTTCTACCACCCTCTAGTGGTAAAAGTAAGCAAGTGTAGCTATTTCCCATAGTATCACTATATTTGTCTGGGGTCTGAGATGACTGATTGCAAGCTCCTATGGGCATTGCCACTTATTGGATTGAGAAGCTCTCTGAGACAGTCTAGTCTCTTCTACCATATCACTAGTTATTATTATTATTATTTTATTATTTATATAGCACCATCAGATTCCGTAGCGCTGTACAATGGGTGGACTAACAGACATGTAATTAGTTAAATAGACTGTAAACTCTTTGTGACATCAATACATCAATGGTGTCCAAGGAAGATCCCCAACTTTTTATTAAATTAAAGCCCCACAGTGCTTTCCCAACCTTAACCCCTTAAGGACACATAACATGTGTGACATGTCATGATTCCCTTTTATTCCAGAAGTTTGGTCTTTAAGGGGTTAAACCTTGCGTGATAGGGTCTGTAATTAGATTGTAAGCTTCTTGGCACAAGGTGTCCTACGATACTGTTAGATTGTAATCACCTTGCGTCAGTGTCTCCCACCAGATTACTAGACGGTAAGCTTGCCTTTCTGTGGTTGGATCTGATAGAGTGCTAGCTCATATGGTCAGGATATCTATGTATTTATAAATATCCTGATCATTTATAGAAGCTCTTCCAGTGACACTGTGTTTTACATTTGAGGGATAGAATGTTAAACTGACAAGGCAAGATAACCAGTTGTATCTCGCTGACATTTTATTGTTATATGTGTATGGGTCGATTTCCTTCTTGCGTATAGCTCAAATATCCACACTCCCGTACCTTCAGTTAGTGACGCTGTCCCAAACACAAAGTTCCAACTGTCTCTCGGATACAAATCTATCATTGTCGCTCCCACAATACACAGAGCATCGTCCGGCTTCACCTGCTTCAGGTATTTAAGGAGATCCCCTGGGTAAGGAAATAGCAGAATATCAAAGGACTAGCTAACAAAACGAAGAAGGGAAAATACCATATATTAAATCAATAAGCGCCAGATGTACGTCTGAATTCAGAGGGGACTCTGTGACCAGGGAACCCATCTGGGGTAAACATAGCTCTCTAGTGATTCCTCTTTCAGAGGGACAGTCCCTATTTTGGTCCCAGGATCCCCATCTTTCTTTATCCATAGTTGGTGTGCCTGAGTGTATAACAGAGCTTCGCAGCAATAAATCTCACAGTAACGTGTCTTCAAACTACAATAAATGTAAACAGAAACCAATCTGGTTAAATAAGAGACTTTAGTCTTTAGGTCAAATTATATTTTCAGTAACAAAAACTTACACTGACAATGTAACCCCAACCTACTTTCATCCCCCTACTATGCTATCAGCCCTGCCTGGAAGACTTACCAAAGCTGAGTGTACATCAGTCCTGAGGTTGCCATGTGAGTTTTATTAACATTGGTTTCTACATTTCCTTAGTGAAGTAAGCAACACGCTGACTAGAGGAGTAATCACAGCAACTACAGAATAGACACTGTAGAGGCTGTGGCAGATGCTTCTCCTGCTCCTCCAAGTACAGACTGACAGGTGAGGGTAAGGAACATATCTTCCCATAGATTTTACGGAAAGTCTATACATTTACTAGAAATTCTACTAACACAATATATAGATACAATTGTTGGCATTTCCATCTTAATGTGTGCACTCAGACAGGTGCGCTTTAAGTGAAGGAAAGTTTCGGTTGATGTTTGGCTTTAATGATTTGGGTGAATATCCAGAGAGTACCGGTAATTAAAACATAGTAATGCTTCTACATTACACGAAAATACCAGCTGCAGGGCCAGTGCATTTCATACATATACCATTGACACTCTTCTTAAAGGCCATTTAAAAAAAAAAAACAATTTTCACAAATTTAAGCCCAATTCCATCCCCCTTAACATACACTGCAGCCCTATCCCATAATAAGCACACCCACACACTACATACCCAACACACACACACACACTGCCCCACCAGCAAAAACAAACTACATCCCCAGAACTTTCTGTCTATGTCTGGGTGTACCGGTCTGTGTTTGTGTGTACCTATTGGTGTCTGTGTATCCTGGGTGTTTATGTGTGTGTGTTGGTGCCTGTCCATACATGTGCATGTCTGTCTACCCATCTGTACCTATGTGTGTGTCTGTAACTGCGAGTGTGCCAAGACGAGTAGTAAGCTGTGGAATTGGGGATTGCTAAGGGGGAGGTGTGGAGAATGGGTCACCAAATTATTTTGGGGCTCAATCCTGGATGATATCTGATTCTAGCAATGCCTCTGATAATTTTGTTCCACATGTAAACAACTTTGGGGACACAGACAAAGCCATTGGGTGCGTCTCTAGAATTTGACTGGGGACCACTAATCTATATAGTTTAAATTAATTATCTTGATAAATACTGTATTAAATTGGCATGGGAATGGAATTATAGCCCGTAAATGTTCCTTCAAAAAAAAAAAAAAAAAATGACAGTGGTAAAGAATGCGTAAAAAAAAAGGATCCACATTAATTAATAAAATACAGGTAGGAGAGCATTTTTTTAAATTTTTTTATTAAATGGGGATTAATGAGATTTATTTCACCCTGGTGTTTGTAATGAAGATTTTTGATGGGATAGGAAGTGACAAGAAGTGAAGAGACACGCACATAATGGAGAAGTAGAAAATGACACATTCCCTTAATGGGACAGACAAAGTAGGCACGACATGCAACGAGACAGGGTGGAGAGACACAAATGCTATAAAACAGCAATTCCTGGGGGGCAGGGCCAGTCCGCCATGCTGACTAGTTGCAATATTATTTTATTATTTATATTGCGCCATCAGATTCCATAGCGCTGTACAATGGGTGGACTAACAGACATGTAATTGTAACCAGACAACTGGACGTACAGGAACAGAGAGGTGGAGGGCCCTGCTCAATGAGCTTACATTCTAGAGGAGGAGGACATGCTCCCATTACTTCCCGACCTTTTTGTTGTATAACCGGAGATCAGTCCCTCACCGGATATCAAGAAGCGGCGGCTCTTTGCACTAGACGGTGCTGGTCCCAAGGTTCGGCCCGAAACTTGCTTCCTGGCCCTAGTTCCACTACCTCCAGTCTGAGGCCTACTCAGGTGGTGAGTGGGGTGGACAGCCACTACTCTACATTCCTGCCTGTTTGGAGCAGACCCTCCGAGCCAAGAGGCGCTGGTCCTGTTTCCCCTCCTTTGGATCAGTGGGGGTCATCCCGGTCCCCGTCCTAGAGGTCCCGTAGCGAAACTGAAGACACGCAATGTTGCAGTGCGGGGGATACAGCAGGTCATGCAAAATGGCGGCTGCAGTGAATCTATCTGATAGTAAGAAACTGAACATGGCGGCTCGACTTATCTCATCTTTGATGAATTCTGGAGTAAGCTAGAGGCACGCTCACGAACTGCAATACCTGGAGTATCAGACACCCGCACCCCCCAGAATCGACCAGCCGGGTGGGAGCAGAGGTGGAATGCCCCACCGCGACCAGACCAAAAACGGCGCAGACGCATACTTTGGGTTCGAGTGGAGAGGATCAGAGGTACCTACTCATTTGGCTCGCATGCACGAGGGCCAACTCGTGGTCGCCAAATGTACCAGCCTCTTCACATAGTCCCGCATCTCAGCTGCATGACACATGGGCCTGCACACGGGCTATTTATCCGACATCCACTCTACCAGTCCAGGTCCACAATGTACTGCGGAGAGGCATTGGCTGGGCATGGACTGAGGCTTTTCCTGACATACCCACCTCCATCTACATGCCGCTTTAGTGCTGATTATTGAATTTCTGTTTTTGTTTTAAGCTTCCTTTAATTTCCGGTTAATCTAATATTGCTATCTTGCGTCTATGCTATATGCCTTTGTTTCCTATCTTTCACTGATAACTTTAAGGGCATCACGGGTGTTTTGTACTCTACCTTTATAACAAACCAGCTCTATGTGATATAAAGCTACTAACCCACTTACGCATATCCTGAACTGGCAGGTCTCACTCACCCTCTCATTCTACCTTAAAATAGTGCGATGTCTACTCTTGCCATGACTATGTAACATGTATAATACTGAAAGCCTGTCTATGCTGTCGTGGCACCACAAGCCTGTTTGTTATTGCTTGCACTACATAAAATAAATATTTTTTTTTAAAAACCAAAAAAAAACAACAACACGCAATTCGTATAACTCCTTGAATTACTCTCGTAGTCTTTTGAGTTGAAAGGTTGCTGTTCCTGGTTTTTTAAAGTACTTTTGGTCACAATGTAACAGGACAAGGAGAGAGGACAGATTTGAGTAACTGGTTAGAAATGATAAAATCCCTTCTCTTACCTGCGTGAATCTGTAAATTTTGAGTCATATCATTGATTCGAAATGCACAGCCAGTTTCCGATACAGGGATCGGACCTTGGATTTTAACAGGGAGTCCATAAAAAAAAGCTTGGCAATACCCTTTCAGCCAACCAATGTAACGGTGAGTGCAAACATCATCATCTCCAAAAGGACCTAAAGAAGGTTTTGATTAAAAAAAAAAAAAACAGGAAACGGAAAATCAGAAAATAAAGTCCCCAGGAAAAGCGATAGCCACAATATTCACTAAAATAAAAAAAAACGCCAGGAATCCAAATTGAATTTCAAATTCGGGGTCAAAATAACAGAATTTGAATTCCTAATGATTCTTACTTTAATAAATAATCCTGTTTAACCCCTAAAGGACACATGGCATGTGTGACATGTCATGATTCCCTTTTATTCCAGAAGTTTGGTCCTTAAGGGGTTAAAGAAAAGCTGCAATTTCCTCAATTCTATCAGAACCAAAGAGCTAACGACAATGTAGGCATTATTGTGCTAGTATTATACATTTTTTTTAATTCTTTATAAAATTTGTAAATTCATAAGATTTATTTTAATTTGTTTTTTATTACCTATTGTTTGCACATAGATGGTCTTTCTCTTTGACGTTGGGACACGTCTGCTGGACTTGTAATAAAAGTCTTTGAAGGACTCGGCGGGCTCCGGGTGGGATGGAATCCAGTCGGATGGAGAATGGATTGTTATAGGGTGAAAGATGGATCCATCTGCTTGGAACGCTTGACAGAGGAGCGTTCTTTCCACTACGGTGTATTCCTCAAACAGCTTTTGTAGAGGAGGATTATCGGACAGCAGAGCATCGCGCAGGGTGTTCGCAGAGTGCCTGATTACCCGCATCTATATGTGGAGAAAGGACTCACATAATGAAAGAGTTTCTTTAAACCTATTTACTTTAATGGGATTTAAAAGTTAGCATGTCTCCGTTTTTCAAACCTACAAAAAAAGGTAAACACTTACTTGGCGATGCTTTCCACGCCTCCATTGACATCACCAAGGATCTGATGAGGTCCAATGAAATGCTTCTCATAGACAAGCATTTGATTGGACCATTTCACCGGGGAAGGAAGAGATAAAAAAAAAATAAAAAGACAAAAAAAACGACGGCAATGGAGGAATGGATGAGAGAGGGTAGTGCAAGGCTTGCTATTGCCGGTTAACTTTCTGCAAGGAAGGGGCTCATGACATCTCCGGCCAGCATGTCATGCAGGATTGATATTAGGAAGCCCGGAGCTCTGTCACGAGTGCCTGGGGGAGTAACCAGCTCCCAGCTCAATAGAGAAAATATCTCTGTTTCAAGCAGAAAAGTACAGACTCCTACCACCATAACCACTTCAAATCAATGAAGTGGTGATGGTGGCTGGCAAAACTCTTTAATAGCCATGGGATTATTACATAGCAAAACAATTGCATTAAAACTCTCTTTCCAGAATGTACACATTTATTTGTTTTATGAAGCTGATGAAACACCCGTTAAATTAATAATTTTTTTTTTTTTAATTCTTTATTTTTGGTGTGCATAAGAGTAGTTACAAGCTTTGGTGCGCCACAACAGCGACATCAAGGTACAAAATTGAACATTGCATTACAGGTTGCGGCAAAAGATTGTCAGGCACAATTTTAGTTAAAGTAATATGTTAGCAATCGTTTAGGTTCTCGAGTAGCTGGAGCTTTTAAGCATGCAATGTAGCTAACATGTATAAACAAGTTTGACTCAGTAGCTTAAAGTAAGTATTAGTAGTATGAACACGCTGAAACTACGCTTGCCTGTGCTTAAGAGAGGGACATGCATTACATACATAGAAATCTGGGCTAATTAATCTTACACCCCCTCTTTGTAAAATTATATGTCTAGCTAGGTACACAGATGAGTGAAATGAATGACATCAAGCTTATATGTTTGGTAGATGGTATACTATGCTGAGTAGTTTAAAGTTCAAACACATTGTTAACCGATGTGATCCTGCAAGTGGTGGAGCATCAGCAGTATTCCACCCCGGCTAGTCTGGACTTCTTGGGTTGGTGTATGCAGCATAGGGTTGTCCGGTGTGATTGCGGTGGACATGGGAGCCCAGAGCGAGCCATGCCAGTAACAGTCAGTACCGGATCTCTCCATGAGTGGTAAGATGGCAGTCTGTCACCTACACAAAAGGGTGTCGCAGTCCAGAGCTATTCAGGAGGAGTAGAAGTAAAAAAGATAAGGTGTAAGAAAAAAAAAAAAAAAAGAAAGTAAAAAGTATAACCACCGTTGTTGGACCTCTCCTTATGCCTGTTACAGTCCCCAGAGTGATGTGTTTTGTGCCATTGCATAGGGGGCTCTGAGTGGTCGGCAAGTCCGAGGCTGGGGTCAGCAATCTTCATTGGGTGAAGAGGTGTGGAGGTCCGTGCGTGAGGGTCTCATAATGTGGGCGAGTAATGCTCGGATTTACTGGAGACGCCACGTGTGGGACGCTGCGGTCGGCCTTTTTTCAGGCCCAGTTACAGGGCTATCAGGTGAGTGGCGCTTCCGAGGGTGGCGTTCGCCACTTGTGTCCGTCGCCTCTTACCCTATCCCTTTTCCCATGCAGGTAGATGGCACTAGTATATGCGGGCTTTTCTCTAGTGAGGATGTAGCTCCGTGGGTTGTTGTCGCCTGCGTTCGCATAGGGTTGTGTATTGTGGTACAGGCCGCAATGCCGCCATTTTAGAGGCCCAGCTCGTGGTGAACGCCGTCAGGCAGGCCCGATGTTGGGCTTTGTAGGGCGAGGGTTCACTCCGGTGGGGACCGAGATAACCCTCCCGGTCCATGTGGGGGGGAGGCGAGGACTGTGAAGTGCATCACAAGGCTGTTGCGTGGCAGTCAGGTTCGCAAGCAGGACGGCGGCCGTCCGTCCCGCTCTCCACCCGCATAGGCCGCAGACCCCGAAGTCCCATTTCACCCACTGGGGGCTCTGGCACTCCCGATCTCGGGGCCCGCGGTGGCTCCAGCCGCAGCCCGGACACTAGATATGGCTTCAGGTCACACATTAAGCTGCAATAGCCTAAGCTTGTAGCCCAATTTGATCCGATTTATCAGGAGCCTCTCCAGCCTGCGACGGGTCAGCATGGCGGTCAGGCCCCCCCGTTAAATTAATATTTAAGTTAAGAAAATGATTGTCATCACGTCTAGCTTACAGTTAGTTACAAGACTCACTGAGCAAACCTTGCAGGGAGTCCTCGCTTCATTTTCATAGCATGTCTGCAAAAACTGCCATCCAATCAGAATGCAGAGAATGCACGGGTAAACAAATAGCTGTGAGTTCATACTTCTGCCTCTAAGACGCCACCTAGACCGCGGCGCTGGATTAAAGTAAGTAACTTCAGCGCCATGGGAGTGGGACCCTGAGGGTGTTGGCACCATCAGGACACTATAGTGTCAGGAAAACCGCTTTGTTTTCCTGACACTATAGTGATCCTTTAAGGAGAGAAAAAACAAGTAGCAAGAGAGGTGAGAATGGACAACAGCTCAATTAACCTGCCCTTCGGTGGGTCCCCGCTCAGATCTCAAGCTGGTTTTAGCTCAACGTGTGCCATTACAGAGAGAACATATCTGAAACATATAAGACTGGTACCACCCGTATGGGCAGTCCAGATCCGAAATGCCAGAAAAAAGTTCCCTCTATACTCTATAAAGTACTATCACTGTAGCGGACCTAGAGTAACCCGACTGGTTACCTCCGCTAATTCCCTTCCTTCAGTCGGCCGGGAACCAGTTAGGGCATACAGATACCTATTTTCATCCCCCACTCCAGTAACTGGACGACACACAGTCCTGGAGGTACAACGCAATTTTATTGGCCACACACGGCTTTTAACCCCATACAAGGGGTTTACCATACACACGTGCAAGGACACATCCAAAGATCCTCCCCCTCCCTTTGTCCCCAAAGCCTGCCACTAAACCCACTGGGTTTCCCACACCAACCTCCAGGGGTCTTCTTTCCAAGAGCCTCTGTACCTGGGAGTCTTGGCAAGGGAAAAGGGTTCCGTCCGTTTGTCTCCTAGGCACAGAAAAGCCCACCCGCGGGAAAAGAACTGGTCTCTTTGACCCTCAGACTCACGAGAGCCCGCCAAACTCGCCAGTGCCCCAAAAGTGCCCACACCAATCTCAGGGACCCTCGCCTCGATCCCTCGATCGACTAGTCTCCGTTCGCGAGGTCCTGGTGTGAAACCCAGACAAGGGAAGCGTCTCCTTTTTGAGTACGAATGCTCCCCCTGGACGGCGTTCGTCTATATGAAATGGCGGCCACCCATAGTAGCACTCATTAATTACTTCCCTTGCGGTTTCACACCTATGTTGCAAGTGCAAATGTTCTGATTAATTGGTGTGAACGTTCTAATGGGACACCGGGGGGTCCTTGTTCGGGAGATGAACGAGGTGAGAAACAATCCACGAATGCTCCCCCTGGTGGCACTCGCTTATACGAACGGCGGCCACCCAGGGAAGCACTTGTTAATTGTTTCCCTTGCGGTTTTGACACTTAGGATGCGAGGTGGGAGCATTCTAACGTAACATTTTAAATGAGGGATTGGGGTGGTCCCAATTCGGGAGGTGAATTAATTCCCTTCGTGGAAACACTCCCGAACGGGGAGCAGGCACAATAAGTGAACATCCCGAGGGAGTACATGTAAACAAGAGGGAAAACCCACAAACAGGCAGCAGTTCCGTCACAACCACTACCTCTATATGTCCTCCTGGAAATCTTGCTCTATGGAACTGAACACAATACTCTAGGTGAGATCTTACCAGGGATCTATAAAGCTTCCTGCTTTAGCACAGGTGCTCAGGTCCAGTAATCTGGGGCAGGAAGAAATCAGATTGTGTTGCTACAGAATAAAAGTAGTGGGTACACCCAGTAATATGGAGTTAGCATATAATATACATCTTGTTTCTTACCTTATACGTTCTTACTTCTGGCCATCCCGGCTGTCAGCGGATACTCAGATTTTGTGATTAAAGGGATGGTGGTGTATGTAGCTTGTTATTAAGGGAGTAAGGCATGTAGGCAGCAGTACAGCCAGCTACAGGAACGCCTCCAGTAAGGGATCATGGATAAAGCGACACACTCTGCAAAAAACGTACACACACAGGGACAGGGGAAGGCTATTAACTGCAAGGATTACAAAATTAAAAAAAAAGTAAACCACGTATTATTTTGGAAATAATATAAAAACAGGCTGTTGCATATAATGTTGCATTCCTGAACCCTGTCAGGATTGGTACTAAAAGAGTGAGCTGTGAAAATCTAAAGTGAATATTACATTTTAGGCTAATCTAGTCGAATTGCAAAATGATTTGGTGAATTTCTCCAGTTCGGCTACTGTGGCTTACAATTTGCAATACACTTTGAAATCCCCATAGAACACACTTTAATTAATATTCCTGAGAGTGAAATAAATCCACATTGAAAATTAAAGGGACACTATAGTCACCAGAACAACTACAGCTTATTGAATTTGTTCTGGTGAGCAGAATCATTACCTGCAGGCTTTTTGCTGTAAACACTGTATTTTCAGAGATAATGCAGTGTTTACATTACAGCCTAGTGAGAACTTCACTGGACACTCCTCAGATAGCTGTTAGAGATCCTTCCTGGGTCATGGCTGCCTAAAATGCATCCAAACATTCAGTGTCTCCTCCCTCTGCATGCAGACACTGGACTTTCCTCATAGAGATTCATTGATTCAATTAATCTCTATGAGGAGATGCTGATTGGCCAGGGCTGTGTTTGAATCATGCTGGCTCTGCCCCTGATCTGCCTCCTTGTCAGTCTCAGCCAATCCTATGGGGAAGCATTGTGACTGGATCAGGCTTCCACTTCTGATGATGTCAGCAGGCAGTGGGCAGGTCTAAAGGAAACAGGGACCAAGTAAGCAGCTGCAGACTTGAATACAAGTAATATTTTACTATATTTAGGGAGGCATGAGGGGACCAGGGTGGCTAGATGGTGTTTTAACCCTATAGGGTCAGGAATACATGTTTGTGTTTCTGACCCTATTGTGCTCCTTTAACCTCTTAAGGACCAAACTTCTGGAATAAAAGGGAATCATGACACGTCACACATGTCATGTGTCCTTAAGGGGTTAAAGCATTCAGAATTCTCTGGGATAAAAGCTCACACGGGAACATTTACCGCTGGATGAATTCACAAAGTGTAATTTGTCAGGAATTCAAACTAAATTGAAAAGTGCAATTAAATTTTTAGGCCAAGATGGCGTTGTGGCGAAACCGACCTCGCCACGTGTCCTTGGAGGGGGCTGCTTGCCCGCCTCTTGCCTTTGGACTATGGCCCTGGGAGATTGGGCCCTTTTACAAAACGTATTCGGCCCTAACAGAGTGCATGTCACTCATTCTGGCCCTTTAAACACAGTGGGGCCATTCGGTACTTGTCCTGTGTGAGCGGTGATACCCCCAGATAGCTATGCCATGGAGCCTATTCATATAATGAAAGACTATGGGAAAGACTTTAGCTCCATGGCAATTAAACTGTATTTGTGTGGTCTGCGTGCCATTCACCTAATAATGTGCACTCAGACCTGAGCTATCTGGGGATATGTTACATGTCTGTGTTTAATGTATAAAAAGTAACTTTATGTATTTTAAAGTGTTTTACTGTCTTTGTGTAACCATGTGCTCAATGGAGTCTGCCTCTATCCCTGGATAATTGGATTACTTCCCCCCATTGTCTCCAGGATAGAGGCCCCTGTAAAACCGGTCTGAGCCAGATTTTGCCATGCTGCCAGCCAGGGCCCAAAATATACTTTTACTAACTTTTGAACCCCTGGTCTGATTCATGCCAATTTTTAATATGTTGTTCCCCTGAATGGATTGATTGTGGATATGTATTTTTATGTGAATGTGATGTATGGTTTTAGAGTTATGAAAGTTGGGTAAAAAGTATGTTTTAACTGTATGTATAATGGGATTATGTGTCACACTAAGGGGAGGGGATGTGTGGGTTGCACCCGTGATACTATTGGTTATTTTATGCCTCCCCCTGGGTGTGGCCTGTATGTGTACACTTGTAATAAAAACCAGGCTGGGTGTGCCAGCACCTCAGATTCTGCTTGACCCTCAAAACGAAGTGTCGTCTCGTTATTGGGGGAATTGGATTGTATGCTGACTGCCAGGAGTGTAAGCGGATTATATGCTTTTCCTGTTCAGCTGATTCCAGGGTTCGTGTGTTTTACAGTTCGGGAGTTGGAAGATTTGTACAGTTTGCAGTTCGGGAGATTGGTGCATGCAGTAGCTGCTGGTCTATGGAAAAGGGGGATATCGCCTAAACTGGGTTTTATCCTCTTGTAAGTGAAACGGTCCGTTACAGGCATCGTCTAAACGTACTTTGCGATCCGCCTTGTATTTCTCAAATGTACCGCTCTCTGCGCACAAACCATACATTTTCTGCTTTCTAACTTCTCGAACTCTATTAGTGCACAACCCTTTTCCTCTTTTAATTATATTTTTTATACTGAATTGCTAAATTCTGTTTTTGTTTGTACATTGAAATAAAATTCTAGTTTTGCGTTATGCTTGCCGCCACATAACTCATTACGAAACTCTGCTGAGTAATATTTCAAATTTTACTTTGCAAAGAGTACAGTATGGTCGTGTGGAGCATTTTATGTAGTTTTTTTTGGGGGGGGGAAGAGGGTGTGAGTCTGAAAATTAGCAAGACAAACAAAAAAACAACCCAAATTTTTGATTTGTTTTAGAATTTTTTTAATAAATAAGTTTGCAGCCCAAAACTAAGACGCTCTTCGGACCACTTTGATAAATCTTCCCCCGTGTTTCTAATCTAAACCCATTGTTCGGCAGTCAGGAGGCCTATAAATAGGCTGGCATAGGCCGCCTTGGCACAGATTGCAGGCATTTTCAGACTCTCCCTAAAGCAGGAACCCATGACACAGTCAATATGACAGACAGGAATACACCCACTTTAGTTTAGCTGCAGCTATGAGAGGAAGCTATGCAAGGAATTAGTCTTTTATTGAGCGACTAGCTCTCGTAGGGTTAATACTCAGATACTGGAAATAGCATGCTGCTAGCCTCCTGGAAGTCGCTAGGGGTGTAAACATTAACCCTTTAACGACCTGTGTTGCAGCTAAAGTGACTTGTTTAAATGTTTGCACACTTCATGGATCCTCAGTCTATCAAGACTTACAAATTATCGGAGCTAGAGGAAGTGTATTAAAAGGGGAAGTGTCACGGAGAATTAACCCTTGAAACGCTGCATCCTTTATCGATGTGTGGTAACTCGCCGAGCTGTAAAGTCAGTAGTGTTTTAGTATAAAAGATATTGGGGGGGGCTGGTTAAATGCCCTCCGTTCGTTGTGAGCTGCTGTGCTCCCCAAGTATTCCACAGACAGCGACACATAGCTCCCAACACTTCATATAGATAAAGAGGGACCCTTTAATTTTAGGGGTGTGGCAAGAGAAATTTTAGATGACCTACTATTAACAATTTATACAACTAAAATGTAACTTAAACCAAGAACAATGTCTGCTATTTGCAAAGACTGATTTATAAACACATTTATTGTAGTTTAAAGACACATTACTGGGAGTGTTATTGGTGTGAAGCTCTGTTATACACTCAGACACATTACTGGGAGTATTATTGCTGTGGAGCTCTGTTATACACTCAGACACATTACTGGGAGTGCTATTGCTGTGGAGCTCTGTTATACACTCAGACACATTACTGGGAGTATTATTGCTGTGGAGCTCTGTTATACAATCAGACATTACTGGGAGTATTATTACTGTGGAGCTCTGTTATACACTCAGACACATTACTGGGAGTGCTATTGCTGTGGAGCTCTGTGATACACTCAGACACATTACTGGGAGTATTATTGCTGTGGAGCTCTGTTATACACTCAGACACATTACTGGGAGTATTATTGCTGTGGAGCTCTGTGATACACTCAGACACATTACTGGGAGTGCTATTGCTGTGGAGCTCTGTTATACACTCAGACACATTACTGGGAGTACTATTGCTGTGGAGCTCTGTGATACACTCAGACACATTACTGGGAGTATTATTGCTGTGGAGCTCTGTTATACACTCAGACACATTACTGGGAGTATTATTGCTGTGGAGCTCTGTAATACACTCAGACACATTACTGGTAGTATTATTGCTGTGGAGATCTGTTATACACTCAGACACATTACTGGGAGTATTATTGCTGTGGAGCTCTGTGATACACTCAGACACATTACTGGGAGTATTATTGCTGTGGAGATCTGTTATACACTCAGACACATTACTGGGAGTATTATTGCTGTGGAGCTCTGTTATACAATCAGACATTACTGGGAGTATTATTACTGTGGAGCTCTGTTATACACTCAGACACATTACTGGGAGTGCTATTGCTGCGGAGCTCTGTGATACACTCAGACACATTACTGGGAGTATTATTGCTGTGGAGCTCTGTTATACTCTCAGACACATTACTGGGAGTATTATTGCTGTGGAGATCTGTTATACACTCAGACACATTACTGGGAGTATTATTGCTGTGGAGCTCTGTGATACACTCAGACACATTACTGGGAGTATTATCGCTGTGGAGCTCTGTGATACACTCAGACACATTACTGGGAGTATTATTGCTGTGGAGATCTGTTATACACAATACTGGGAGTATTATTGCTGTGGAGCTCTGTTATACACGCAGAAACATTACTGGGAGTATTATTGCTGTAGAGCTCTGTTATACACGCAGACACATTACTGGGAGTATTATTGCTGTGGAGCTCTGTTATACACTCAGACACATTACTGGGAGTATTATTGCTGTGGAGCTCTGTGATATACTCAGACACATTACTGGGAGTATTATTGCTGTGGAGCTCTGTGATAAACTCAGACACATTACTGGGAGTATTATTGCTGTGGAGCTATGTTATACACAATACTGGGAGTATTATTGCTGTGGAGCTCTGTTATACTCTCAGACACATTACTGGGAGTATTATTGCTGTAGAGCTCTGTTATACACTCAGACACATTACTGGGAGTATTATTGCTGTGGAGCTCTGTTATACACTCAGACACATTACTGGGAGTATTATTGCTGTGGAGCTCTGTGATACACTGAGACACATTACTGGGAGTGCTATTGCTGTGGAGCTCTGTTATACACTTAGACACATTACTGGGAGTGCTATTGCTGTGGAGCTCTGTGATACACTCAGACACATTACTGGGAGTATTATTGCTGTGGAGCTCTGTTATACACTCAGACACATTACTGGGAGTATTATTGCTGTGGAGCTCTGTAATACACTCAGACACATTACTGGTAGTATTATTGCTGTGGAGATCTGTTATACACTCAGACACATTACTGGGAGTATTATTGCTGTGGAGCTCTGTGATACACTCAGACACATTACTGGGAGTATTATTGCTGTGGAGATCTGTTATACACAATACTGGGAGTATTATTGCTGTGGAGCTCTGTTATACACTCAGAAACATTACTGGGAGTATTATTGCTGTAGAGCTCTGTTATACACGCAGACACATTACTGGGAGTATTATTGCTGTAGAGCTCTGTTATACACTCAGACACATTACTGGGAGTATTATTGCTGTGGAGCTCTGTTATACACTCAGACACATTACTGGGAGTATTATTGCTGTGGAGCTCTGTGATACACTCAGACACATTACTGGGAGTGCTATTGCTGTGGAGCTCTGTTATACACTCAGACACATTACTGGGAGTATTATTGCTGTGGAGCTCTGTTATACAATCAGACATTACTGGGAGTATTATTACTGTGGAGCTCTGTTATACACTCAGACACATTACTGGGAGTGCTATTGTTGTGGAGCTCTGTGATACACTCAGACACATTACTGGGAGTATTATTGCTGTGGAGCTCTGTTATACACTCAGACACATTACTGGGAGTATTATTGCTGTGGAGCTCTGTAATACACTCAGACACATTACTGGTAGTATTATTGCTGTGGAGATCTGTTATACACTCAGACACATTACTGGGAGTATTATTGCTGTGGAGCTCTGTGATACACTCAGACACATTACTGGGAGTATTATTGCTGTGGAGATCTGTTATACACAATACTGGGAGTATTATTGCTGTGGGGCTCTGTTATACACTCAGAAACATTACTGGGAGTATTATTGCTGTAGAGCTCTGTTATACACGCAGACACATTACTGGGAGTATTATTGCTGTGGAGCTCTGTTATACACTCAGACACATTACTGGGAGTATTATTGCTGTGGAGCTCTGTGATATACTCAGACACATTACTGGGAGTATTATTGCTGTGGAGCTCTGTGATACACTCAGACACATTACTGGGAGTATTATTGCCGTGGAGCTCTGTTATACACAATACTGGGAGTATTATTGCTGTGGAGCTCTGTTATACATTCAGACACATTACTGGGAGTATTATTACTGTGGAGTTCTGTTATACACTCAGACACATTACTGGGAGTATTATTGCTGTGGAGCTCTGTTATACACTCAGACACATTACTGGGAGTATTATTACTGTGGAGCTCTGTTATACACTCAGACACATTACTGGGAGTATTATTGCTGTGGAGCTCTGTTATACACTCAGACACATTACTGGGAGTATTATTACTGTGGAGCTCTGTTATACACTCAGACACATTACTGGGAGTATTATTGCTGTAGAGCTCTGTTATACACTCAGACAAATTACTGGGAGTATTATTGCTGTGGAGCTCTGTTATACACTCAGACACATTACTGGGAGTATTATCGCTGTGGAGCTCTGTTATACACTCAGACACATTACTGGGAGTATTATTGCTGTGGAGCTCTGTTATACACTCAGACACATTGCTGGGAGTATTATTGCTGTGGAGCTCTGTTATACACTCAGACACATTACTGGGAGTATTATTGCTGTGGAGCTCTGTGATACACTCAGACACATTACTGGGAGTATTATTGCTGTGGAGCTCTGTTATACACCCAGACACATTACTGGGAGTATTATCACTGTGGGGCTCTGTTATACACTCACACATTACTGGGAGTATTATTGCTGTGGAGCTCTGTGATACATTCAGACACATTACTGGGAGTATTATTGCTGTGGAGCTCTGTGATACACTCAGACACATTACTGGGAGTATTATTGCTGTGGAGCTCTGTGATATACTCAGACACATTACTGGGAGTATTATTGCTGTGGAGCTCTGTTATACACTCAGACACATTACTGGGAGTATTATTGCTGTGGAGCTCTGTTATACACTCAGACACATTACTGGGAGTATTATTGCTGTGGAGCTCTGTTATACACTCAGACACATTACTGGGAGTATTATTGCTGTGGAGCGCTGTTATACACTCAGACACATTACTGGGAGTATTATTGCTGTGGAGCGCTGTTATACACTCAGACACATTACTGGGAGTATTATTGCTGTGGAGCTCTGTTATACACTCAGACACATTACTGGGAGTATTATTGCTGTGGAGCTCTGTGATACACTCAGACACATTACTGGGAGTATTATTGCTGTGGAGCGCTGTTATACACTCAGACACATTACTGGGAGTATTATTGCTGTGGAGCGCTGTTATACACTCAGACACATTACTGGGAGTATTATTGCTGTGGAGCTCTGTTATACACTCAGACACATTACTGGGAGTATTATTGCTGTGGAGCTCTGTTATACACTCAGACACATTACTGGGAGTATTATTACTGTGGAGCTCTGTTATACACTCAGACACATTACTGGGAGTATTATTGCTGTGGAGCTCTGTTAAACACTCAGACACATTACTGGGAGTATTACTGCTGTGGAGCTCTGTGATACACTCAGAAACATTACTGGGAGTATTACTGCTGTGGAGCTCTGTTATACACTCAGACACATTACTGGGAGTATTATTACTGTGGAGCTCTGTTATACATTCAGACACATTACTGGGAGTATTATTACTGTGGAGCTCTGTTATACACTCAGACACATTACTGGGAGTATTATCACTGTGGGGCTCTGTTATACACTCAGACACATTACTGGGAGTATTATTGCTGTGGAGCTCTGTGATACACTCAGACACATTACTGGGAGTATTATTGCTGTGGAGCTCTGTTATACATTCAGACACATTACTGGGAGTATTATTACTGTGGAGCTCTGTTATACACTCAGACACATTACTGGGAGTATTATCACTGTGGGGCTCTGTTATACACTCAGACACATTACTGGGAGTATTATTGCTGTGGAGCTCTGTGATACACTCAGACACATTACTGGGAGTATTATTGCTGTGGAGCTCTGTTATACACTCAGACACATTACTGGGAGTATTATCACTGTGGGGCTCTGTTATACACTCAGACACATTACTGGGAGTATTATTACTGTGGGGCTCTGTTATACACTCAGACACATTACTGGGAGTATTATTGCTGTGGAGCTCTGTGATACACTCAGACACATTACTGGGAGTATTATTGCTGTGGAGCTCTGTTATACACTCAGACACATTACTGGGAGTATTATCACTGTGGGGCTCTGTTATACATTCAGACACATTACTGGGAGTATTATTGCTGTGGAGCTCTGTTATACACTCAGACAAATTACTGGGAGTATTATTGCTGTGGAGCTCTGTTATACACTCAGACACATTACTGGGAGTATTATCGCTGTGGAGCTCTGTTATACACTCAGACACATTACTGGGAGTATTATTGCTGTGGAGCTCTGTTATACACTCAGACACATTGCTGGGAGTATTATTGCTGTGGAGCTCTGTTATACACTCAGACACATTACTGGGAGTATTATTGCTGTGGAGCTCTGTGATACACTCAGACACATTACTGGGAGTATTATTGCTGTGGAGCTCTGTGATACACTCAGACACATTACTGGGAGTATTATTGCTGTGGAGCTCTGTTATACACCCAGACACATTACTGGGAGTATTATCACTGTGGGGCTCTGTTATACACTCACACATTACTGGGAGTATTATTGCTGTGGAGCTCTGTGATACACTCAGACACATTACTGGGAGTATTATTGCTGTGGAGCTCTGTGATACACTCAGACACATTACTGGGAGTATTATTGCTGTGGAGCTCTGTGATATACTCAGACACATTACTGGGAGTATTATTGCTGTGGAGCTCTGTTATACACTCAGACACATTACTGGGAGTATTATTGCTGTGGAGCTCTGTTATACACTCAGACACATTACTGGGAGTATTATTGCTGTGGAGCTCTGTTATACACTCAGACACATTACTGGGAGTATTATTGCTGTGGAGCGCTGTTATACACTCAGACACATTACTGGGAGTATTATTGCTGTGGAGCGCTGTTATACACTCAGACACATTACTGGGAGTATTATTGCTGTGGAGCTCTGTTATACACTCAGACACATTACTGGGAGTATTATTGCTGTGGAGCTCTGTGATACACTCAGACACACAGGCAATAAGGAGCTCCTAGAAAACAGAAACAGATGGATTTTGGGCCCAAAATAGGGGCTGTCTCTCCTAAATAGATACTCGGGAGGTATGTAAAGATCAGGGCCGGACTGAGAAACAAAATGTATTTGGCCAGGGCGCTAGGGAGCACTACACACAGAGATGGTTCAGCTAGGGAGCGCTACACACAGAGATGGTTAGGGCTATGGGGCGCTAAACACGTAGATTGTTCGACTAGGGATCGCTACACACATAGATGGCTCGGGCTGTGGAGCGCCACACACATAGATGGTTCTGGTTAGGGAGCGCTACACACATAGATGGTTCGGGCTAGGGAGAGCTACACACATAGATGGTTCTGGCTAGGGAGCGCTACACACAGATGGTTCGGGCTAGGGAGAGCTAAACACAGATTGTTTCGGCTAGGGATCGCTACACACATAGATGGTTCGGGCTAGGGAGAGCTACACACATAGATGGTTCGGGCTAGGGAGAGCTACACACATAGATGGTTCGGGCTAGTGAGCGCTACACACATCGATGGTTCGGGCTAGGGATCGCTACACACATAGATGGTTCGGGCTAGGGAGAGCTACACACATTGATGGTTCGGGCTAGGGAGAGCTACACACATTGATGGTTTGGGCTAGGGTGCTAAAAACAGAGATGGTTAGAGCTAGGTAGCGCTAAACATTTAGATGGTTAGGGCTAGGTAGCGCTAAACACATAGATGGTTCGGGCTATGGAACGCTACACATAGAGATGGTTAGAGCTACACACATAGATGGTTCGGCTAGGGAGCGCTACACACATAGATGGTTCGGACTAGGGAGCGCTACACAGAGATGGTTAGAGCTACACACATCGATGGTTCGGGCTAGGGAGCTACACACAGAGATGGTTAGAGCTAGGGAGCGATATACACAGAGATGGTTCGGGCTAGGGAACACTACACACATATTTATGGTTCGGGCTATGGAACGCTACACGCAGAGATGGTTAGAGCTACACACATAGATGGTTCAGACTAGGGAGCGCTACACACATAGATGGTTCGGACTAGGGAGCGCTACACACATAGATGGTTTGATCAGCTCACATTGTTTGTCGTCAGTTTCGGCTGTGTGTAAATAATGGATCGACCGATATTGATTTTTTTAGAGCTGATACCGATAATCTGTGAACTTTCATGCCTATAGCCGATAACTTACTGATACCGATATTTTGTACATTTACCATTTTGAAAAAATAGACTATTTCTACACAAATCTACTGTTAACTGAACATATTTATTATTTATTTTTTTGCAATAAGTAGGTAAATGCACAAAATATACATGCCAGTCAGAATTGTTTGTTTTCAAGAATATATGTGTGTGTAGTGGATGCGTATGTGTGTGATGGAGTATTTGATTAGTGAATGCAGTTAGTTTGTGTGTGTGTGTATATATATATATATATATATATATATATATATATATATATAGTGAATGCAGTGTGTGTTTGTGTAGTGTGTGTATATAGTGAATGCAGTGTGTTTGTGTAGTGTGTGTAGTAAATGCAGTGTGTGTAATGTGTATATAGTGAACACAGTGTGTGTATAGTGAATGCAGCATGTGTGTTTGTGTATTGTGTATATCGTGAATGCAGTGTGTTTGTCTACTGTGTGTATAAAATGAATGTAGTGTGTTTGTGCAGTGAGTGTTTGTGTAGGTATGTAATGTGTGTAGTAAAAAAAAAAAAAAAAAAAAAGGGGGGGGGGGAGAGATTCATATTTTTTAAAACTTTTTTTCATATTTAATTTTTTTACATTTAGTTTTACCTGGCCAGGGAGGGGAATGCCATAAGAGGGCCCAGTACCCTCTTACTTTCTTTCCCAGCAGCTCCCCTGTCCAACTCTCGCGGCCTGCGTGCTGCACGGAGTGTTGTCATGCTAACCTGCAGCAACGCTCTGACAGCCGCGGGACTCGTGAGAGTTGGACAGGGGAGCTGAAGGGAAAGAAAGTAAGAGGGTACTGCCCCCCCCCCAGGACCCTGGGTTACTGTTAGTTTATATATTCCTCAACTTAGCTTAAGATTTCGTAATACTCGTGTTGGTTGTATATTCTATTCTGATCCATTACAGTTGCTGCTAAATTTATTCATTTGACTTTCTTTTTCCGAATAGATTGCATTAATATAGCTTTATTATACGATGAGCCATCAAAGTATGTGCAGTCTTCAGAACCTTTAACTTTTATTTTATTATTTATATAGCGCCAGCAAGTTCCATAGCGCTGTATAATTTCATAAAATGCTATTCAACACAAGTTGAAACAATGTAAGAAAGAATAAATAGTTACGACCGTTCCCAGACTGACAGCAAGACTCTCTGCAACTCTTTAATAGGATTGCGTCTATTACATATTAAAGATAACCATCCGTGTTAAATAACCAGGTATATGCTTGCCCTATGATCTAGTCTGAGGGAGCATGGTGTGATGTGCATATTGCTCACAAGGTACAGGAAACACAGCTGCATTAGTGTTGCTTTCAAGACTATTCTTAAGGTTGTGAACTCGTTCGGGCAAGGCTCTCTTCACCTTCAGTTTCCGTATGTCTTCAGTATTAAAGTTACATTTTTATCTTGCTTACCTGTTGTATAGCGATGCTAAATTTGTTGGCGCTATGGAAGTTTTAGTGTAATTCAATAAACTGAATTGGTTGAGATTTTGGAAAAGAAATGCTACTTTTAAGAAGACATGTATTTTTTTTTTATCAATTTCTAAAATTTTAAATTCTAGGTTAGTTTATGCAAAAGGTTTTAGTGATTATTTGCAGGAATGTTGCAGGGTCTAGAAGGCTAGTAACAGAGCTGGAGATTAATAAACTTCCTTTATTATGAGTAGGGAGACTGTGAGAGTCACAGCGGGGGGGGGGGGGGGGGGGAGGGTGGCTAAGTGGCAAAGAATTGAGCAGTGACACCACAGGGGCATAGTCAAACACCAAAACAACTTCATTAAAGGGTTACTCCAAGCACCTAGATCACTTCAGTGATTTAAACCCATGGCTGTCTGAGTTGTAACTTTATCTACACCTGTGGCATGAGGTGTATCAACTAATCTAATGTCAAGTATGCGCAATTTGTTTTGAATCATGCAGCACTTATTGGCCAAGGGCAGTCAGTCGACACTTTCAACCAATGAACTGACACTGGAACGGCTCACGCCTTCTGCAGAAGCATGTCGCCACAGCAGCAGGAAGTCTGTGAGCAAGGTAGTGTCCCAGGTAAAAGGCAAACTATTACTAAACAGCTCGGTTACAATGCTGCTGCCCATCCCATGTGTTACCTAATAAGGGTTAATAAGCATGTAGGGATGTATATATATATATTATAAAAAAAAAAAAACCTTTCGGTCTCAGAGATATATTTGCCAGAAGCTCAAGGAAGCAAGGTGAATGGTTAGAGTTAGGACCCACCTAAGAGGTCTGCCTTGACGTTGGCAGGTGGGCATACCCGCTCATGGCCATTGGAGGTAACTAAAAACCTCCATTTGTTTAAAAATACATAGGGATGTGTGACACTCATAGCCTACCACCTGTTTAAAATAATGGAACAGTGTGAGCACGTGGGTATTGCTAGATTGTAAACCACGTGCTCACACTGTTCCGTTATTGTAAACAGGTGGTAGGCTATGAGTGTCAATCTATCCTTGCCTATACCTTAATGTGGATTCCAGTGTAAACTCGTATTCTTTGCTAATTGTAATACATACACTTTGATGGGGAATTTTATACATCTCTTTATCTTTGTGATTCTAACACAGTTGATCTACATCTTTATGCTGACAGGGGGCGTGACGTTCTTTATTTAAAAAAAAAAAAAAAAAAAAAAAAATTTCGTCACCGGTCAATCACAGCAATAAGGTTAGGCGCGTTCCACCCTCTATACTGATTGATCCAGCCATAATCCAATGGCTCTAAGGTATAATACGGTATTATTTATTTATTTATTAAAAATTCTTAAGAAACGCAGTCTTATTACCCATAGGGTCTCGATGCGCATACCAGCAATAAAAAACAGATAAAACCATATCCAGCAAACAACAGCATTATAATCACATGCATTTGGACCAGGTTAAAAATTTTCATGTCATCCCATACGCCTGAGCAAATAAAGCTGTTTTTAAGCTCCGGCGGAACTTCAGTAGATCATTCTCAAGTCTTAATGTCAGAGGCAGGGAGTTCCAAAATTGCGCTCCCTGAACTTCACTCGTTCTCCCTCCGCACTTTTTCTTTTTAAAATTTGGAATCTTCAATAAGGCTAAATCAGCCGATCTCAAGGATCGACTGGGAGCATAGCGTGTGAATTTATCCTTCAGATAGTCTGGTCCCATACCATGGACTGCCTTAAATACCAAACAACCATTTTTAAACAGAACCCGTTCACGAACGGGCAGCCAATGCAAGGCTCTTAATGATGGAGTGATATGGTCATTGCGGGCCACACCCGTAAGTAGCCTTGCAGCTGCGTTCTGTATCAACTGTAGCTTGTGTATGATGTTCTGAGGCAGTCCAAGGTACAGAGCATTGCAGTAGTCCAATCGGCTACCGATGATGGCGTTGACCACCGAGATTTGATCAGAGGAGGCAATGAATCTAAAAATAGACCTCAGAAGCCTCAGGTGGTAGTGGCAAGAGCTTACCACCTGATTAATCTGGGGCTTCATTGTCAACCTGGAGTCGAAAATGACTCCCAGATCTCTGACCTTGGTGGCAGGACTTGGAGGTGGAGAAAACGAGTCCGGCCATGAGGGAAAGATACTATTCACCTCCTGGTTACTGAAGATGATACATTCAGTTTTGGAGCCATTAAGTTTTAGATAATTGGCTCCCATCCACGACTGGATATCCTGTAGGCAGGAAGAAAGATTGATTTGATACTCCTTTTTCTTGGCCAGGCGAAAATACAACTGGGTATCGTCGGCATAGATATGATAGGGAAGCGTGTGGCGGCGGATGATATGGGTCAGTGGCCTCATATAGATGTTAAACAGGATTGGAGATAAGGCCGAACCCTGGGGGACTCCACATGTCAGGGAGATGTTAGAGGAGTAAAATGTCCCCAATTTTACCCTTTGAACCCTGTCGTGGAGAAACGAGGTCACCCAAGCCAACGCCCTGTCATCCACACCAGCCACAGTAAATAGCCTCTCTGTCAATCTATCATGATCGATAGTATCGAAGGCCGCCGATAAATCCAGGAGTACCAGGGCAATTTCCTCCCCTCTGTCCAAGGCCCACAGGAGATCGTCGTGGACTTTAACCAGGGCAGTTTCTGTCCCTCTGCCAGGTCGAAATCCCGATTGGAAGTCATCCAGAATGTGATTAGACTCCAGGTGAGGCTGAATTTGCCAATTTGTATACAACTCCCCCCAGCATATTGGATCAGCTGTAAAGGGATTCTCGCCGTAACATTAGGAGGTGACGTGCCTAACATTGCCACAACCCAATGAGAATGCTATGACGCCGTGAGAAGGAGTGGTGACTTTATGTCACTCTTCACTCCCCCCTCAAGCACGACGGGTCAGCTGAAAGGGGTTTCCCCTCATTAGCAAGGTATTTAAACTAAAGCGGGGGACATGCACATTCATTAGCTCCTGGCGACGGCGTGTATTCACGCTGAAACGCGCGTCGAGCGTTTCTTAGTTCTTATTTATTTTCTCACAAGGTAGAACTTCGTTATTTAGTTTGATTTTAGGTAGTTTCACCAGTTTATTTAGGCATCTCTAGTCCTGTGGGCAGTCAGACAAATAGGACCTCTACCAGCTCACCTGACGAGTGGGAAATTGGGCAACTATTCTTTTTGGGCTATTAGCTTTTTTGAGTACTTTTAGTATGGGATCATGAGAGATTTAGGAGCTTTTGTTCTTTATTTTGAGAGGAGCATTTGTAGCCCTCTCTGCCCCTTCCTTTGTTTCTCTTTATATTACTCATTTCTGTGTACTCAGGGGAAGGAATAGTCCTCCCCCCAGTTAGCTAGCTGTTTATGGTTTTAAGGTGTAGATAAGGTTTCTTTTGTCTATTCCCCTCCACCTTTCCCATTACCCATTTCATATGCTCCTATCCTTTCCACTACTATCTGGTTACTACATATGCGTGTTTTTCTGTGTTCAGAGCTACCACTAGGGCCCCCTTGTTTCCACTAGGTTTTCTTCTGGGTTACCCCCTATCCGGTAGCTCTGAGGTAGGCTCCACTTAGGATAGATTTCATACCCTCGCATTAATTTGTGATCGCGTGGATCTACCCTATACTCCTTGTTTTTCTTATTTGCCTTCCGTTTAAGCGTACAGGACCGGGTACTGTGTTTCCCAGGACGTGGACGGGCCGTGGTTTGGTGGGCTTTCTTCCCTGGATGCGCTGAGCGGGCTGTGGAGAGCTGAGCTTTGCAGGGCTGGAACCTCCGTGCTCCTTCTTCCCTGCTCTCCTCTGCGGTCTTAGCCTGTCTGAGTTCAAGCTTCAGCCAGAAGCAGTTCCAGTGGGCCTCCAGTAGCTTCTGTAGGTACTATGCTTGCCACTTTAGCTAGTCTGCTTGTCGTGTGCCTCTTGCCGCCCGCCGCCATCGTGGACTCGCCATGTGAGGAGCTCTCTTTGATGTATTAGTCCAGGCTTGGTAGGCTGCGTCAGTTGGCAGCCCTGGTGTCTAGTGTGGACCGGGATGAGCCCCGGAGAAGCGGGTGCGCCGAGGATTCTATGCATGGCTTTGTCTTCGAGGAGAGCGGCTGCCTCGCCCCGGCTCAGTCTCTGGTAGGCCTCAGGCGCTTTTTGTGGGTTTCCGGGCTGTGGGGTACTCGAGTTTGGTATAATTTTGTGCCCCAGGGTGTCCCCACTCTGTCTCATACCCGGACGCGCCGATTTTCGGGGTATTTACCCTTGTTTTTGTTGCGTTCAGTCAGGAGCTGATGTTCAGCACGTCCTTCCAGCTCGGCGGTTAGGCTCCGCCCCTCCTGATTGTGCTTTAATGCTATATCAATTTCTACATTCTTAAAGGGATACTATAGGCATCAAAACAACTTTAGCTGCATGACGGAGTATTGGTGTATAGATCATGCTCATGCAGTCTCACTGCTCAATTCTCTGCCATTTAGGAGTTAAATCACTTTGTTTACACAGCCCTAGTTACGCCTCCCTGGATGTGACATGCACAGTCTTTCTAAACACTTCCTGTAATGTGAGATGTAATGCTTAAACTTTCTTTATTGCACAGTCAGTATAATTAAGAATTTCTTACCCCCCTCGCTGTTGCGAGCTTGCTAGATTCTCCAGGAACTTCCTGAGTGTTGAAGTCAATTTACAGAGCAAGAGATAGAAAACTTCTAAACTAAGGTAACATCTAATTGAAAATGAAACTTTTTTTCATGCAGGTTGTGAGAGTCACAGTCTGGGTTGCATGGACAGAAACAAGAGATGTAACTCCCAAATCGCCCAATATTAAGCAGTGAGTCTGCAGTAGCATGATCTACACACCAAAACTGCTTAATTTTGCTAAAGTTGTTTTGGCGACTAGAACACCCCCTTTAAATTCTATGAAAACAAAGCCACAAACTGTTATCCATCATTAGATCACACAAATAAATGACATACAGTAAAGACTTTAAATATGTTTATTTAAGGTCAATCATTTTTTTTTTGTTTAATTTTACAACGCACGTTTACTTGAAAAGCAAAAACACATATGTACATAATGTACAGCGGGGTTATAAAAGCGTCACTTTATTAGTAACAGGACAATAAACATGCGAACTAATCCAAATGACCTGCTTATTCTGTTAAGATCCTTTCTCAAGAAATAACTTATTCCCTATAATGCGCTAAACTAACACAAGTAAATGTACAACATGATGTGTTTGGCAGCTTAATCTTTAAAGAGAGTTATAAAAGTTAAAGGTTTATAAAAATTCTAAACCTGACATTTTATACAAAGCGTATACAAAATAGGATTTGTTAGATATTTCTATGGTAAGTTGTTACAAAATATATATATTTCAAAACAAAAGGCTTACTTTGCTTGTGAACGCTTGGGTATGGTACAAAAAAAAAAAAAGTTGTCTTTTTACAAGTGAAGTTTAACAGAGGTAAAAATCTGTATTTCTGAATGTGCACGGCAGTTTGTTTTGCGTGCCCAGCCGTTATATGGTAGGTGTTCATTCAAAGGGGAAAATCTGGCACGATAGCCCTTATTTGGCAAAAAAAATAAAAAATAAATGGAGTGTACCACTACACAGAAAGTACCCAGGAGGAATTTGGTAATGGATTAGATTTTACCCATACATAAACACAGGTGTAAGAATGAGGGGAAGCAGTTTTTTTTTTTTTGCCAACATCAAAACAGGAAGTGGTGCGTGTTGCAAACTAATTGGTTCTCCCAAAACGTATTTAGCAAACAGCAAGAGAGCGTTAAACATTTTGTTATCTTAAAATGTCGACTATTTGCGATTATTACAAATCATGCTTTGGGTTAAATATTTCTGACCTGGATGAACATGCAAATCCGCACATTTGTTTTGGGAGTAGTTAACGATGAGAAAAGCATCACTTTTTATTTGAGTAAATTACAATATTCAGTTAAAGATTTCTAGAAAATAGGTATCGTATCTTAGCAACATTGAAATATTTACACGGTAAGGAATATTTCAGTGAAAACGGTAGGAAATAAAAGAATCAGAAAGTTGGCATTTGTTGCTTAACGAGTAAGACAGTGAAAATTTGGAAGGCACAGTTTGACGATGCCATTACTTGCATCAAAATGGCGGTTGTGCTTAGAAAGTCAACTACATAATCTACATAGCAATGTGAAGATTCGTGTACAGAGTGGTCGCGTTGTGTTGGGCAGGATCTGACAGTGCTGTCCGGCAGTATGTCAAATTAATACGTTTCCAGGGCCAAACAAATTATGGTGGATTCCAGCAATGACTGATTGATTCGACGCTGGGAGCCTGCTAATTCTCTACACTGCTGGGCAGCACTTTCAAACCCTGCTTGAAAATGCGGAGTCCAAACGTTTTTAACCCCTTAAGGACACATGACGTGTGACATGTCATGATTCCCTTTTATTTCAGAAGTTTGGTCCTTAAGGGGTTAAACAAAATGTGATAAGGCAATCTCAGTTGGAGAGGGAGAAGGGTTATTTTTCACCCCCAAAATAAAGGCACAGTTTAAGTTAAAAAAAAAAAAGAAAATGTCTACAAAAAGGTAAACAGAATATTTTCTTCTAGGAAGACGGCTGACAAATAAGGCAGAACTGTGTATCGGTGCAATGCGCCATTTCTGGCAAAACAGTTGACAGTCAAGTGGCTTATTTTGCATAATTGTGTGAATGATTATGTAACCACGGGGTGGATTTAGGTTTTAACCAACCTGGTTTTTGCACAGTGCTTGAGAACAGACATACCAGTGTCTAATAATCTAGGGGTTTTAACTATATCTACTGCTAAATTCAAGAAGCAGCTGACACCGAAATTAAAACGAGAAGTCCTTTCGTACGGTATCCCAGTAGGTTCATGTTGCACCAAGGGTTTCCTCGAAGCATTACATCAACTTCTTATAGGATTTCAGTGTGGGGCCAAATCACTTGTTACATTCTGTACTTAATTTCTGCTAAATGCAGTGTAAAGAGATTTTTTTTTTTTTTTTTTTAAATGCTCAAACCAACCACTTTCAGCAAAGGAGACGTAGACATGGTTAAAAGGAACACTGGATTCAACATTCGTGGCATTTTGCTTTGGTCTGAAGAATGTGAAAAGGTCATTCTGTGGAACCTGCAGGAGACATGCTGAGAGATGGCAGGGAATAATACCAATACATAGAGGAGGCCATGTGTTACTGCAGGCCCAGGCCACACAAGGACCTCCAAATTGTACAGAGAAGCACAACTTCTCCGGATCAAGAGGGAAGGCGTAGGTCACGAGCTCGGGTTATCTAAAAATAACAAAAAGCAAGTAATTTCAAGGACAGCCCCTTAATAGGTTGTAACAGCTACGCTGTTTGGCCTGTTCCCCATTAAACGCAAACAGGAACTAGCATAACACATTACATGAACTCAATGCTTCAGTAATTTAAACAGGATGTGAGAAAACTTCTAAGATGATTCATATTTGATATCTGTGATAATGTAAAGTGTTTTAACGCATGTTTTATAAGTATTTGCAGCTTATCTCCATGTACTTTGAATTGATTTGTATTTTATTTTTAATTACATAGGTATCTGGTTCAAGTTAATGAGGGAGCACAGTGCTTTACGGAGTAAGTTCTGTGACAAAAAAAGATCCCACAGAAAAAGCCCTGACGGCAAACAATTCTGTGTTAACACTGTTATAGTAAAGAATATAAGGGGGCACCTCTATGTATCAACCCAGCAAAACATTGCGCATGAGTGCAGACAAGCACCACTGCATTGTCTTACTCAATGTCCATTTCTAATAAACTAATGCCCGTTTCACTCACGCGTTGAATATAGACTATGCCCGTTTGATAAATCTCCCACAAAAAGGTATTCAGGGTAGATAATCAGAGTGTTTAACTTCCCAGTGTTGATATCCTTCACACCCCTAATACTATAAGCCAATATTCCTTCCTCATGAATATTCATGACCCTGGTGCCAGATACATTACAATCTGGCGTTCTCTAAGCTTTGGAAGCAACTGAACCCTAAGAACCAAAGAACGTCTATGCTGACATAACACTAATCTCACTGTTTAATCAGTGACCCCTGTGCTAGATGGAGCTGGTTTGAAGTCTATAACAACTAGACTGATAGAATGTCCTTGTCAGTGTAAGGATAAGATGTGCGTGTATGTCCACAGTTGGATAACAAAGGTAAGAAAAACATAGCTTTGCCAAAATGAACACATTTCTCTCAAGAATATCAGCAGACGTCTTGAGAACAATTTGGCACTATTTGAAATTGACACAACGAACATCCATCCCCCTCTACAAAAACATTTAAATGTTACGTTTCCATCGAACTCCAGCGACACCACTGATTTCCCAGATTACTTCTTACATGATTAAGTCAAGTGACTCAATAAATGTACTTTTAGAAATGGCCTATATTTTGCACGTATCCATGTTCATCAGATCCATTCTTGCCTGTGGAAACATTAGAAGTCTTCATTTGAGTAGTAAGGACCTATTTGTTCTCAGCTCACTTCCCCTTCTGACTCCTCAAACGGCCCAAGTCAGACTTTCTTTTAAAAGCGGTTAAATAAATGGCATAAGATGGCAGCCCCCATGCGAGTTACACATTTGGAATAGTAGTAGATGCATTTAAAAAATAAAATAAAAAACATTTTAAACCCAGAATGGGACCACAATGCAATGCACATGATGCAGCCTTCCACAATCTAAAAGTCTTAAACTGCAAGAATTTCGGTCAATTGAGAAATTTGTACAGTAACCGTCAATACACCGAACAAAAGGTTTGATTGGAAGTGTTCCGTTATGGTTTATAGAAACAAGTCTTTGTTTAATTTGTGCCCCCTCAGTAATATCAAAAATGATTTAAAAACAACCGAGGAGAGATGCGGGGAGTACACTGAGCAAACATGAAATGCCCCTGACTATGTATCAATGCGGATTAACCAGAGTGCTCTCAACATATTCACAATACTTTTACCAAGAGTCCTAAAAGCATGTGCACTCTGCGTTAAGATACATTATGTTTCGCACCTATTTCTAAACAAATGACTCCCTAAACTGCGTTCCTTTTAAGCCTGGTTAAGGCATTCTATAATCTTAAACACTAATTTAAAATGAACCGGTCACCCAGAAATAGTTGGACATGGTCTGCAAATAAAAAAATGTTTTTTTTTTAAAAAATGTATATACACATGTGCACACACTGTGCTAGCAAAATCATTAGATGTACACATAAGAGAAGGCATTTATCAGAAGTCGGTGTCTGTCCTGTGACATGTGCGGCATCATCCCATAATTCCTGTTTTAATACCAAAATGCAGGCATTATGAAGAGGATTTTGCACATTCACAAAAGCATCTCACTGTTCAGAATGCAAGATCGAAACGTTAATAGAATTGTAGCTATACATTTGCAGCAAGTTTGTCTAGCACAAGGTAAAAACTAACACAGGCCCTAAAACAAGTAGCACTATATAGTTTTTAATATGTGCTCTTAAAAAATAATTCCCAGGTATTTCTGCACGGATTTTCAATATGGCATCTCAGAATGTCCAACAACAGGTATCGGCTGCGTGCCAAGAAAATCAAAACCAAAACAGAAGACAAAGTGCATGGCTTATTAAAAAAATAAAAAAATTGTTAAACTGCACTTTTGCATTTCCCCCTGCAAAGGTGGGTCACTTATGCATTCAAATATGAAAACTCATACTATTACTCCTAACCATCTTAGGTTAGTAAGGAAGGGGAAAAAAAATAAAAAATAAAAATAGAAAGTTTAAAAGAAAAACCATCACAGGAGGCTCCCACTGTGATAAACTGCAGTAATCGGACAGCCTCCTTTGTGGTCCAGGCGCCAGCAAATAATCTTGTTTCAGAACATATAAAACAATTTGTGCCGTTATAAGTAGCAGGGGAAGACACTCAATTAAAAGGAACATTTCCTAAAGGCTTGTAATCAAGAAATTCACTTTTATATGGTAGCATAATTGATAAATTGTAAGGAGTGATTTCAAAAAACAAAAAAAACAAAAACTTACAATTCAAATGCAACCTATTAAAGTACAGAAATAAAATCCACATTTTAAACAAAATAAAAACAACCTCCCCGTGACTCCTTTTGAATTGCAAAAAAATAATAAAAATAAGACTCTCTGCTCTGGAGATATACTGTATCCGTGGATGTCTCCGTTCATTTTGCTGTGGTTACACAGTCCTTTGCAGGAAACTTGACACCGCTTTGCAGAAGGGGGGGGGGGGGGGGGGGCAGAAGTTCAATAGAAGTTGGGATTGAAAAATCCATGGAGAAGGAAGAAAAAGAAAAATAAAACCCAACTTGTTTCTCTTGTTCTAAACTTCACGTGTATCAATAAAAAACAAACCAAAATAAAAAAAAATAAAAAGGGGGGGGGGGGGGGGGGGGAATAAAAATTCTCAATGAATAAAAACAGGAGTCCCGCCATCACTGTAGCATTAGCTGCTTGAGGTTGTCATGAAGGATGGTATCTTTGACGTCACGGAACACTAGACGGATGTTCTCCGTGTTTATGGCAGTGGTGAAGTGGTGGTAGAGAGGCTTCTGCTGCTGGTCCCGACGTTTATTACGGAAACAATCTACCAAGAACTTTTGGACATCAGAGAGGCAGTGGGGATCCCCTTCGAACTCCGGAAAATAGTCTTTTATGCTCACTATTCTTACTTTCTCCTCGAGTAAGTCAGTCTTGTTTAGAAAGAGGATGATTGAGACATTACTGAAAACACGGTTGTTGACTATAGTTTCAAAAATGTTTAGAGACTCTGTCAAGCGGTTGGTCTGTCTGTCTTCCATCAGCACTTGGTCATATTCGCTTGAGGACACCAGGAAGAGGATGGATGTTACGCTGTCGAAACACTCAAACCAACGCTTTCGCTCTGACCGCTGGCCACCAACATCCACCATTTTGAAAGGCACATTTTTTATCTCGAAGTCATACTCATGAATTCCTTTTGTAGGTCTCCGGGCCAGCAGGATATCTTGTTGACTTGGCAGATAGTCCTTTAAAAACAAGGAGCAAAGAAAGTCAGTCGTTCTAATATATTGCATTGTCAACCTAACTACAAAATTCAAGACACCACATGCAATTTTTTAAACAAATCTCTGTTTGGAGAATAAGCCCTTATAAGTAAGAACCAACACCCCCCCCCCCCCCCCCCCAAAAAATAGTTGTCTCTCTTGGGAGACGCTACAGGCAGTAAACCAGTAAAGGCAAATGATCCAGCCACACATTTTTACAAAGGACCCCACAACCTTGATCTAAGGAAGCTTTTCCACAGAAAAAAAAAACAAAAAAACACGCTAGTCATTTTAAAATAGGGACTTCATTTTAGAATGTGTGTTTTTTTTTTAACCCTACAATGACAATACCATGAATACTGCCATATAATGGGAATCGCCTAACACCTTGTGGTGAAATTGTTAATGGATCTAGCTGGATAAACAGGCATTTGATATGGGCTGACAGTGTAGAAGACAGCTGGTCTCGGCTGCTCCAGCACTGTGGGGTTCATCACATGACTAGACAGCTCTGCAGTCCCAAAACCAAAACTCTGCAAGTACAGGGTGGAGGGAGTTCTCACTGGGTGATCAGTTTTCCCAGCAAAGCCCTTTACAGCAACATTGCTGTTCTATAGAAATTCTCGATCTCGCGTGAGAAGAGAGGTGACAGTTTATTGCGGCCCTGTCATCAGAAAGTTTATTTGTGTGATCTTAGTAATACGAAAACTGCACATGCTGTGTGCTCCTGTATTAAAAAAGTCTTCTAAACTGGATTTCCGTAGGACACTAATAACCCCCCAAAGGGAACGGTCACCTAATCCTCTGCAATCATCATACAGAAGTGGGTGTTGCAATTCTATAACACCAACCTTCGGTCACCCAGCGCTCATCTCGCGGCCCTCAATGATTTTCTGTCATGACAGCGACCTGCTGACTTCATTGACAGCATCTGAATGACATCACTCAGTTCCTAAATTTCTTAGCAGGTGCAAGCAGCGATAGCTAGAGAATTACCATAGCAATCAAAATGCATGAACTGTGGGAGCTCTCGGTGGAGAGCAAAATGACTGCCTGTAACTTGACCCTTCTGCTCTCCCTGTCAATAAATCCTACAGCATAGAGTCTATGCCGAAGAAGAGATCGACAGGTGGGAGAATAACCTGCTTTTCTCCCAATCTATATGTTTGCTAGCAAATCTGCTAACAGAACAAATAGATGAAATCTCCTGTTCCTTAAAAAGAGCATGGGTTTTTGGGTGGAGTTTTGACAGACTCACTTTAACACAAGGAAGGACCAACATTTTTTTCGCTGTACAAAGTATATTATACTTTTTTTCAGCACCAAGGCTTCCTCGCCACTGCTCACCTCTCCGTCTACTGTGACGTCACTTTCCTATGGGGTTCTGTGTCAAATTACCAGGTTTTACTGTCTACTTACAGTTTTACTGTTTTTACCCCCCCCCCCCCCCCCTCCTAAACTGCAATATTTAACATGGAAGGGTTAAAAGGACTACATCACCCAGACACTTTAAACAGAATGAACACGTCCAGTGGTGTATTCTGGTTTTGTGCTGCCCTAGGCATGACAAAACTCAGGCACCCCCTTCCAAAGTTCTCTTTCTCACAGACACACGCCCTCACTGATGCATGCACCAACACTCACTGACAGATACACAGTCATTGTCACACACACACACTTTCACTGAAACATACACAGACATGCACACTTAGTATCAGACACATTAGCTGACAGACACACACACACACACACACCAACACGCATATACACTCTAACAGATAATCTCAATGACAGACTGACACACACACTAACAATTTTTAATGTCCAATCAATCCAGCCTCCCTACCCTTTGGGAGTGCTGGAGTTGATTCTTTCCCGTTGTCCAATGGGGCTGGCAGGCAGAGTCGGGCGGCGAGAGAGCTATGATCCTCCTGCTCAGCTCCCTTGCGCACCTCTTAGTGATGCCGTCAGATACCGGCTCCAGCATCACCGCGGTCCGCGCAATGGAGCTGATCAGGAAGAGCTCAGGGGAGAGTGCTCCCTCGCCACCCGCCTACCAACAGAGCAGATGCCAGCCTCTTAGGCGCCCCAGGACAAAAGGTTGAACAAGCATCTGATGGGGCGTTTGGGGAGGTGGCTTTTTTTGACGCCTAAATACATCGCTGAACACGTCTACAACCAACTTTTATGACTACCATAACAATGAAGTGTTTGTGGTGATGATATGGACTCTGGACTTTCAAGTTACCTGCAGTCACTAAGAAGCAAGATCGAAAAAACAAAGGTGGAAAGCATATCAGAAACACACAAAACTAGAAGAGAGCAAATTGTCACTCACCAGTTCCCCAAGCTTGTCCAAATTATCCAAGAAATATTTTACCGATTCACCCTAGGAAGAAAGAGAACACGTTCAGAGAGTTTGTACAAGATACAAGCAGTGTACGAGTGTAATGAGTGGTAATAGAATTGCACATTGAAGGTAAAATTGCCAAGCTGTAAGATATATATATATTATATACTATTTGCAATTTCTTAATCTCATTTCTCTTTAATTCCCAGAATATAATGAATACATCAGTCCTGCATGCCCCAGCGTTAGCCCATCAAATGTGTTTTTGTCTAAAAGAGTGAAACCACAAAGTATTTTTATTAGTCCTCAAAAGATTTCCCCCATTACATCAAATGCTAGTGGAATATTCCCCCCGATATTCAGAATACCAAAAAGCAAATAGCACTGCCATACATAGAGCATCGATGGCCCTTGGTAACAGCAGCACAAGTTAAAATGGTTATCCATATTAGAGGACTTTAAAACATTCATGGTTCTGGGAGCCAGATATTACATGCAGCACAGTTATAACACCCAAATCACATGCAGCACTCTGTACTGGTGCTTCCTACAGGTTATGTAGAAGCTAGAGGAGTGGACAGTCTACATCGGCAGCTGGACCATCACCAGTTATATGCCGACTGTGCCTATAATGGTAGCAAAACATGAAGGTGGGAAATCGCATGAAGCCGGCCCAGCTGCTCCATGGATCCCAGGGACTGTAGGATGTGCCACGGCAGGGCTAAACCCACTAATGCACCATGGCAAACATGCTTTAACATTCTTTCCAATATGCCCTGACATGCTAATCTCAATTTAAATTACAGGGAATCATACTGGAATTATTCCGCGTGGGGGGTACACATGGTTTACTAAGCGAGGGGTTAAAGACCACATTGTCTGCAGGTGGAGAAAGGCTATATTTTCTATAGTGCGGCTATCACCGTCAAAAAACATCCTTTAGGACCCAAATTCTTCTTTCCCCTTTACTATAAGTTTACCAGTTTTCCTGTGTAAAAGTGTAAAATTGCTTCACTGCATTCACACTGACAGTAATAAATACAGAATACATAACAGAACAGAACTAAGAACCATAACTACATATTGTTGAACGTTATAGGTGCAGTACATCCTTGTTTTTCATTAAACCTTTTTGAGTATCATTCAGTCAGCGCCCTAACTAGACTGGCGGAGGGTGCTGGGTTACCCATTGCCACCACTGTAATAAAGTGTTGATTTCCATATTTTCTACGCACACGAGTGTTTTTTGTCAAATGTTTTAAAATAACGAGCGAATTGTGACTACCCATTTAACACTTGCACAGGGATCTTCACACGGTTTCATTGTCCTGTCTGAATCTGATTTGAAATGGAATATGTAAATATGCTGTTGTGACAAATAAAAGAACAGATTTAGGCTCCAACTGTACATGGAGGGAACCCCTGCAGCCTCGCAGGGACGGACTGACACCTCAACCAGTCCCATTTGCATGTTAATTATGCTTTTATAACTTTAAAGTACTGTTGTCACCATATGCCTACACACCGCCTCGGAGCTGTCCTGATATGCGGACATTGACTTAGCCGGCCTCCCCCCTGAACACTCAGGGGTTATGGAGTGTAAGATGACAGAAAGCCCCCATGACAGACCCAAGTCATCATTACCGTTAACTACTAGGACACGATCATTATCTTATTAAATAAGACCCACAGGGCTGGGTCTCCCTCCTACTTTCGCAGCCTCAGCGAGATTAAAAAGCCCCACAATTCTTAGATCACTAACCAGCTACAGTTTTATATCTTACATGATTGCACCTAGTTTGCATACTAGCCACGTAACTTACCTTATAATTACTCACTCAGTGTCAGGTTCCAAGCTAATTTTTATTACCACTTATGCATCCATATACTGACACAGCTAAACTCAACTTGTTTCGCTCTCCCATAGCATGTTACCTGCTATACTTTCTTAGTGCCAGGTGACAAAGTATATCCCCATTAATCCTTCCGTATATTCATTCACTGACACATTTTGATTTAACCTGTAATTTACTTGAAAAATTGTGCACAGTATTTTCTATGCCATGTTACAATCTATTGTTGAATGGTTTCCTACAGCTATTGTAGCAGACCTGAATGTGATCTCAAGCACACAAAAAAAGAAGAAGAAAAAAAAAAAAGGAACAGATTTAAACCTCCAAACAGGCTGACTCATGTGAGTGACATGCCCTTCTTCTAGGCCCAAATCATGCACGCAGGAGGGGCTCGTTGCAGGAGATTCCTCTTTAGCCTGTTAAGAGAGTGCCATCATTGGATTCTTATCCAGATTCAGCTCAGCAGAAGTCAATCCTACAATGAGGAGATACCTCAACGGACACACAGGACGCCTGATGAATTAATTTGAACACCTTCCATCATATTGGCAGATGAGGATTGGTCAGGCTGATCAGTGCAACCCCCAATGAATAGGTTCTGACCCATTCAAAGCAACTGCAAGTGCTACAGACCCCAAGTGAAATTACTATAGAGTGAGTGGCCAAAAATAGAGCCCACAAAATGATTTTCCACCTGGCAAAATATCACTGGAATTCTACAACAGTGGGGCCCCCCTTTTTGTCGACCAATGCTTCAAAGCGGACGAATGTCAAACGAGGCATTATAAACTGATAACTGGCAACCCCACCGATTCTTCTGCTCAAACATCTGGTCTCCGTCACACAGACTATCAGCCCAACTTTCTGTGCGGAAATCTCTCATTCTCCAAACAATGCAAGGAAGCAGCGTGCACGCTCCCATTCGATTTTCACAGGAGGATATTAACCAGGACTGCACTTACTCTGTGCAGCGATTTACAGGCATGCAGCATGATGGAAAACATCTCTACTGATACACTATTCTCCCAGTCAAAGCTTCTGACACTTTACTTGTAATCTGTTCTCCGCAAAGATCTCCCTGGCTTCTATCAAGATATTTTAAAAACGCGAGCTAGATGTACACAAACATTAACATTTTACATGCTGGCAAGCTAGAAATTTAAACTCCATGTAAAGTGGCAGTGCCCAAATTCTGTAGTAGAAGTAAAACGCCATCTTATGGACACCTCTGCGGTAAATGGTCCACAGACGCTCTTGCAGCGAACACTTGTTGACAGGCAGTTTCCATTTTGTACCAGTTCCTCATTTAAAGGGGAAGTACAGTCACCCTGCTTTAAGGCCAAATGGAAGTTTGAAAAAAAATGTTTGATATACAGAGATATACATCAAACAAAATTACATAGCGAACGCATTTATTCTGAGGATAAGAGAATGAATTACATGTTACGTGCCATTATAACCGTTACATGTACCCTAAGCTACATGAAGTGATTGATCGTGCATATCTATGGATTGCTAGTTGCAGAGAGGGGACACTAACTTCAACTAATCTGTTCAACTCTAGCGAGGACACACACTGCTAATGATTAAACAACCAACATTTCTACAGATTCACTTCTGTTTGCACAGTTTAGGCCGCAACACACATTCATTTTAGTTTGTTTTGTTATATGCATTTAATTTACACCTTTTATTTCTGTCCTAGCACAATGCATGCACATTAATTCAGGGGATAATAATCCTCACATTTAAAGGGAATACAAACATTCACAACACTATAGTGTCCTACTCAATGTTTTAGCATTTACAATGCTCAGACTGCTGGGACAGGCTATATGCAACTGAACCACTGCATTCAGATGTACTGGTACTGTGGAGTATAGTAGGTCTCCAAGACAGAACGTGGCGGAGACAGATCACAATGTCGTCTGGAAGCATGGCAGACAAGCTATCGCCTTTGCCGCTTATTATGCACAAAGTCAACCTTGTCATGCCTAAAAGCCAACAACATTGCTCTAAGCACCTTCTGCAGTGATTGCAGAGTCCCAGTCTAGACAATGTGAAGCCCTGCCGGGCAGATGAGACTACAGAGCCTGTGACCTACTCAAGAGTGGGGTAAGGTGGACGGCCGCCGCCTAACATTCTTCCTAATTGCATCAGTGTGGCTCTAGGATGAATCGTCTTGCTAGCCCCTATCCGTCCCCCTTTTTGTCTGGCAGGGGTTACTCGTGAGCCAATGCTATCTGAGAAGAGTTACTTACCCTGCAATAAGAACTCCTGCGCTTTGTCCACAAAATTGCCGCCGACCAGGTCCAACCAAACAAGACTACGATCCATGGCCTGCAGCATATATGGCCAATGACGGCACACAATGAAATCCACAGTTTCTGGGCCATGCTGATCAAGCAGACTGCTGTTTTGGATACAGTACCACAGCTGATGGAGCAAGGCATTCAGCCACACTCTGCCCTATGCCTGATGGTGCAATCTAGCTGCCACAGCCACTTATCTAGGCCCTGAGCCCTGGAGACTAATCTTCACATTGTTACTCTACACCTAGGAAGGTCAAGCACCGACATGAGAGAAGTTGGGCAGGTTTACCCTAGGCAACCCAATGCCGGTTCATACATGTGCCGGATCAGTCTGCACTGGATGAGAGCTCATAAGATGTCCTGGTGTTGGGGGAGCGGCCTAGGCAGGACCTGTTTCCTCTGTGGGACTCTTAACACACAAGGGGTAGGAGCGGGCTGAAGTGCCTTTAGCCAGGGCTAGTTTATTAATAGGCTCTACAGTGCCATTAGTTACAGGATATAGTCTTATGGCGACCTACCTACCAGTTTAAGTTTTATACAGGGGAGCTGCAGTGGTTTTATTCAGGGTCATAAGTCTGTCCCCAATATTTTATTCGAAACCTATTACCAGCTGCGGTATAATAGTCTGACTGGCTATACGGTGGTTTAATGTATGGGGTAGTTCCAAGCTATTCATCAGGTAGACAGGCCTAGTGAATATATGCATACTTATTTTATATGTCTCTGCCTTCAGCACACAACTGGCGATCTAACCTCTAACATCCTTTGCATGTTATATAAAAAACAACAACAAAAAACATTGCAGTATCTTTGTAGTCATGTATTCATCAGCATGCATGTTTTATTTGCAAAATAAAGAATGTTTGGGAAAAAAAATATGCTTTTAAAAAAAAAAAATGTTTTTCTATTTAAGGCACAAAAGGAGAAAAAAAACCCTACAAAAATAGCCATACTCTATGAATGGTGATAATGAACCTTCAGAAGACTAGGTAAATGTATTAGAAATGATTATTCTGTATTATGCTATTAGAGGCGTATCAGGTCAACTTTCAGTCCATTTGCAGGTCTCTCCCAGGGGGTGTGATGGGAATCTGGCACGTAGCATCAACTGGAGACAGACTCAGCAGGTTATACAAGGTGCACGTATTCTAGGGAGGTACCAAGACAGCCTGTCTAACTACAACAGCTGGCAATAAGCAGCTCTCCCACTGACAGCCAAACACTCCCAGGCACGACCCAGAACGACTACTCCTCCCAAGCTACAGCAAGGAGATATTAAAACCCACTGTGCTCACTATAAAGGGGAATCTCATGGAAAGGAGAAGGGGAAATAAAAATATAGTATTTTATCAATATAATACATGTCCATATATTTCAACTCTAGTTAAAATACACGGGTGTGTCATATTCACATAATAATACGATATAGATATATTATCTATACTTTACATACTCTAAGCCGGGGATAGGCAACCTTCGGCAATCCAGATCCTGTGGACTACATTCTCCCCTGATGCTTTACCAGAATTGTGGCTGTGAGAACATCATATGATATGCAGTTTGAACTGCTGAAGGTTGCCTGCCCCTGCTCTAAGCAGCGCAAGTTTCAAAACATACAGCAGAGACAAGACAGAGACAAGTAACACTGTGTAAAGAATATTTGCATGAAGAAAACATTGTTACATTAGAGGTTTTTAGAAAAAGAAGATGCAAAAATGTAACTTTTGCACCTTGGCTCCCACCCCACAATCTCATACATTCAGCATAAAGAAGCAATGTTCTTTTTCCTGTCTGAATTCAAAGTTTTATTATTCCAAAATCGACACAAACACAAAACAAAAACAGCGGCACGTAACATAGAACCGACCGATGTGAAGAGATCAATCAGTGCTGGGGTGGGAGCTAAAGTCACCTTAGGAAGAAAACACATACGAAAGAAAATGCAAAGCACTTTTAGCCCCAAAGTAAAATAAAAATAATGTCCATTGGTAGCCGGAGGTTCTCAAGTCTCGTTGGATTGTTAGTTTGCTAATGGAGTCCCTGCAGGTAGAAGACTAGGTTCTGTTTGTTTTGGATCAAGTCACTCTTCCCATCTTTCATAGCAAAGCCCCTATTCAAATAATCTTTTATTCTTCACAGACACAAAAGGGAAAAAAGTGGGAACGGATTCTTTGTAACTTGCCCATCTCCCAGCCACAGAAGAACTCTGCCAAATGCAAGAGGTAAAAACATGCTCAGCACCTGAGACGTTACGGCATGAATAATGGTTTCCCGAAACAAACCGGGTTTCTGGAACGCGGCAACAGGACCCCTTAAGATCACACGTCACTTCTTAGTAAATGTGAACACGACACACGTCAGAGCATTTCCTCCTGTGAGCTTTCTGCAGATGCTTCATGCACACAGGAAGCGAGAATAGTGAACCTGCAAACCAGAGCGTTCAGGAATCGTTTTTCTACAGGCCCTTTTAGTTTCAATACTTTGCCCAAGCGCGGCGGTGTTGGAAGTAGAAATCAGGCACTCAGAATTAAAGGGACACTCATTCCACACTGGTTACATATAGAGATGGCAATGATATATTTTATAAATCCTGCTCTTCTCTAAAAATTATTCTTACTATGAAAATACAGCGGCACGTGTTCCAACTTATAGCTTTAGTGTCCCGAGACAATGCGAAACAAGGATGTTACGAATTGTTTTTTACATGAAACAGAAATCGAAGAACTGTCAAAATCTCCACTGATAAAGAAGAACGCATTAAAGCAGATCTGTCACATTTGCAAAGGCCCTGGGGTCTTGTGGTGCAGTAGAAGGCAGGTATACTTACCTGATACTAACCCTCACGGCTGCTGCCATTTTCTTCCTGAAGTCCGACTTCAGCCCCCGGGTCTTCATCTGCCTGGAGCTGTGAACATAAAGGGCAATAGAGGAACCTGCGGGAGGTTCCATAGTTTGTTTTGCAATTAGCAAGCTGATGCCCGAATCACACAATCATCCCTTGCAACGGCTGCTGGGATTGGTCTAAAGTGGACCACAGGACTCCGCCTTTCGTTAGGCTTTGTCCGCCTCAGGCTTTATCACAAGAGATAGTAGTCCCCGCTTTATTTTAGTGTATATTTGGATCGAATTGGAATTTCAATTAAATTCCAACACAGTCAGCTTCTTTAAGAAATATTCAGAGCTAAATGTTAAAGCAATCTGTCACCCTTAACCAATTAGAACACCCACGAGCACCCTAACCACTTATGCCCCATTGTAAGTAGTCAGTTTGCCAACTTAACAACTTACTTGGGTTCCATCAGCTCCATTGAAAGCCAGAATCTCTCTGTCATGACCTAACACACAGCAAAGAGACCGCATGAGTACAAGGCCAAAATCTTACAAAAGCACTCGTTCTGTTGGTGCCCAGAGCGTGACTGGGATTACAGCTCTATCTGAGCTCACCAACCCACATCAGATTGCCAGAAAGCAAATACGAGCATCCTATTACCACACTGATATGTGGTGACAGAGAGCCATCCTGATCCTCCTGCTTATGAGCAACATGTTTAATAAAAAATGATATATTTCTCACAAACTTTCTACACTCTGCTATGCTAGAGAATGAAAATTCAGCCATTGCAAGCAAAAATTCACCTCCAGTTACCGTGCCACAGACTCTTCAGTTTTGCGGTGGCAATGAATGGTTTGGCAAGTACATAACTTGAAATTGAATATTAAAATACAGAATAAAACCCTGTCCTTTCATGATTACTGCTTAGTATGTGCCAGGGGGAGCAGTGCAATGACCAACACTTTAGAGTTATGTGACCTTTTAAACCCAACAAGCTAACCAGGTAACTTACATGGCTGGCACTCTAAGCGGTGGTGTGGGGGAGCTATTAGAAAGAATGCAGAAAAATACATTTGAAAAGTCCCTTTTACCTCCACAAGTGTGTGACAAAGCGGTGTCCAGTGGTTTGTGAGGTGCTGATTGAAACTGCTGGAGACACAGGGAGCACATACGTTTGCTCTTAGAAATGGAGACAAAGCTCTATGGCAGATGTGCTATACTCTCAGGCCCTACATACGGATAGACCACTGGCAGGGACATGCCTTAAACTGGCTCTCCTGAAACTTAACATAAAGAAGATTAAATCATGGTGTAAACACTGAAGGGACAACACTATGTTAATATAATTACATGTCATGCCCAATACACCATATAAATTAAAATTAAACTTCTGAGATGTTTTGTAAAATAAAGTGCAACTCATAGCATGCCTTCAGCAAATAACTGGGTTGTAAAAATAAATAAAAACACACCCCAATGACCGTTCTGCATTAAGAATAAGGCTCCTGGAGTCCAATAATTTAATCAGTCACAGTCAATGATCGCACCTACAACCTAACAGGTTAACTTTATCGCACTGAATGGTGAATATAGAAAGTATTGCTTACGCTGTGAAAGATCTTCAGCTCAGAGATCAAATTCAGCCACACACCTGGCCATGGGACAGATATCGGAGCTCAAGGTATGACAAACAGCTAAATAGGCAAACTACAGCATCTCTCTGCTTTGATATCGGACAGCTACAGCTAAACACATGTAACTTAATGATGTCCTCCGTCTATTTGGTGTTCGCCACGAAAGGTCCAACGAAACCAAGGGCTGTGAGCTGCTCGCCCAGTCGAACACTAGTCAATATTTGGGAGTCTGGAAACACCCCGTCACGTGGGAACATTGCTATGCGTACCATGATTTAATTTCTCTCTGAGAACCAAAAACTCCCCCATCTTCCAGCCAAGTTCTTCTAAAAGTAAATACGGTTTATTGTGGAAGATTGACCAAAGTACAAGGACAGACAAATGAATATACGGTTAATACCCTTAATAAATATTATAACTATAGAGTGGCAGGTTTGTTGGAGGGAACAAGTAAGGAATGTGCACTCAGAATCATGGTGTCCATCCAGCACAGTGCCCTCTAGTGATGGCACCCCATCTTGAGCTTGACTGATAATCTGGCCTGCATATTTTTACCCAGCGTATATTTATGGGAGGAGATTGTTTAACTAGTAATGCACATTTCTGGAGAGCCATCATATATTTGTATTAATGAGAAAACAAACTCCTGAAATGCTGAGTAATTAAAGGAGCACTATATATAGTGCCAGGAAACCAAAACTCTTTTTCCTGGCACTATATGGTAATTAGGTTAAAACCCCTTCAGCCACTTACCTTTCTCCAGCGCCAGGCTCCCTCTGTGCTGGGGAACTCTCCACCCCCTGCCGACGTCAGATCCGAATGCGCATGTGCGGCAAGAGCTGCGCACGCATTCAAACAGCCCATATGAAAGCATTACTCAATGCTTTCCTATGGACGTCCAGCGTCTTCACAATGGGAATCGCAGAAGTGCCTCTAGCAGCTGTCAGTGAGACCGCCACTAGAGGCTGGATTAACCCTCAGTGAAACATAGTTTCTCTGAAACTGCGATGTTTTCAGCTGCAGGGTTAAAACTAGGGGGACCTGGCACCCAGACCACTTCATTGAGCTGAAGTGGTCTGGGTGCCTATAGTGGTCCTTTAAGTTTTAAAAATCTGCAGTATAGGGAGTCTGGACACCATGACAGTGGTAGTGGGTTCCTATTGGTTGGACTTGGAACTGTGGCATCAGTGGTCATACCACAGATAATTCACTTCTGGTAGCAGCCCTGCCGTGCCCAGTGAAAGGCTGAGTCTGATAAAGGTGTCTGTACAATATTATATATCACAAGCAAAGAACTGGTTCAATGAGCTGCTCTCTCTACTGTGGAACTTGTATAAAGTAGATCTGTTACTTTACATATTTCACAAAGATCCCTCAAAAGAGCGGCAACGGTGCTATACTCTTCAGCAAGAGTACAGTGCTGAGGTCTATGGAAGACCCTCCATAGATCGATTTCTGAATGACACAATGGTCACATGTGACTGCTGCTGGGATAGGACCAGAGATGGCGGCAGAGCTCCGCCTTTTGCTAACCTCAGATTAATTCTAAGATAAAAGTGGCCCCTGCTTGGTCTCATAGTAGTTTTCAAATGACCAGTATTTCATAAAGAAATTCTTTATAAATAGATACTGAAAAGTGACGTAACCACTTTAAGTACAGTTCTTTGTATTTTAAAGCATATATCCCAAAAAGATATACAAATATGAAGAAAAAAAACAAATCAGAAATTGAACTTCCAGACCAGAGAGCTAATTTTACATTGAACAAGGGTCATGAAGCTAATGTATGTTACCTGGAGCCCTAGTAAGAAGTGTAATAAACATTGGGCCTGCAGGTTAAAAAGTCCAGAAACTAAAAGAACCAAATGAAGATGGTAAACACGCAGCTTACAGGAAAATACCAAACATTGCGTGTCCAGGTAACCGTATAACACACCTAGGCTATTATCAATACTCAAAGCATGTGTTATCACTGTATTACGCAATGTACAAGGTTTACTTGCAAGGCTAAGGAGTGAACAATCCCTTCAGAACAAAATCAGGCAGCCAATTGGGTGGTAAAACACACAGCCATTTAACAAACTTTTTGGGGGGAGTAAAATGCTCCCTCAGTCAGTACTAGCTAGCCTGTGTGAGCACATTGGGGAAAAGGAGAGCTACTGGATTGAAAGCCTCCCCCACAGGAAGTACCTCCGCTGTCTTTGCTGCTTCATATTAGCTAAAAAGGTCAGAGTTTTTGCTCCCAACATCATTGTTGTTTATTATATAGCAGTTTGATCTGCCAGTATTGTTGCTGCCTCTCTCTTTTACCTTCTCTGCCAGTTTGATCCTTACCTCACTATTCTATCCATCTTGGAATTTGTAGTATATATTCCCTGCAATTCGTGCTGCCGGGCGTTCTAACAGGCTTTAGGCTCTTGGTTTGGCTGGTATCGCAAGTTGCCTTCAAGGAGGCCCAGGCCACATCACAGAGCTGGCCTTTGTTGTGTATTTTGTGAGATTCAGCCGCCATCTTGTCATAGTCATGTCATTACTAGCGATCTCTGCTGGCCATTTTACCAGAGTCGCAAATCACTTGTGAGCTTCAGCAGCCATCCTTTTGGTTTCTCATGGTGCCCCCCTCGGTCCTCTGCTATAGGACACTACTATATACTCCGGCCCCTACATCAGGAGATAAATGTCCTCTACAACAAGGCAGGTATATTAAAAGTGTTACCTACTCCAGTAACAATATAGGAGTGATTCTGTTTATTGGTGTCTGGATGAGCCCTGGGTGACCTTTACCTGACATTCAGGCACCATACTGATGTTTGAGTTCATCCCATATTTCCACCTGTGGATGGACATCATATATCGGCAAGATTTACCCCAGTTTGCTATTATTGTATGCCTCCTTTTGAGTGACACCCCTAGTAATATTTATCTGATTTATTGTAGCAGCCTATTCTACTTTAAATTTAAAAGAACCTTTTGGCTATGCTGCTGGAGCAAACACTCGCCTGAGCTCCAATGACAATTAAGTATATATTGAGGAACCTGCCTGACAACCCAGGCAAAAGAGAATGTAATTTGCAAGCCCTATCTTTGACCCTGTAACTTTCTGAGATATTCGGGGCCAATACAAACCATTGTGTGGAAATCTATTCACAAACCGGTCTTTACATAGGACACAAGGCCATGCGTTTAGACTGGAAGAAAGAAGATTTCGTCTAAGGCAAAGGAAAGTTTTTTTTTACTGTAAGAACAACCAGGATGTAGAATTCCCAGCCTGAAGAAGTGGTTTTATCAGAGTCCATACAGATGTTCAAACAGCTACTGGATGCATACTTGCAAAAACAGAATATTCAAGGATATAATCTTTTAATGTAGGGTAATAACTGCCATTCTGGGGTCAAGAAGGATTTTTTTCCTAGCTTGTTGCAAAATTGTGCTTCAAACAGGGTTTTTTTTTTGCCTTCTTTTGGATCAACAGTAAAAAACAAATGTGAGGAAGGCTGAACTTGATGGACGCAAGTCTCTTTTCAGCTATGTAACTATGTAACATCACAGCATACTAATGTGTGTTTTATTGCAGTAAATGTCAACAGTATTATGACACCCACAGTTACAATTGTATTTCATATATCAATATTTGATGTGAACAAAGTGGTATATAATGAGTGTGGGTGCACTAAATATGAAAGCGGTGAATTATGGTTGAACAGAAATAAAGGTCAAACTAGGTTTTGTTTCAGTTCAGAACATGGACAATTGCCTCTGTCCGCAAGGGGTTAAACTTTATACTAAACGCTACACGTGATATAGGGCAAAATGACACTACATGCATATAGACAGTCATATGCAAAATAATACTGATAAACAGTTTAACCTGATATAAAGGGACACTAAAGGAATCCAGACCACTTCATCTCAATGGGTGGTCTGGGTGTAGTGTTCAGTAGGAACAGCAATGTTTACACTGCAAGATTAACATGCCTTTAGTGGAACTTCTTTTCCATAACAAAGTAAAACGGTTGATTTGTGCATGACATTTCCTGACCATGCGCACTAGCTTTTCAATGTTTCCCCAATAGGAAGCAATAGTTTGGCTGAGACCATCAACAGTCATGACTTCAGGACCGACGTCAATAAAAGCAGCGTAGCAAGGGCTGCAAGCCAAGTAATGTTGTCCTTTGTTTGGATCCCTTATGCTAGTGTTTCTTTAAGGCACCTTCTTTTATGTAAAAGGTGTAAAATAAAAAATAAAATGTTTATAAAATGTCCCATTGCTCAGGCCACACATCACATCCCGTTACATTACTAATTAAGTTTGGAAAAATGTATGTAGAATAAAGCAAGAACGCGTCATTAGAAATGTATTTGAGTGCTCCTTTAAAGGGACACAAGTCACCTTAACAACTAAAGCTTAATGTAGCAGTTCTGGTGAGTAAAGTCTGTCCCTGCAGCATTTTCATGTACTCACTGTCTTTTTGGAGCCTAGGGAAACCTCTAGTGGTAATCACTCAGATGTCCACTAGAGGTGCTTCCTGGGTCAATGATGCACATCATGCAGCACTGCTGTTCAACGTCTCTATGATTGGCCGGAGGACTAACAGGTTTTTTTTTTTTTTTTTTTTTTTAAATATACAGTCAAGAATACATGTTCCTTTGTGTTCCTGACCCTACAGTGTTCCTTTTAAGTCTAATTAGTTACTTACAAATTAGCAATACATTTTCCTGAACTCCATACATTTGTTCCTTCTTCCACATTCACTCCCACTTTACATATTCAGAGAAATACCTCTCACCATTGAGGGCCTCTATCACCTAAACGCCCAGAGCGTGCCAAAACTCGTCTATCAGACAACCTGAAACGGGAACCTGCATAGTATGAGTGGCCGCTAGATAAGACAGGATGAAACTAAGCAGCTCCTTAACAATCCCCTCAATGGATGTAAGACTCCGCAAAATATATTCTAATTTAAACCCATTTGTCTTTGGCAAATCTTATTTTTATTAAGTGGTAAATCCACAAAATATACATGCCAGTCAGATTTTTTTTTTATGTTTTCAAGAATATTTGTGTGTGTGTGTGTGTGTAGTGGATGCAGTGAGTATTTGATTAGTAAATGCAGTGTGTGTGTTTGTGCAGTGGATGCGGAGTGTGTGCCCCCATGCCCTGTCCCATAGTGTTCCGCTTGTGCCACCTTATGGACGCGCCGGCCCACTCATTATCGGTATTGCCGGTGATTATCAGCCGATACTTACAAAAAAAAATCTGAATATCTGCTTTAACTCATACTGTTTCAGTTGTAAGAATAAAATGGTTATTTCTCCCAAGGCTGCAACTTTAGCTAGATTTAAAGGAACACTATAGTCACCAGAACAACTACAGCTTGTTGAATTTGTTCTGGTGAGTAGAAGAATCATTAGCTTCAGGCTTTTTGCTGTCAGCACTATCTTTTCAGAGAAAATGCAGTGTTTACATTACAGCCTAGTGATAGCTTCTCTGGCCACTCCTTAGATGGCTGTTAGAGATCCTTCCTGGGTCATGGCTGCCTAAAATGCATCCAAACATTCAGTGACTCCTCCCTCTGCATGCAGACACTGGACTTTCCTCATAGAGATTCATTGATTCAATTAATCTCTATGAGGAGATGCTGATTGGCCAGGGCTGTGTTTGAATCATGCAGGCTCTGCCCCTTTGTCAATCTTAGCCAATCCTATGGGGAAGCATTGTGATTGGATCAGGCCACTACGTCTGATGATGTCAGCAAACTGCTTGTTTTTTGTTGTTGAGGCAAACAGCATGCAGAGCTACAGCTTTAGACTTCAATACGGTAAGATTTTGCTATATTTATGGAGGCATGAGGGGCCCAGGGGGGCTAGATGGTGGTGTTAACACTAAAGGGTCAGGAATACATGTTTGTGTTTTTGACCCTATAGTGATCCTTTAAGGTACAAAGTAAACCTACATTTGACAAGAGATATACACAGGAACTAAATAGCTTTCCTGATTCCTAGAATATATAAAATTACTAAACCGACCCTAGGGCCACGACAAGGCCTTTAAAGGGACTTATTTCACTGAAGTTCTAACCGAGTCAAGAGATATACAGAGCCAAAACAAACACTACTCTATTTCTTGGACTCAGGGCACCAGTGATGGCTGCATGGAATTGACTGTGTGTGGAGAATCCTGTAGTATCACGGGATCCTCCATAGACATCAATGCTGTACTCACGCGCATGCACAAGTGTACAGCAGGAACGTTGGCAATAAATAGGACCCAGCGGATCAAGATGGCTATTGCCCCGCAAGGGACTGGTTCAGGTAACTTAACCCCTTAAGGACCAAACTTCTGGAATAAAATGGAATCATGACATGTCACACATGTCATGTGTCCTTAAGGGGTTAAAGGGAATCTCCAGTGCCAGGAAAATAATCAGTTTTCCTGGCACTGGAGGCTCCCTCTCCCTCCCACCCCCCAATCCCTGGTTACTGAAGGGGTGAAAACCCCTTCAGTCACTTACCCGAGGCAGCAATGAAGTCCCTCGTCGGTGTCTCATCCTCCGCGCCGCTCCTCCTGTCTCCGTCGGCCGGTGGGCGAGACAGATCCCGCCCACCGGCCGAGGAGACCTAATGCGCATGCACGGCAATGCCGCGCATGCGCATTAGCGCTCCCCATAAGAAAGCATTGAAAACTATTTTCAATGCTTTCCTATGAGGAAATGAGCGACGCTGGAGGTCCTCACTGTGTAATGCGGCGCTGTTAGTGCGTGCAGTGCGCTCACTCTAATATGAGGCTGCTGGTGTGTGCAGTGAGCTCTCACTAACAGCGCCCCATTACACAGTGAGAGCGCACTGCACGCACTAACAGCGCCCCATTACACAGTGAGAGCGCACTGCACGCACTAACAGCGCCCCATTACACAGTGAGAGCGCACTGCACGCACTAACAGCCTCTTATACAGTGAAAGCACACTGCACGCACTAACAGCCTCTTACACAGTGAGAGCGCACTGCATGCACTAACAGCCCCCCATTACACAGTGAAAGCGCACTGCATGCACTAACAGCCCCCCATTACACAGTGAGCGCACTGCACGCACTAACAGTGCCCCATTACAAAGTGAGAGCGCACTGCAAGCGCCCCATTACAAAGTGAGAGCGCACTGCACACACCAACAGCGCCCCATTACACAGTGACAGCGCACTGCACACACCAACAGCGCCCCATTACACAGTGACAGCGCACTGCATGCACTAACAGCCCCCCATTACACAGTGAGCGCACTGCACGCACTAACAGTGCCCCATTACAAAGTGAGAGCGCACTGCAAGCGCCCCATTACAAAGTGAGAGCGCACTGCACACACCAACAGCGCCCCATTACACAGTGACAGCGCACTGCACACACCAACAGCGCCCCATTACACAGTGACAGCGCACTGCACGCACTAACCGCGCCCCATTACACAGTGAAAGCGCACTGCACACCAACAGCTCCCCATTACACAGTGAAAGCGCACTGCATGCACTAACAGCCCCCCATTACACAGTGAGCGCACTGCACGCACTAACAGCCCCCCATTACACAGTGAGAGCGCATTGCACACACTAACAGCACCCCATTACACAGTGAGAGCACACTGCATGCACTAACAGCCTCTTACACAGTGAGAGCGCACTGCATGCACTAACAGCCCCCCATTACACAGTGAGCGCACTGCACGCACTAACAGTGCCCCATTACACAGCGAGAGCGCACTGCATGCACTAACAGCCCCCCATTACACAGTGAGAGCACACTGCATGCACTAACAGCCTCTTACACAGTGAGAGCGCACTGCATGTACCAACAGCCTCTTACACAGAGAGAGTGCACTGCATGCACTAACAGCCTCTTACACAGTGAGAGCACATTGCACACACTAACAGCACCCCATTACACAGTGAGAGCACACTGCATGCACTAACAGCCTTTTACACAGTGAGAGCGCACTGCATGCACTAACAGCGCCCCATTACACAGTGAGAGCGCACTGCACGCACTAACAGCCCCCCATTACACAGTGAGCGCACTGCACGCACTAACAGTGCCCCATTACACAGCGAGAGCGCACTGCATGCACTAACAGCCCCCCATTACACAGTGAGAGCACACTGCATGCACTAACAGCCTCTTACACAGTGAGAGCGCACTGCATGTACCAACAGCCTCTTACACAGAGAGAGTGCACTGCATGCACTAACAGCCTCTTACACAGTGAGAGCACATTGCACACACTAACAGCACCCCATTACACAGTGAGAGCACACTGCATGCACTAACAGCCTTTTACACAGTGAGAGCGCACTGCATGCACTAACAGCCTCTTACACAGAGAGAGCACACTGCATGCACTAACAGCCTTTTACACAGTGAGAGCGCACTGCATGCACTAACAGCCTCTTACACAGAGAGAGCACACTGCACGCACTAACAGCCTCTTACACAGTGAGAGCACACTGCACGCACTAAGCCTCTTACACAGTGAGAGCACACTGCATGCACTAACAGCGCCCCATTACACAGTGAGAGCGCACTGCACACACTAACAGCACCCCATTACACAGTGAGAGCGCACTGCACGCACTAACAGCACCCCATTACACAGTGAGAGCGCACTGCATGCACTAACAGCCTCTTATTACACAGTGAGAGCGCACTGCACGCACTAACAGCTCCCCATTACACAGTGAGAGCACTCTGCATGCACTAACAGCCTCTTACACAGTGAGAGCACACTGCACGCACTAAGCCTCTTACACAGTGAGAGCACACTGCACGCACTAACAGCGCCCCATTACACAGTGAGAGCGCACTGCACACACTAACAGCACCCCATTACACAGTGAGAGCGCACTGCACGCACTAACAGCCTCTTATTACACAGTGAGAGCGCACTGCACGCACTAACAGCTCCCCATTACACAGTGAGAGCACTCTGCATGCACTAACAGCCTCTTACACAGTGAGAGCACACTGCATGCACTAACAGCCTCTTACACAGTGAGAGCGCACTGCATGCACTAACAGCCTCTTATTACACAGTGAGAGCGCACTGCACGCACTAACAGCTCCCCATTACACAGTGAGAGCACTCTGCATGCACTAACAGCCTCTTACACAGTGAGAGCACACTGCACGCACTAAGCCTCTTACACAGTGAGAGCACACTGCACGCACTAACAGCGCCCCATTACACAGTGAGAGCGCACTGCACACACTAACAGCACCCCATTACACAGTGAGAGCGCACTGCATGCACTAACAGCCTCTTATTACACAGTGAGAGCGCACTGCACGCACTAACAGCTCCCCATTACACAGTGAGAGCACTCTGCATGCACTAACAGCCTCTTACACAGTGAGAGCACACTGCATGCACTAACAGCCTCTTACACAGTGAGAGCACACTGCATGCACTAACAGCCTCTTACACAGTGAGAGCACACTGCATGCACTAACAGCCTCTTACACAGTGAGAGCACACTGCATGCACTAACAGCCTCTTACACAGTGAGAGCACACTGCACACACTAACAGCCCCCCATTACACAGTGAGAGCGCACTGCACGCACTAACAGCACCCCATTACACAGTGAGAGCGCACTGCATGCACTAACAGCCTCTTATTACACAGTGAGAGCGCACTGCACGCACTAACAGCCTCTTACACAGTGAGAGCGCACTGCATGCACTAACAGCCTCTTACACAGTGAGAGCACACTGCATGCACTAACAGCCTCTTACACAGTGAGAGCACACTGCATGCACTAACAGCACCCCATTACACAGTGAGAGCGCACTGCACGCACTAACAGCCTCTTATTACACAGTGAGAGCGCACTGCACGCACTAACAGCTCCCCATTACACAGTGAGAGCACTCTGCATGCACTAACAGCCTCTTACACAGTGAGAGCACACTGCATGCACTAACAGCCTCTTACACAGTGAGAGCGCACTGCATGCACTAACAGCCTCTTATTACACAGTGAGAGCGCACTGCACGCACTAACAGCTCCCCATTACACAGTGAGAGCACTCTGCATGCACTAACAGCCTCTTACACAGTGAGAGCACACTGCACGCACTAAGCCTCTTACACAGTGAGAGCACACTGCACGCACTAACAGCGCCCCATTACACAGTGAGAGCGCACTGCACACACTAACAGCACCCCATTACACAGTGAGAGCGCACTGCATGCACTAACAGCCTCTTATTACACAGTGAGAGCGCACTGCACGCACTAACAGCTCCCCATTACACAGTGAGAGCACTCTGCATGCACTAACAGCCTCTTACACAGTGAGAGCACACTGCATGCACTAACAGCCTCTTACACAGTGAGAGCACACTGCATGCACTAACAGCCTCTTACACAGTGAGAGCACACTGCATGCACTAACAGCCTCTTACACAGTGAGAGCACACTGCATGCACTAACAGCCTCTTACACAGTGAGAGCACACTGCACACACTAACAGCCCCCCATTACACAGTGAGAGCGCACTGCACGCACTAACAGCACCCCATTACACAGTGAGAGCGCACTGCATGCACTAACAGCCTCTTATTACACAGTGAGAGCGCACTGCACGCACTAACAGCCTCTTACACAGTGAGAGCGCACTGCATGCACTAACAGCCTCTTACACAGTGAGAGCACACTGCATGCACTAACAGCCTCTTACACAGTGAGAGCACACTGCATGCACTAACAGCCTCTTACACAGTGAGAGCACACTGCATGCACTAACAGCCTCTTACACAGTGAGAGCACACTGCATGCACTAACAGCCTCTTACACAGTGAGAGCGCACTGCATGCACTAACAGCCTCTTACACAGTGAGAGCGCACTGCATGCACTAACAGCCTCTTACACAGTGAGAGCGCACTGCACACACTAACAGCGCCCCATTACACAGTGAGAGCGCACTGCACGCACTAACAGCACCCCATTACACAGTGAGAGCGCACTGCACACACTAACAGCACCCCATTACACAGTGAGAGCGCACTGCACGCACTAACAGCCTCTTATACAGTGAAAGCACACTGCACGCACTAACAGCCTCTTACAAAGTGAGAGCGCACTGCATGCACTAACAGCACCCCATTACACAGTGAGAGCGCACTGCATGCACTAACAGCCTCTTACACAGTGAGAGCAGGGCCAGTCAAGATAAAGGACACCCACTAACGTGGACCCTATTTAATAAGAGTTTCTATCAGAAATCCCTGTCGCTGTGTTACATCCAAACAGACTGCCACTAGGCCAGCAATGAGCACTAGTTACACTCTCAGATTACAGCTGACTGGGGAAGGTAATAAATCATCTTTATAAATGTGAGGCCAGAGTCATAGCACAGGCAGACAATTTTACACTACAGAACCATGCAAACATCTTCCTTATCCAATGAAAAGCTGAATACACACAAAAAACAAAGAATGTATCATTATTTGTAGATCAAATCTATGATATGGAAATGCAGGAGACTGAACATCACACTGGAAAAGGCTGGTTCTGGGAGCCTTTCAAAACATAATGGCTATTTATAGGCTGGCCAGACAAGGGTAACCACGTGCAAGGCTTGTGAAAAATGGCAGAAAGTATTGGTGCGGGCAATGAAGCAAAAGATTACGGCAACTGATAAGTAAGGATAGTTATTGCTTATCAGGGAAATCCATCAATAATGTCATCAGGGGGGTGGGCAATACTAAACCCAGCACACAAAAGCAGCAGTTCCAACATTTAACAAATGGCTCTGTTTAAACTTGCCCCCCCCCCCAAAAAAAAATATTAAAAAAACAAAAATGTGTTTTTCCCCTGATCCACTAGTACAATTACATTTTGTCAGCATGCTTGAAAAACAGAGCTTTAAATGTAACCGTTCTTTAAGGATACATATATGTGCTTTAATTTATCATACATACCAGCAAAGTAAAAAAGAAAAACTTTTAAAAACTGCTCAGACTCCAACTCCTGATCCCTGCTACTTTAATGGCATTGCGTCCTCTATTTCCCCAAATCGATGCAAGTTGGGATCACAAGATGAGCGCCCATTGAAAGAGGAACTGTCACTTCCATAATTGCACAAGTTAACAGCTAAATGAACATTAAGTTGTACTTTTTTGTGTGAAAAAAAGTGTTTTCTTTAATAAAAAAATAAATAAATAAACTATTTAAAAAAAAAAAAAACAAAAAAAAAAAACACATTGATTACATGAAAGACAAGACCGGACAGGCCCAGCCTGGCATCCAGTTAAAAAAATGTGGTGAAAGAACGAGGCCATCATAGGAGGATGGTAGCTTCATCCACCTGTGACCGCAGCGAGGATGGACTCCTCATTGCTGTAAACATGAATCGAGTTTACAGGGGTGTTTTAAACAGAACAGATCCCAGCAGAAAGATGTACTGGGCAAGAAAATGGGGATTTTTTTATTTTGACCAAACGCTCTGCTTATGGAGTTATGCAAGTTTAGTTTTATGAAAAATATATGGACGAAAAGGGGCTTTTTTTTTTGAAGGATAAAGTAGTAACAAGTCAAAGCTGTTCAATGAAACACTTTTCTAAAAACACAGCTGATCCTCTTTAAATCCTTGAACTGTAGATTGGCAAGACAACAAAATCACATTTAACGTAATTAAAACAGGTACTGGGACCTACTCTATGGTAAGCGGAAACAAATTAATTTATATGTGAAAGGGTTAAACAAAACCAGACATTGCAAAGATAAGGAGTGCTGCTTGGACTCAGCTGTGTTTGGCTCATATAAGGTCAGAGTACAGCAGAGATCAGGATGTGTAGATAGATACACATCCTGTGTGAGAGAGAAAACATGCTTTACAGAAAGCAACACGTTACCATCTCACACATAAACCAACCTGTCTATCACTATGCAAAAAGGCCATCAGATAATGGAATTCATGCACTCACATCAGTTTCCTACTCTTAAGCACAACACCTGCCACCAGCACTACCGACCATATACCCCTGTAATTTATAGCGCGCCCAATAGACAATGGCTACTAATTATAAAACACTCAACACTCCTGTCCCAATCGCCAATAAGTTCAACAATCCCATCGTAGCTATGGGATGGCTGGGGATAACAAAAAGGTATCTCCCACACTGTCTCAATAAAAGAGCACTGGCTCCAACATTTGCTCGGAGCGGAAGATCTAACACTTTAAAGCTCACAGTACTGGGAACCACCATGAGGTCACATCCTGTGATCAGAACTAGGATGCGCACAAAAGACATGAAAGAAGAACTACATTCTACATTCCCACAAACACTAAAGCGGGGCTCTCCCCTCATGGTGGACCTCAAGGTCTCCCCCCACCACAATATGCCAGTCCAAATGGGGAGAGAAGCAGTGGTTTGAATAACTGGGACGAGAGACAGTAATATCAATAGAAAACCGAAAATAAATATGGCAGTGTGATGAACATATAGGACCTAACCAAGCCATACTACACATACAAAGAACATGGAGCAGAAAATAAAAAAGGTTCCTTATTGAATAGCATACAATATACATGGGTTCTAGATACCATGCTATTTCTAAATTCCTGCAGGATTCTTTGCCTTACCCAATACCCTTGAGTGCATTATGCAAGGACAGATCAACAGGCAATTCAATGAAAGAAAACACTCAAACAATACACTCAACCCACTCCCACAAAAGACAACAGTATCAGCTGGTGGAACCAAATACAATCTAAACAGATAGGGCTCGGAATTCGTTGAGATAATTATCAGTGTGTCCTCCGGGCCCCCCACCAGAAAAATTAATACAATTCTGGAAAATCCATTTACAGAAAGGAGACGGATAAGGGCTTTGGCTTTGGTCCAGCATTATGCACACAGCAAGGTCATTAAATGCTGGCCTATCAATATAAAATCAAGCAAGGTGTGAAAGCAGTCAGCAAACACTTAGCAGAAACAAACAGATCACATAGGACAAGGAGCAAAATTTATTTTTCAAGTAACTGGTCATATGTGACATCAGACTCACCAACTGAAATTCCCTGCGCCGGTCATAGGCATTCTGAATTCCACTGTCCGCCCACAATGCCTTTATTGATGCAATATGCATAAGAAATACATGAGTCTCCACCATTCCATGGGCTACCATTGCCGACCTCGTATCAAACGCCATCATTACCTCACCATGCTTCTGATTGGATGGATCACCCCAAGGGATGTGAAGCTTTTCTCGTGCATCAACAAGCACTCTTATACCTAAAAAAAAGTAAGGAAACAAAAAAGCATTTAAAAAGCTGATCTGAAAACAAACTTCATACACTTTCACAACTGCCAAATAAAAAGTAAAGAAAATAAATAAATCAAAAAACATATGTTAAGTTGTAATTTTCATTCCAGTTTCTTGCTGGTCTCTCCCTTTTCTTGGCATTTGCTTTTGTTTTTAAACATCTGCATGAAGCTGCCTTCATACCAGCCACTTTGGTCCCCACACACTGACAGCTACGGGTTAATTGGGCAGAGGGGTGGGGACTGGACAATGCTCTTGGCCGTTCCGTGTGTTTCTTCCTGAAATGGGAAGGAGTGGGGAAAAATTTATTCAAATGGTTCAGAGTTTGAAAAACGGAGCTCCAAGCAACTGCAAATGACAGGAATCCAGGGAACGCTCGCACAGATCTCCAGTGTACCACAACCCAGCAATTGTTGGGTACCGTGAGGTATATATTAATTCCAGTCCTGGTTTAATATCACAGCAATACTACATCCATGCACTACTACACAAATCTGAGCTAACCCACTTTGCCTTATTACAAGCAATACAGGATGAAAATATATCAGACTTGCTTCCCTCTCTGCCAGGTGAGAACCTGTGCTGGAGCAAATTCCTCAGCCAAGCCCTTCTACTTCTCCAAACAGTGTCCAAGTTCAACCCCCCTCACACACTGCAAATAAGTCATTTCTGGTCAAACTACAGGATTCCTTTACAGAAGCCAATGAGCTATGCCTACATTCAGACATCTTCACAATCTGATGGGATTTTCAGGAAACTGCATTTCAAAAACCTGCCATCAGAATTACAACTCATAAGGAAGCTATTTACCATTTTCACAAACCCAATTCTGTCACACCTAACGCACACTTCTGACAGTCAAAACTATCTCCCCGAATAGTTCTGTATAGAGGAAAGTAATGAAAAAGCAGTGTAGATGAGCATTATTTCAAACTTTAGATATCCCTAAACAGCAACAGATACATTCAATTGCATTTTTCCCACAGTTAGGTATTAGTCATGCATTACATGTTTCAGATAGGTATTCTATTTAAAGAGACACTATAGCCACACAAACAACTTTAGCTTAATGAAGGAGTTTTGGTGTATAGATAATGCATCTTAAAGCGGCACTGTCATGCCCAACATACCTTTCTTTAAAAAGGACCACTATAGTGCCCTGAGGGTGCCCCCACCCTCAGGGACCCCCTCCCGCCGGGCTGGATGGAGAGGAAGGGGTTAAACTTACCTCTTTTTCCAGCGCCGGGCTGGGAGCTCTCCTCCTCTTCGGCTGAATGCGCATGCGCGGCAAGAGCCGCGCGCATTCAGCCAGTCTCACAGGAAAGCATTTACAATGCTTTCCTATGGACGCTGGCGTCTTCTCACTTGTCAATGAGACAGCCGCTAGAGGCTGGATTAACCCACTTATAAACATAGCAGTTTCTCTGAAACTGCTGTGTTTATAGACAAAAAGGGTTAACCCTAGCTGGACCAGGCACTCAGACCACTTCGTTAAGCTGAAGTGGTCTGGGTGCCTATAGTGGTCCTTTAATCGATTCCTCTTCTGACCAGAAGAGGAGCAAAGTGTACTTAATTTCCGGTGATCAGAGCAAATTTTCCACATTTGCGCGAAACTTCAGTTCTGTATTCTCTTAGGACAGAACGCCGGTGAAACTACCGAATTTCGTCTTAACAGAATGAGAACAGTTCCTACATTCGTGTTAGGATGCAATTCGGGACTGTGTTCAGATCGAAATTTCCTTAGAATGAATAAAACTCTGATCCTATTCGTGCCGCGGCAGCCGCTTAGTAGATAGCTCCCTGATTCCCACGGTATCAGGGAGCTACCTAAATTGGCCTTTCAGACAAATTTACTAATACTGAGTAAAGATTACTTAGTATTAGTAAATTCTGCCCCTATCCGCAATGCAGTAGGGGCACGTCTAGTAAACAGTGACCAGTCTCCTCCCCCCCCCCCCCCCCCCCCCAGCCTAAATAAAAATGGGGGGCCTATTGCCATCCTCCTCCTCGGGGGTGCTATTACTGTTTAGGGCCCCGGAGTGTGTGTGTGTCCCAGCCCCAACCCATGAGCGGCAAGTGGGGGCCCTAAATAACAATAAGGGGGACCTATTGTCCCCCCCTCCCTCCCCCCACCCATGAGCGGCGGGTCGGGGCCCTAAATGAAAATGGTAAAGAAGAACAGATCCTGACAGAGGGAGAGAAGCGGAATCGATTAAAGAAAGGTAAGTTTGGCATGACAGTGCCGCTTTAAGTCTCACTGCCATTTAGGGGTTAAATCACTTGTTTCTGTCCATGCAGACCTCCCATGTCCCCTGGTTGTGACTGACACAGCCTGCATGAATACAAAATGGTTTAATTTTCAATCAGAAGTTAACATGCTTTAAAAGTTGTCTCATGCTCTGTAAATTACATACGCAACTTTAATTACATACAGGAGGATCTAGCAAGTTATTAACAGAGCAGGAGATAAGAAATTTTAAAATAAACAGAATTTGCAATAAAGGAAGGATAAACATTAGATGACTCTTTACAGGCTGTGTAAGTCATGTGCAGGGAGGTGTGACTGGAGCTGCATAAACAAAGTGATTTGACTCCTAAATGTCAGAATTGAGCAGTAAAACTGCATGGGCATGATCTATACACCAATACGGTGTCATTAAGCTGAAGTTGTTTTGGTGACTATAGTGTTTCTTAAACACGGAGGCGTTATGAACTTCCAGTAACATGGACGGGGGGGGGACATACTGTGATGGAATTAGAGCTTGTGTCTATTATTTTATTAATTTTCAGCCAATCAGTGGCACCACTGACTTGTGTACGGTTTCACAAATCTCTTACAAATAAAGGACAGAGGCAGAACTAAATGGAGCTATATTCAGAACTTTTTCGTTAAACACTTTGTTTACCGTTTAACCTGTAAAGATAAGCCAGCGTTTACTTCAATTAAGTTGTAATGGTTGCCAGACTGTTCCATTTACAATTCCCATGTTTGCTGTACTCACTACCAACCATTAGGTAACCAAATTGAGCTTAATGGATCCTATCCGTTTTCACAATGGATCTCTTCCCTGCAATGAGATTCATTTCAAAATAGCCTGACTGACCTGTAACTGAATGTCGCTGCTACAAGAATTTAGATTGATTTTTTTTATGTTGATAAAATGTTGGTAGTGATATTTAGGCTCATGTTATGGTAGTTATGGAGGAGTTTTCCTTTACCAGAATACCAAAAGAAAGCATAAAAATAAAATTTGTACATAAAACACGAGGTCAGCAGCTACTTGACGGTAATTACAGTAATAGCAGATGAGATATAATAATAGCACAAGGAGCAGATCTGAAGGCTGCAAGTAAAATATAAAGCCCCACGCCAAACAAACAGAACAAATGAAGGCTGTGATCTGCCACCATTTATCTTATCTCTGCTCACAATAAAAGGTTGACTGACTTAGAAAAAAGAAAATGTACGTTTAAGTCAATTATTGACTTCAATCCCCATTATGCTCTGACAGCTTCAATTCTCAATTCTTCCATTACTCGGTGACTGCCTTTTACCCACGCAACCCCACAAATAGACACAAAGGGGGAGGGGGAGAAATCCCTTCATAAATATGAGAATTACAATAAGAAAAAACACAAAACTAAACATATCTTTTACCTCTAAAAGTTAAAGGGACACGAAAAATCCCTGATTAATGATTTCCTGTGGTTTGGCAGTAAATCATGTGACCTCTCTTTGCATTTCATTGCAAAGCTGGAGACTACCCACATAAGGCAGCAGCGGTAGCTAACCTTATAACGGCTGCTATATGAGAACTGCAGTACCCATGATGCACAGTTATATAATAGAGTCATAGCTAGGGCAGAGGGCCAATGTTAGTGGAATTCCTATGGAAACCAATGAAATGCATTTGTATCTCCAATCATGGCACTTTGCCCGGGATTACCTTGATAAACAGCACTAATCGACACAAATGCAGTTTGTGAAGGATACAGCCACAATCTCTTAATACTATGTAAACGCACAAGTGTATTGGTTTTAGAAGCCAATACAAATAGAAGCCTAAATAGACAATCCGGATAAAGAGGAGTGACTTTACACAAGTTACAAGGAAAATAGGTGCACTATTTATAACTCAATGAAGTAACCCAAAGACGGATAGCATGGAGGAGCAAAAAATCCCCAAAACAGCCATATAACAGGAGGCCAATCTCTCTATAGCACAGCATTTTCACATTCAGTTTCAACAATAAACATCCTTTCAAAAAGAAGCCAAAACTTTGATAATTAAAAACATTAAATTAGGGGGGGGATTTCCTACGATGTCTACAGGCCGGCACACCCAGAAACAAGTGACTGGAGAGAGAACGCATGTTACAAGGATAGTAACCACATCCTGAATGCAATGCTGTGAAAACGGCCCGTCTGCTAGCTATTTGAGATTGCTAGTGACGCAGGACAGGTACGTTTGCACGCTGAATGCCATTTCCTCCGAAAGTATCAATCTGACAAATAAGAAACCACGCAAGACTGTCAGTTCGATCGGCAAGAACTGGTAAACTCAAAAAGCAATGTGCTGTTTACAGGCCACAAAGACGACTTGCGGATTAGCATGAATAAAAGATGAATGAGTAGAAAATAGGCCACATTGATGAATGATTCAAAACAGTGGAGTGTCAGAAGCATTGTTGAGACATGTATGACTAATACCTGCACAGCTGTTAAGAGCCAGGGTGACATGCAAACTATGGTGCAGTGGTACACTGAAAGGCAAGGGGGCTCCAAGGTTCAGAAAGCCTAATAGGAACTGCGTGGCAAGTGAGAAGGCATTACCTCCGCCATCGCGCGGGAAGGATGGCGTCACCATAGATTCTACATATGATGCAAGCAGCCACAACTGACAGCATATAAAGCTGCGAGAATTACAGGAAGAATAGTCTGCACCGAGGATGCAAAAGTTATCACTGCACTATACCATAACCACGTACAGCTCAACGATTACATATATTGCATTGCTCGCAGGAAAACCCACAGTTTGGAGGTTTATTCAGCAGACTGGGCGCACATCTCTGATTTGGGGGTGGGGGGCAACACAAAGTCCCTACTTCTTCATATTCACAACATTGATATTTTAGCATGATCATTGTAATTTCACTAAATCGACTCAAATCTGGAGTTTAGAGAATAAAATCAGCGTGTCCTCACAGACCTAGAACATGTACAGTTCTAAAGGACTTCCTGCAGATACATAAAGCATGGCAGGTAAAGAGTGCATGCATAGGTATCCAGGATTGTGACAGCAATATAGCTCTGATGGGCATTTAAAGAAAGCCGATATCCAGAGGTTATATAACCGGATATAGAGTCACTTTGTGAAAATTAAGATTTTTTTTTTTTAAATTAACAATTTCACTGATAAGAATATATAAGATTTCTAAATGATGCACAGGTTAAGAGGTTGAGAGGTTGAGAAAAAGAAAAATATGCACCATGCAGTATTTGTCCTCCATACTGCAGCCTTTTAACCATTTATTAGCACAGCATGGTTTGATGTAAACGGTTATATGGAGAGAGCACAGATGTGCATTCCAGAAACACGTGGTATGTATGTTGCTATAGTGAAAACATGTAGTTATATAGGTGTCATGAGAAATTAGGGCTGCAGTGTGTAATGTGGGTGCTGTAGGATGTGTAAATAAAGGAAGACTGGCATTTGGTGGCTGTTACAGGCTTCATGTTGTAGCTGCCAACCTGATACCTAATTGGTATTTACTGTATTTAAAGAGATTAGGATGATTTAGGTCAAGATTATAGAAAAACTGCTCCTAAATCATGGTATATAAACTATGACATAGTGAATATTCCCATATATATCAATGCGTATAAATTAGGAGGGCCCTTACCCCCTCACGCAAAGCAGCCACACAACGGAGCCTCTAGAGTGACTGGGCACTGGTGCCCAACATGAAAGATTACATGAAGTTGGGTTTCTTCACTTTACATTTGATCACAGAAATTACGAGGGCATTGTAGGGTTTAGGCCAAATTAAACAAAATTTTCCAAACTGGTATTGAGACCCATTTGTTTAATTTACTTTCAATTTGCCACACTTACAGGTTTAATGAGCATCCAACCAAAAATTATCCCAAAAAGCATGGATGTATGAAAAAAAATATATACCAACTTTTGAATTTATAAATAGTCAACCAAGACAGGCCAATAGTTTCCTCCTAGTAAGTATTTAGAAAGCTTTGAATGGGTTTCCATAAGAATTCATGGAGCGTACATCTCCAAACGGTAACATGGCACCCAAATTGTTTGGACGTTTTCAAACATATTCAAAGTATATAATGAATACATATTGATGAAGTCCCACACAACCATAAAAAAGGGCCTCTTCTAGAACTACTTGGGAGCGTCTCCCGAGGCATGCAATAGTGGTCTTTGCTTTAGGGAATTATACTGTGCATTTCCATTAGTACTTCAAGGATGTACATCCATATATATACAAATTAAATTCCTGCAGTCATCTTAAACTCTTTGGTACCAAAATTAAGGAGTGCTGCATACAATTACCCGAAGGAAGACAATTTAAAGCATTTAAGGCACTTAGATCAATGATGGCTAACTAACCATAAATTGTTTCTGGACTACATTTCCCATGATGCTCAGCTAGCATTTAGAGTCTAAAAGCTAGTTGAGCATCATGGGAAATGTAGTCCAGAAACAATTTATGGTGTCATGGTTAGCCATCACAGCTTTAGATGGTCTTCTTAAATGAAGTTAGACTTGGTTTATAATGAGAAAATGATCAAACAACTTAAGGACCACATGACTGTCTATGCAGTCACGCAGTGCAGGGCTTTAATGCCCACTGACAGCATAGACCATCATGCAGTAAAATGTACCAGCAGGTGTTAAAGCTCTGCTAGAACCATGGAACCCCTAATATATTTTGATACCTGGGGGCCCACTATCAGCCAGGGCCAGAATTAGTAGCCCCAGATTAATCTAGCCTTTGTTTGCAAAGTTCAAAGTGAGCGCTGCAATCAGGGATTTCAATCCCCATTGTTACAATGCGATGTGAGCAAGGTTAAATCCCTGCTCACACCAGGAACCCTAGCTTCCCAGTCACCTGGGCCATGGTAGTGGCCACAGACTTTACTTAGATCAGTACAGAAATTATCAGAGGAAAAAACAGTTGGGATTAGGATTAAATGGACACTATAGTCACCAGAACAAGAACAAATTAATGTAGTTCTGGTGTGTATAGCATGTCCCTAAAGGCTTTCTAATGTAAAGACTGGCTTTTCAGAGCAAAGGCACTGTTAACATTACTGCCTAGAAACACCTAGTGGCAGTCAAAATTAGGAATAGAATTAGGTTAGGCTTAAAGGGACACTAGTCATCTAAACAACTTTAGCTTAATGAAGCAGTTTTAGTGTATAGATCATGCTTCTCAGATTTCACTGCCATTTAGGAGTTACATCACTTTGTTTCTGTTTCTGCACCTCCCTTGACTATGATTGACACAGCCTGCATGAAGAAAAAAAATGGTTTCACTTTCAATCAGATGCAATTTACCTTAAAGGACCACTATAGTGCCAGGAAAACAAACTTCTTTTCCCTGGTACTATAGTATTAATAGCCCCCCCCCCCCCACCCTCATGCCCCTCCCTTCCGCCAGGCTCAAGTGAGAGGAAGGGGTTAACCCCTTAAGGACCAAACTGTTGGAATAAAAGGGAATCATGACATGTCACACATGTCATGTGTCCTTAAGGGGTTAAACGCTTACCTTTCTCCAGCTGGGGACTCCTCCACCTTCCGACGTCATCGGCTGAATGCGCATGCGCGGCAAGAGCCAAGTGCGCAGTCAGTCCATAGGAAAGCATTCTCAATGCTTTCCTATGGACGCTGGCGTCTTCTCGCTGTGAAAATCACAGTGAGAAGCGGTTCAGGCGGCTGTCAATGAGACAGTCACTAGAGGCTGGATTAACCCATATGTAAACATAGCGTTTACAACAGGCAGGGTTAACCCTAGATGGTAAAGTGAAAAAGTATGGGTTCTGTGTTCAAAGGCGCTTAGAAGAGATAAATGATGTACAATATAGTGATGGTAGCTAACACACCAAAAGTAGGAACTCTTACACCTACTAACAATGAATAGTATACAAAGAAAGCATTATTGTGCAATAACATGCAAAAAATAGTGCAAAGGTGGAGCGCTTAAAAATAAAACACTTACTCCTGTAGAATTCAGGAGATAATATAAGTGATGTTGAGGTCCTTTTGGGTATTCAAGGAATGCAGATAGACCTCGAAATGGAGACAAAAAATAGAAAGAACAGGGAAGCAACGCTGACCCTGGTGTAGAAATCCTTGGTAAGGTGGATATTAAGGTATAAATAACAATTGGCTTCTCACCTTAATAGGAGCCTATAACTGGGCTCCAAGTGAGCAGGTATACTGTCAATTATAGGGTGGCAGTTCCCTTCTTTATAGCAGCATAAGTATATCACTAGTCCACTTGGTAAAAGAAATTAACATTTATTGTAAATCATACATAAAAACAATAAAATAAATTCGGTATACTCAAGTGCCAGTGTCCAAGACGAGTTTCGCCGATATATTTCGGCTTTTTCAATTGGTATACAAGGTGCTGCTAGGTACAAGTTTAAATATCCTTAACTGGGAGTTCATTGGAGAATAGCGCCCGTGATACATCCAATCACGGCACTCGTACTAGTGGGAGTTTGCAGCTGCTGGTTATTTCTTCCGATATCATGACGTCATCACGCACGACGTCTCGTGCGTGTGACGTCATTTGCGGAAGTAAATCAGGGGCGTGTACGCGTCCGGTATTACATCAAATGGAGGAGTGTTGTATTCTCTCGGAATGTCCCTTCCAGCCTCCAGTGATGACGCAAACGCTTCATTTCGGCCATGTTTCTTGATGGTAAATACGATCAGTGTCCAACAAGAGTCCATTATATGTCCAATATCATGGAATATTCATACATCAAAAAAGCATGGTGGTGATAGAGGGAGACAAATGGAACCCTAGATGGACCTGGCACCCAGACCACTTCATTAAGCTGAAGTGGTTTGGGTGCCTATAGTAGTCATTTAAACAATTATATCTCCTTCTCTGTAAATTGAACTTTAATCACATACAGGGGGCTCTGGCAGGGTCTAGAAAGCTATTAATATAGCTGGGAACAAGAATCTAAATTAAACAGAACTTGCAACAAAGGAAGGATAAACTTTAGATGACTTTACAGGAATTGTTTAGGAAGGCTGTGCAAGTCACATGCAGGGAGGTGTGACTAGGGTGCATAAACAAAGTGATTTAACTCCTAAATGGCAGAAAATTGAGCAGTGAGACGGCAGGGACATGATCTATACACCAAAACTGCTTCATTAAGCTAAAGTTGTTTTGGTGACTATAGTGTCCCTTTAAGATTAGGTTTATTATGAGATTTAGAGCTAGATTTTAGATTTGATTAAGGATTTAAACTGGGATTAAGATTTAAATTGTTACTTTGCAAAGGTATACATATGTGGTATTGTACTCCTGATGTTGCAGAGTAAAGTGAATATAATTTTAACAGACCATTTATGCTTTTATTTTATTTTTTTAAAGGTTAAAAAATGGCGCCTCAAACATACATCATGTGAGAGCCCCCCTGGTGTCCATTTTTAAAACTGAAATTCTAGACATCATGTAATCTGTAAATAAGGACAAATACATTTATTTTTAAATACATTTCTTAAGCTGCTCTAGTTATGCGCACATTATTACTGCCAAAACTGAAAAATTAATGTTTGTTATTTTTTTGTATAATAAATGAGAATGTATATATCTATATGTCACATAAATTTAAAGCCATCCCACCCCCCCCCCCCCCCTTTAAAAACTGTATGCAAGATGGGTGTGTGCATTATTCAAATAAAGATGGAAATTGCGGTTGAACACAGAACAAAAATTGATTTGGCCATAAGTAAAACAAATTAAGCTTAGTTCTTAAGGGGATAATCAACACCGAGTTGACAACAGTATGCACTTAAAGTGTTCAGCAGTGTCGGTGCCCACCCTCTGCCATTTAAGTGTACTAGTACATTTTTATATGTTTTCAACTCTGGATTATGTATATTGCTAATTAGGACAATTCAGGGTTAACCCAATCAAAAAACAGCGTTTTCATAAAACACTGGTTTTGGCTGTAGTAACCCTGTCGCTCTCCACTAGCTGTCAAGCACCAGCACGCTGGCATTAGATGCCAATTTTGCACATAATTGGCATTAGCCAGCATGGAACATTGTAATGATGCTGCCAGAAGTGGGGTTACACCTTCAGCAGTTAAGGGGTTAATTGCTGTAAGTGCAGTGTTTAACAATGAAACGCTGCATGACTCCAGGCACCATAACCACTGAAGTGGCCATGGTGCTTGGAGCGACCCTTTACATTAACTTTAGAAGCTGCTCTCAAGTGAAGTGCTCATTCTACGCAATGCCTTACAGAAACTGATTTCAATGTCCACGTAATAGGGTCCTTTTTTCCCCACAGATACTGAAGCAGCCCTTTCCTATGTGCTCATTGGTCCAATGTGACAAGCACCAGAACAATACTCTCCTGTAGAAAAGCGGTTTGTATGTGTCCCAGAGTCACAAAATGGACCTTTCCTTCAACACAACTAGGGTGAGTATAGCATAACACATTAGATCTAGTGCTGCTACAGTGCACCTCAAACTACCCAGAGGAACAGCACTTTTTCACTTAGCACTCCTGGCGTGTATGATTCACTGGGGATGCTGATCAACAGACAGGATAGAGGGTGTGTATTCCTTCACCACTGCTAGGATGCATGTCAAAAGACTAACAGGAAGGTTTCCCAAAACTTAGATTCCCAGATGTTTTAAAACTACAGCTACCATGATGCTTTGTAATTCTGAAGCATCATGGGGGTTGGAGTTCTACAACATGTGGGTGCATTACTTTTGGGTACCCCTGACTTACAGATCTTTCCTTGTGTAATTCTGTAATGCACTTTAAACTATGAATGTCCTAGTCCAGCTATATAGATTGTAGCTCATTACAAACACTGTTGGATGTTCTCGGCTTCCCTAATCTGTGATAGATTCTTAGCTCAAGGATTGAGCAGTGGACGTTCACAAACAGCTGAAAACAGGTCTCTTTGCTGTTTGAATGCTTTAACTCCAAGCCACAGTTCTTCGGGCATTTGGTGCTGCTGCATTCCTTGCTTCCTGGAACCCCAAAGTTACCTTTAATGTTGCTGTAGATAATGTCAAATCGCCAACCAGAACAAGAATGTCATGTAGCAATTCAGAGTCAAACGTCCCAAGTTCCCTTTTGCACTGCTACGGTAAACTTCTTAAGTCATAGCAGGTCTTTCTTGTAGTACAACTCAAGGGCACATCCCAAGAGCCACAGAACAGACATTTCCTTTAAAGTTCCTTAGGTGCCAAAACAACAAGCAGTCCTTTCCTTCAGCACAATGCTGGGGTACATATCCAGGCCTTTCCGGGTGCACTTCCCTTTAGCACCCTTATCACCGAGAGCATACATTCCATTGTACAGAGTGGGTCTTTCCTTGAGCAACTCTGGGGTACATATGACAAGACCAGTGGCACTCTAGGGGTGCACAACCAACTTTCAATGCCATGTCTCAACATTAACATGATAGCACCAAGTTCCCTTCGCTGTCCATGAGTCCTTGCAGACACCAATCAGTATTTAACGTGGGAACGGAACTCCAGATGGTCACATATTATAATATTTGGCACCTATGATTACTACAGACGACAGCCCTACATTTCTGTCAGGGCACCGGAGGTCCCCAGAAAGGATTGGTATAATGCATATTGTGTTATCTTGTAACAAAAAACAGAAATTGAGAACTCCGAGCGGACATAAGTTTAGAGAAACTTGCCCTTCTGTTAGTATCCACTCAGATCTCAAAAAAGTTGTTGCTCCCTTGTGCCACTGCAAGAAGCAGCGAGGGTATACCATTGTGTTATATTCCCTCCCCCAAGCATTGTAGCCCTCAGACAGTATGACTTTACATACAAATACTGCAAATTACCCCAACCTATCCCTATAAATTCTTAAGACGCCCACATTAGTCTTATTTGTCAATCATCCTGCAGGCAGTCCCCCTGTGGCCCTCAAGCTGCATTACATTGACTAATAATTACTGTAAGAACTCCAATCGGTTCACCCATGCCCCCATGTGACCCCAACTAAGATTTACTTCTATTAGTACAGACGGTATGTATCACTGTGATCTGCCCCCCCCCTCCCCCATGTAAATGTACCTTTTATAACATTGTAGTAGACAATCCCACCCTTGCCCGTAGTAGCTGTACCCCTATCAGGACATATGCAGATGGTATAACTGTGCACCCCAGGCCCTGAGCACGATATGAAAGTACTAATAACCATGTAGTAAGTTTTCCCACCCTGACCCCTGTGGCCTTAAAGTGTTACCCCAATTAAGACAGATGTAGATGAAATTACTGTGCCCCCTATAACTCTGTAGTAGGCTGTCCGGCACTGGCCATTAGGGTGTTTTATCCCACGCATACAGATGTAGATGGTATCACTGAACCGCCCATATTAATATATCTTTAATAACTCTCAGTAGACTGTCCCAACCTGACCCCCCAGAAAACTGAACCCCTATTAGGACATAAGTAGATGGTATCACTGTGCCTCCCAGACCCTGTGCACCATATATTTAAAATCCAATGCTTGCACTCCTGTTAAGAGATAATCGACCTGGTGTTGGTCAGCAATAAATATAAAACAAGTAGAGTAACAGGAGTGCTATCTTTACACTAAAATATATATATATATATATATATATATACACACACACACACTTTTAATAACTCTGTAGTAGGCGGTCCCAACCTGGCCCCTAGAAACTTTACCCCTATTATGACCGAGTATCCCTGTGCCCCCCATATAAAGGTACCTTTCATAACTGTGTAGTAGGCGGTCCCACCCTGGCCCCTAGAAGCTGTACCCCTTTTATGATCGATATAGATGGTATCACTGTGCCCCCTATATATATGTACTTTTAATAACTGTAGTAGGCGGTCCCACCTTGGCCCCCAAATCCTGTGCCCCCCATATAAAAGGTATCTTTAATAACTGTAGTAGGCTGTCCCACTCTGGCCCCCCCATATAAAGGTACCTTTAATAACTCTGTAGAAGGCTGTCTCACCCTGGCCCCCCAGATCCTGTGCCCCCCATATAAAGGTACATTTAATAACTCTGTAGTAGGCGGTCCCACCCTGGCCCCCCCATATAAAGGTACCTTTAATAACTCTGTAGTAGGCTGTCCCACCCTGGCCCCCATATAAAGCTACCTTTAATAGCTCTGTAGTAGACGGTCCCACCCTGGCCCCCATATCCTGTGCCCCCCATATCAAGGTACATTTAATAACTCTGTAATAGGGGGTCCCATCCTGGCCCCCCCATATAAAGGTACATTTAATAACGCTGTAGTAGGCTGTCCCACCCTGGCCCCCCATATAAAGGTACCTTAATAACTCTAGTAGGCGGTCCCACCCTGGCCCCCCATATAAAAGGTACCTTTAATAACTCTGTAGTAGGCGGCCCCACCCTGGCCACCCGATCCTGTGCCCCCCATATAAAGGTACCTTTAATAGCTCTGTAGTAGGCTGTCCTACCCTGGCCCCCAGGTCCTATGCCCCACATATAAAAGGTACCTTTAATAGCTCTGTAGTAGGCGGTCCCACCCTGGCCCCCAGAGAGCTATACACCGAGTCCCCCCTCTCGCCCCCCCGTGGCCCCCAGACCCGGTTACCTTTGATGACGTTGCTGTAGATGGTGGCCTTGAACTCCTCCTTGGCCCTGAGATCGAAGTCCTGCCCGTGGATGATGCGCATCTGTTTGAGGAAGGTGCTCTTCCCGCTCTCCCCAGCCCCGAGCAGCAGGATCTTCACCAGCCGCTTGACGTACGGCTTCTCGCGGGAGATGCAGCGGTCGATCTCCTTGGACTTGCGCTGCTGCTCGGCCTCCCGGCTGTTGAGCACACAGTTCGGGAAGCAGACGGACAGCACGGAGCGGGACGGCAGGAAGTCCGCCATCTTACACACACTGCATCCACGACTGGCCCGGGGAGGCGGCCGTGCGTGCTTGCGTCACCACAGCTCGGCGTGCGCGCGACCGCGAGGACTCAATCCGAGCAGACGGAGAGAGAGCGCGCCACACCCTGCGCGTGCCGCTAGGATCATTAAAAAAAAAACACACGCACCAACGGAACACCGCCCTCCTTCCTCCCCTGTACCGCCGCTACGTCATCACGTCATCTGCGTCACCGCGCCGGCTGAAGCCTAAAGAGAACAGGGCAAAGGGAGTGACTGCCCACAATGTGCGCTAACAGCTGACACTCGCCCGAGGGGGGAGGAGCCAACACTCATCACGTGAGGGGAAAAGTATGTCATAACAATGTATGGTGTATTCTGGCCCCTCCCCCTCCATGTAATATAACTGAGGGGAGGAAGACCCCCCCCTCCCCCCAATAGCTGATTTATTATATGATAAGGGGTTTGTAATAACCTCTAAATATAATAATAATAATAATAATAATGTGTGAGGATATGTAATAACTAATATATAGAGCTAGAAACCTGTTTATACCATGGTTACTATATTAACTGGCTGAGGGGAGCTGGTCCTGTAATAAATTAATATTAATAATAATAATAATGTGTGAGGATATGTAATAACTAATATATAGAGCTAGAAACCTGTTTATACCATGGTTACTATAGTAACTGGCTGAGGGGAACAGGTCCTGTAATATAATAATAATAATAATAATGTGTGAGGATATATAATAACTAATATATAGAGCTAGAAACCTGTTTATACCATGGTTACTATAGTAACTGGCTGCGGGGAACAGGTCCTGTAATATAATAATAATAATAATAATGTGTGAGGATATATAATAACTAATACATAGAGCTGGAAACCTGTTTATACCATGGTTACTATAGTAACTGGCTGAGGGGAACAGGTCCTGTAATATAATAATAATAATAATAATAATAATAATAATAATAATAATGTGTGAGGATATGTAATAACTAATATATAGAGCTGGAAACCTGTTTATACCATGGTTACTATAGTAACTGGCTGAGGGGAGCAGGTCCTGTAATATAATAATAATAATAATAATGTGTGAGGATATATAATAACTAATATATAGAGCTGGAAACCTGTTTATACCGAGCAATATTGGATGAAAGCCAAGTGTTTGTTCCTGGATCTACAGGTAAAAAAAAAAACCTCATTATTGGATCAAATGTTTACAACGATGATCGGTTATGAATGTGTTACGGATGGCTTAGCTAGGGACTTGCAGTCTATAGTTAATAACCAAACTTGCACTTATAATTTAGAAGTTAATTGTCCACATTATCTAGGCTGCGGGGCAGGAATTCGGTTTCAGGAGAGCCGATTTATTATCAGACTGCTCAAAAATAAGAGAGACTGCACTCAGTTCTTGGACTATATAGACATGGACAGAATATAACTGTGAATTGAGTGCTTAAAAATGTAGTTTTGGTACCTGCTGCGACATCCACTATGTGATTCCGTTATAATACTAAGGAATTTCCTGCGGAGCTAAGATTGGAACATTTTTAAAGGGACAGTGCCGCCTATTTGGTACTTGAGGGTTTCCATCTAACGTCTATATTTGTGTTCTAAATCTAAAAACAGTGTCTTTTTTCTTAAATTCACATTCAATTGATCCAGACAAATAATGTTTTTTCTTTGTAATTGTGGTTTGTTTGTTTTTTATGTCCAGAGAAATGCGAAATGCTAGGAGGTGACTGTTGTCACAAATCAACATCAATATGTATAGCCAGAGTCTGCCCTGTAAAAAGTGAGAGACATTGCATGTAAAATATTTTTATTCATCTCCATCAAATTATATTGTTATACCAGTATTATTCTTGCTTATGATGAAAGGGACGCTCCACTGGTCAAATGCAAAAATACAAAAATATATCACAGTTTCGTAAATATACCACCAATGAAAACATGCAAGCATTTAATTCTGCATTTTTTTCATTGGGGTATCTAAAAAACTGCTTGCAAAAGCTGCAGATATCTTATCTGTAGCCTTTGCAACCTTCCCCTTTTAACCCAGCCCAGGCTACCCAATCACAGACTTCCCAATGAGAAGTCTTTGCAAGGCAGGTGCTCTGGGCAGTTGCTGCCTTTTTAGTTTAGCTCCACTGAGACAAACCAGGAAGTATCTGGGCCAGTTTAATGATTGGTATCCAGGGGGGTGTAACAAGGTTAATTTATACAAGTACAAATTTCTATTGAAATCTACACTTTTTGTAAAATGAATTTTTAAAAAAAAAAAAAAGAGGACACACTCTTCACATATAAAGCACTGCAGCAAACTGAAGTGCTTTAGGGGTCTGGAGTCTCGTTTTATTGTGTTATACGGTGATGACAATTTATATTCTATATTTTTAACTTGATAAAATAAATGTATTTCCTGTATTTATATGTGTGTGTGTAAAGGTAGATAGATAGACAGATAATCTACATTTACATTGCAGTGTTAAACCTGTCGCTAGAGACGCTCTGTGGCCTTTCACAGAGTTTGACTCCGTGTAACAATGCTGGATGTCCTCACGCTTTGTATGAGGACATCCAATGTCTTCAAAACCCTTATAGGAAAGCACTGATTCAATCCTTTCCTACGGGGAAGGCCTACTGCATGCGCTGCACTCATTGCGCATGCATATTTGGTTTCTCATTATCAGCTGACATCGGAGGAGGAGGAGCAGCACAGAGGGACCTTGGTACTGGTATCTGTTAAGTGTAAAAGTTTTTTTTAACCCTTTATTCGTTGCTGGGGAGGTGCTGTGTGGGAGGGGCGCAGGTAGGCAAATGCCCGGTGGGCTGCGATGGTCATGGGCCAAGGCCGACAAGGGAGATCTCCCTTGCCGGCCCATACAGAACCTGTGCTATTGGAGCGCAGGCCCTGCTGTATGCCTGCATGGGCTGGTTGGGGAGATCAAAGATCTCCCTCACCAGCCCACAGGCACTTTACAGGACAGCTGGCAGGAGGAAGGGAGAGCGCGGTGGTCCCGGGAGCTATTAGCTCACAGCTCTGCCGGGTATCTCTCGCAAGGTCGGAGCATAGCCATGTGAACTCCAGGAGCTGTGAGCTCACTCACCACGGAGGCCACCTTGGATTTCCCACCGGACCACCAGGAGTGGCAGAAAGTCCCCTCTCCCAGGCAAAGGTAAGAAGGGAGGGGTGATATAAGCTATATAAATATATATATTTTTTAATTATAATAATATTACATATATACATTTACGTAACTCTAATCTTTCCCCCACTGCATCCCAAACACACACATTCACTCTAACTTCACCTCCCCCCGCACACACACTCTAACTGCAACCCCTCACAAACACACACTTCACCCCAAACACACACACTCACTCTAACTGCAACCCCCCCACACACACACTCTAACTGCACCCCTCACACACAAACACTGCAAACCAAACACACACACAATTTCTAACTGCAGCCCTCACAAACAGACACTGGCCCCAAACATACACACTCTAACTCACACACACACACTTTACCCCTCACACACACACTGCACCCCAAGCACACTCACACACTGAACACCTCACATACACACACACACTCACACACACCTCACCATTCACACACACACTGCCACACTGCACCCTTCACACACACACACACTACAGTACATTTATGGCATACACACTCTGAATGCCCTGTGCACACACTAGATCCCCTGTAAGCAAACACACTACATTCCCTAAATACCACTCTTTACAACCCCTAGACACATTACATCACCTATACATACATATACTTTAGCCCCAATGCACACACTCGCTACATCCCCTATACACACTATGCACCCTATACACACACACACTTTTTTTCACTCTCTATAGCACCGAGCCACACATATTACAACACAACTAAAACCAACCTATTTACACAAAATACCAGACCACAATCGTCTCACTCTACACGCACGCAATCCCACAAGCAGGCTCCAAACACATGCACAATACCCTTTCCTTTCCCTTTTGTCCTCTGGTATCCCACTTACCAGAGACAATTCACAAACAAACACAGCGCAAGCATGTTAATAATTTTACTTGCGCTGCTCAGGACAAATACAGGGCCTTTTTCTCATGCGAGAGCTCTTCACCAAGGCTCTGCGCATGGACTACCCTGGAAGAGCATTGACCCAACATGCTCACTTTCAGAGGGGGCGTGGTTGTCATTGGTGATGACAAAACACACCCCTCTCTGTCCCCGCCCCCTTTTTAGAAGGTCGCTGTTTTCAAAAATGCCCGGGCCAGATTTTTTCCCCAGTCCGGCCCTGGGCGGAGGGACACTATATTGTTAGGAATACAGTTTTGTATTCCTAACACTGTAGTGTTCCATTAATTTGCAAGGGTTCTAATCACTAAACAGTGTGTTGAGGTAATAAACAAGTTGCAAAGTTTATTTCATACCTTTAGTTCACATATCATATCTCCATCTCCCCTACCTTTTGCAAGCAGTGTCACAATCTTTGCTCAGTTCCCAGTCCATAAAATGAGACTTTATTAAAATTTCAGTATTATTCTGAAGAGTTTTATGGAGATTAGTATACTTATCATGTAGTAATGTGTCTAATTAAAGGGACACTGAAGGCCCCCACATTTTCCATGAATCCATTATTCCAGTCTCCAGTAAGTTCAGCAGTACTCTGGAGAGTTAAAGTGACAATCAAAGCATTATAATAATCCACAAAATCCACACTTTGCGATTCCATATGTTATTGTGCATTGAGGTTATTTGTACTTGTATCTAAACACACAGTGTTATAAGTGCTTATTCAATATGGATATATCTAAAAAAAACTTGCAAAATACTTCTATCTCTTGTCTGCAGCCCTCCCCTTCTAACCCCACCCACACTATCTGTGGCTGTCCAATCACAGACATCCCAATGCAGCTCAATGAGAAGTCTTTGCAAGGCAGGTGCTCGGGGCAATTGCTGCCTCTTGAGTTTAGCTTCACTGAGCTAAGCAACAAGGAAGTAACAAACAGGACCGGTTGTCTGACTGACAGTCGGAGGGGGGGCAGTGGGAGTGACAACGTTCATTTAAAAAAGTGGCAATTTGTTTTGAACTCTTCACTTTTTGGGAAATGAAAAAAAAGAGGACACACTCTTCATACATATAGCAGTTCAACATACTGAAGTGCTCTGTGTATGGAGTGTTTTTAAAAATAAATAAATAAACAAATACTATTTTACAGTGATTTTACTAGATATTTATCTTTTCCTTACTTTAGAGCTTAATTCAGTTTGCTGTTTCTATACTGGTCTCCCATCTGTTTGCAACCTAGGCCTAAACTTGATTGTTTAATTTCTTCTATCATACGTACAGCCAGCACAGTGACTAATTACAAGAAATCATTGTACCTTCATCAGAAGTGACATCATAAAACATTGCTTTGAATATGTATTTAGCAGCAAGCAAAAAAAAAAAAGTCAAAAGTAAAAATATAGCAAGGATCTCCCACCCCCACTCAGCGCCCACGCACTGCCTGCATGACTACATGTGACATAAACTATACGGAAGTGAGAGCACCCTTGAGGTTGGTTGTGGTTAACCATTTGGTTGCTGAGGGAATACAAGAAGTAAACACTTGATAAAGAAATGTTTTTGTTTAACGTGGCAATCGGAATATTGGATTGCTTTACCATTAAATATAAGAATCGTCCCAAAGTATTAATATTTACGTTTGGCCCCCTCCTTGATCACCATATTTAAAGATTGTCATTTGCTAACCACAAGTCATGGTTTAGTGAAAATATCATCTCGTCTACAATGATGGATCTTTGACACTCAAGGTAGTTCTTCATTTTTGAAAATCCAAGTTAGTTCTTTTTCACTTAAAAAATAAATAAATCAATTAAAATATCAACTCAAAACAGTTTTGTACTATTTTAGTGAAATTTATAGTTAAAGTATTTAACTTATGGGAGGTAGGAAGGGCTGGGAACGCACAAGACTTGCAGACTTTGCCAGCAAGGGGAGAAACACATTACGTCAATGCACACTGACGACAGATGTGAAATGTGCACAGAATTGACATTAGGCAGCCCAGGACAGAGTTCTGGCCTGCCAATATCACGCTCTGGGGGTGTAACTAGACCTTCAGCACACAAGTGCTAATTACTCTAAATGTGCCGTGTTTTAAGCTGAAACATTGCACATCCAGTCTCCTACCACCATGACCACTTTAAAAAGCAGACATGATCATGGTGGTTGGAGTAACCCTTTAAGGCCTCAGTAGCCGAATTGGAAAAAAAAGCTGTTTTTAGTTTAACTATTTGGCTTAACATTTTAATTTCACTTTGAAATCCCAACAATATGCTCTTTAATGGGCAGCACTTTATATGCACCCTAATTTTCAGGAGACATTTATAACTGCATATCCCTCTTTGTTGTATAGGTTCGTATTCTAAGCTCTTTGTTTGAACTTGTGGTTTTCAGGAGCTGAGATGCCTGTGAGAATATGGAATGGGTTTTACAGAGTTGCACAGCACTGGTATGGGGATAAAACGGTATTTGCCCTGCAGAGCTTACTGTTTTAAAATGATTCTGTTACACATAGCCAGCATTCCCAACAGCCTAGAGCGCTTTCTAAACAGGCCAACGCAGAGGTTTGCAAGACCTGGTATACGGTTTCAGATCTTATCCACCCTCACCTTTACTATTCTTCACAGGTTCAGGGCTTAACATTCTTGTCTTATTAACTCTTTCAGACCATAACTATTTAAAATGGGAGAAAAAAAAGCAATCAATTCCAATTTTGTTTCAGGTTTTGCATTTTTCTAGTAAAGTTTTGAATCTTTATACTAAATAAAGTTAAACACTTGGCGGCTTTTGTCCTCCCATATAAATAAAGTTTTACATTTTGGGTTTTTTAATCTTGATTATAAATGGGATCTGTCTGTGGTTGCGCAGTATTGTGCATTTTGGGGCGATATATAACACAATAGTTTGTTTATTTAAAATCAACTACAGAGTACCCTTTTAATCTAATCTTTATGAACTCTTCCAAGAGGTGACACCTTGTAATAAGATTAGGTCATTGTTACACTGAATTGCTCAAGATAGTTACAGCCCAAGGCTCCACATTGTTTATTTGAGCTGTAAACACAAAACGGTATTTTTTTGTTTTGTTTATCAGATGTTGTCTGTTTTTTTTTTATTGTGTATTGACATCCTTGCCACTGGCGCACATATCCTCCCGAGGATGAGCTCAGAGCTACTAAAATCGTAATACCCCTTCCACTGTACTTATGGTTAGTGATGTAGAATTTTAGGGTTAGGCTGGTCTGTTCTTATGATTAGAGTGCCTGTAAGGTCATAGGCTTTTTATGGTTAACCCTAAATACTAACTAGCACTAATCCCGTAAAGCCCCCAAATAGCAGTGGCTGATTGTAACCTCAATCTTGATGAATTAAAGGGTGATTTTTTTACAGTGCTGGTCATCTTCTAACCCTCCCCACTGCTCTCAGAATAGAACTCAGGACAGTGGTGGGACTGGGACATTATAGACAAGTGCCCTTTTTTGCAGTGTCACAAAGATCAAATATCTAGGCCTGTTCCTAAAAGCTTGCAATCTATAAGTATCATGGGAGGAAAGGTAGAAATAAAAAAAATGTTTTTATTGTGCGTAAAATAGATCCCAGGATGTGGGGTTTACAGTTCCCCACATTTTGTAAAAAAAGAAATAAAGAAATTCTTAAAATAGACACAGGGCAGTCTGGTTTTAACCGTTTCACCGTAATTGGTAAAATATGCATAATATGTTCAAAGGGCATAAGGGTGTGCAGTGCACCCTTTGGTAAAAAATTTTATATTTTACCTTCTCCTGTTTCTAGAAAAAAAAAAAGCAAAACTTGAATTAAATGGATAAAATAAATTTTAAAAATCGGTTCTTACGTTGGCAGCAAATTTCCCTGCTTTACAGTTTCTGCAGTGAGCTCTGTTCAGACCAGGTAGTTACTATCATGATACTATCAAGTTAATCATGAGGCTCACTCAACTATCCATAGGTCTCCAGTTAAACCCATATATAGTGGTTTATTGGCACATGACGTCACGTACAGATATATTTTTGAGGCAAAAAGAGCATTTCTTGAGTTTGGGAAGGAGGGACAAAAAGAGAGGGCTTATGGAGCAAAACACATTATTATTAAAACAAAATAAAGAAGAGTAATTAAACAAAAACACCTAGCATGAGTGTCTGGGTGTCCATTTAAGTTTGCTGCAATATAATTAGTGATGTCTGGAATATAAAATTTTCCTCAAACGTTCGCGAACCGGGCGAACCGCCATTGACTTCAATGGGCAGGCGAATTTTAAAACCCACAGGGACTCTTTCTGGCCACAATAGTGATGGAAAAGTTGTTTCAAGGGGACTAACACCTGGACTGTGGCATGCTGGAGGGGGATCCATGGAAAAACTCCCATGGAAAATTACACAGTTGATGCAGAGTCTGGTTTTAATCCATAAAGGGCATATATCACCTAACATTCCTAAATCACAATGGATATGGATTGTCACCTGACATATGACATATTGACACCTTGACATATGGATTGACACCTGTCCTCAGAGACCCTGATACACACTGACACAGAGCAGAATAGGGACTGTTCCCCCTACATAGGGTCACTTGGCAGATATGGATTGACACCTGTCCTCAGGGACCCTGATACACACTGACACAGAGCAGAATAGGGACTGTTCCCCCTACATAGGGTCACTTGGCAGATATGGATTGACACCTGTCCTCAGAGACCCTGATACACACTGACACAGAGCAGAATAGGGACTGTTCCTCCTACATAGGGTCACTTGGCAGATATGGATTGACACCTATCCTAAGGATCCCTGATACACTCTGACACAGAGCAGAATAGGGACAGTTCCCCCTACATAGGGTCACTTGGCAGATATGGATTGACACCTGTCCTCAGAGACCCTGATACACACTGACACAGAGCAGAATAGGGACTGTTCCCCCTACATAGGGTCACTTGGCAGATATGGATTGACACATGTCCTCAGAGACCCTGATACACACTGACACAGAGCAGAATAGGGACTGTTCCTCCTACATAAGGTCACTTGGCAGATATGGATTGACACCTATCCTAAGGATCCCTGATACACACTGACACAGAGCAGAATAGGGACAGTTCCCCCTACATAGGGTCACTTGGCAGATATGGATTGACACCTGTCCTTAGGGACCCTGATACACACTGACACAGAGCAGAATAGGGACTGCTCCCCCTACATATGGTCACTTGGCAGATATGAATTGACACCTATCCTAAGGATCCCTGATACACACTGACACAGAGCAGAATAGGGACTGTTCCCCCTACATAGGGTCACTTGGCAGATATGGATTGACACCTGTCCTCAGGGACCCTGATACACACTGACACAGAGCAGAATAGGGACTGTTCCTCCTACATAGGGTCACTTGGCAGATATATATTGACACCTATCCTAAGGATCCCTGATACACACTGACATAGAGCAGAATAGGGACTGTTCCCACTACATAGGGTCACTTGGCAGATATGGATTGACACCTGTCCTCAGGGACCCTGATACACACAGACACAGAGCAGAATAGGGACTGTTCCTCCTACATAGGGTCACCATTTTTAGCCCAAGGAAGCTCATCTCATCAGGCCTTTTTTAGTCGAATGTATCGCCCACTGTCAGTCCCTTCGGGATCCATCTCTCATTCATCTTAGTAAAGGTTAGGTAATCTAGACTTTTTTGACCTCCTGCTGCACTGAAGGTCCTTTCTGACAGGACACTTGAAGCGGGGCAGGCCAGAAGTTCTATCGCAAATTGGGATAGCTCAGGCCACAGGTCAAGCCTGCACACCCAGTAGTCAAGGGGTTCATCGCTCCTCAGAGTGTCGATATCTGCAGTTAAGGCGAGGTAGTCTGCTACCTGTCGGTCGAGTCGTTCTCTGAGGGTGGTTCCCGAAGGGCTGTGGCGATGCATAGGACTGAAAAAGCTCTGCATGTCCTCCATCAACAACACGTCTTTAAAGCGTCCTGTCCTTGCCGGCGTGGTCGTGGGAGGAGGAGGATTACTTTCACTTCTTCCCCTGTTAGATTCCCGTTGTGCTGTGACATCACCCTTATATGCTGTGTAAAGCATACTTTTTAATTTATTTTGCAAATGCTGCATCCTTTCCGACTTGTTGTAATTTGGTAACATTTCAGCCACTTTCTGCTTCTACCGAGGGTCTAGTAGCGTGGACACTCAGTACAGGTCGTTCTCCTTCAGCTTTTTTATACAAGGGTCCCTCAACAGGCACGACAGCATGAAAGACCCCATTTGCACAAGGTTGGATGCCGAGCTACTCGTTTCCCGTTCCTCCTCCTCAGTGATCTTCCCCCCCCAGCCACGTACAACACCACGGGTACCAGATAGGTGACAACGAGCACACTGGGATGCCTGTTGTGGTTGGTCTTCCTCCTCCTCCTCAAAGCCACATTCCTCCTCTGACTCCTCTTCCTCACAATCCTCTTCCAATGTTGCCGCAGGTCCAGCAAGCGATGCTGATAAGGCTGTTTCTGGTGGTGATGGTGACCACAACTCTTACTCTTCCTCTTCACGCTCATCTATGGCCTGATCCAGCACTCTTCGCAGGGCACGCTCCAGGAAGAAAACAAATGGCATGATGTCGCTGATGGTGCCTTCGGTGCGACTGACTAGGTTTGTCACCTCCTCAAAAGGACGCATGAGCCTACAGGCATTGCGCATGAGCGTCCAGTAACGTGGCAAAAAAATTCCTAGCTCCCCAGAGGCTGTCCTAGCACCCCGGTCATACAAATATTCATTAACGGCTTTTTCTTGTTGGAGCAGGCGGTCGAACATTAGGAGTGTTGAATTCCAACGTGTCGGGCTGTCGCAAATCAAGCACCTCACTGGCATGTTGTTTCGCCGCTGGATATCTGCAAAGTGCGCCATGGCCGTGTAGGAACGCCTGAAATGGCCACACACCTTCCTGGCCTGCTTCAGGACGTCCTGTAAGCCTGTGTACTTATGCACAAAGCGTTGTACGATCAGATTACACACATTTGCCATGCACGGCACATGTGTCAACTTGCCCAACTTCAATGCCGCCAACAAATTTGTTCCTTTGTCACAAACCACTTTGCCGATATCCAGTTGCTGCGGAGTCAGCCACTTTTCCACCTGTGCGTTCAGGACGGACAGGAGTGCATGTCCGGTGTGACTCTCTGCTTTCAAGCAAGTCAAACCCAAGACGGCGTGACACTGCCGTATCCAGGATGTGGAATAGTACCTGGGGAGCTGGGGGGGTGCCGTTGATGTGGAGCAAGACGCAGCAGCAGAAGAGGACTCAGCCGAGGAGGTTATGGAAGAGGATGGAGTAGGAGGAGTAGAGGAGGTGGCAGCAGGCCTGCCTGCAAGTCGTGGCGGTGTCACCAACTCCTCTGCAGAGCCACGCATTCCATGCTTGGCAGCCGTCAGCAGGTTTACCCAATGCGTAGTGTAGGTGATATACCTGCCCTGACCATACTTTGCAGACCAGGTATCAGTGGTCAGATGGACCCTTGCCTCAACACTGTGTGCCAGACATGCCATTACTTCCTTTTGCACAATCGAGTACAGGTTGGGGATTGCCTTTTGTGCAAAGAAATTTCGTCCGGGTACCTTCCACTACGGTATCCCAATAGCCACAAATTTTTTGAACGCCTCAGACTCCACCATCTTGTATGGTAAAAGCTGGCAGGCTAATAGTTCAGACAAGCCAGCTGTCAGACACTGGGCAAGGGGGTGATTTTCTGACATTGGCTTCTTACGCTCAAACATGTCCTTGACAGACACCTGACTGTGGGCAGATGAGCGGGAACTGCTCAACGCAAGAGATGGAGTGGCGGATGGTTGAGAGGGGGCAAGGAGGACAGCAGTGGTTGACGTGGCTGAAGATGCTGGACCAGGAGGAGGATGGCGGCTTTGAGTTTGTGTGCTGCTTGTACTCATGTGTTGATCCCATAGGCATTTGTGATGTGCGATCATGTGCCTACGCAAAGCAGTTGTACCTAGGTGGGTGTCGGACTTCCCACGACTCAGTTTCTTTTGGCACAGGTTGCAAATGGCATCGCTGTTGTCAGAGGCAGACACACACAAAAAATGCCACACTCTGCAATGACGGCATTCTGGTGGTGGACACAGCATGCGTTGATTGGCGTGCTGTCGGGCTGACCCCGGGTGCCTATGCATGCTGTCTGACTGTGCCACTAGCTCCTTGCGACGACCTCCCCCTGCTTCCAACTCATCTCCTCCTCCTCCTCTCTGTCTCCCCATCTGAACTTTCGCCCTGTTCTTCTTCTTGCCGAGCGGGCACCCACGTGACATCCATGGATGCATCATTATCATCAACCGCTTCACTTGTATCTGACAACTCAGCAAAGGAAGCAGTAGCGGGTACAACATCATCATCATCATCACACCGTACGTCCATGTGTGTAATGCTGCCTGCCTGAGACATATCACTGTTATCTACATCCTCCGGCAATAATGGTTGCGCATCACTCATTTCTTCAAACGGATGTGTAAATAACTCCTCTGACATACCAAGTGAAGCGGCTGTGGTGCTAGTGTTGGTGGTGGCGGCAGGCGGGTGAGTGGTATCTTGAGAGGTGCCCGAAGCTAAGCTGGAGGAGGATGGTGCGTCAAGGTTCCGAGCGGAAGCTGTAGAAGATTGGGTGTCCTGTGTTAGCCAGTCAACTATGTCCTCAGAACTTTTCAAGTTCAGGGTACGTGGCCTCTGAAAACTGGTCATTATTCTAGGGCAAAAGGGAATCACAGTACCACGACCACGATGGCCCCTGCGGGGGTGGCCTGTCTCTGCCTGTCATTTTTTTTTTGATTAGTGGTACTATGCGTGCAAGCTACTGTGAGACCAGATATGAGTGGCACTGTGCAGTGGCAGAGGTTGGCAGAGTACACGCTGTAGGCCTGACACACCCGCTTGAAGACAACTAACTGCTATTCAATCTATAACAGTGAAAAAAGTTTTTGGGTTTTAAATGCACGCTATTGTGAAACCAGATATTAGTGGCAATGTGCACTGGCAGAGGTTGGCAGAGTACACGCTGTAGGCCTGACACACCGCTTGAAGACAAGTAACTGCTATTCAATCTATAACAGTGAAAAAAGTTTTTTGGTTTTAAATGCACGCTATTGTGACACCAGATATAAGTGGCAATGTGCACTGGCAGAGGTTGGCAGAGTACACGCTGTTGGCCTGACACACAGACGCTTGCAGACAACTAACTGCTATTCAATCTATAACAGTGAAAAAAGTTTTTTGTATTTAAATGCACGCTATTGTGACACCAGATATGAGTGGCAATGTGCACTGGCAGAGGTTGGCAGAGTACACGCTGTTGGCCTGACACACCCGCTTGAAGACAAGTAACTGCTATTCAATCTATAACAGTGAAAAAAGTTTTTTGGTTTGAAATGCACGCTATTGTGACACCAGATATGAGTGGCAATGTGCACTGGCAGAGGTTGGCAGAGTACACGCTGTTGACCTGACACACAGACGCTTGCAGACAACTAACTGCTATTCAATCTATAACAGTGAAAAAAGTTTTTTTTTTAAATGCACGCTATTGTGACACCAGTTATGAGTGGTGGCACTGGGCAAGTGGGCACAGTATCCACTGTGAGCATGACACACAGACAATTGCAGACAACTAACTGCTATTCAATGCATTACAGTGAAAAAAAAGTTTGTGGGTTTTTAAATGCACGCTATTGTGCCACCAGATATGAGTGGCACTGTGCACACTGGCAGAGTACACGCTGTTGGCCTGACACACAGACGCTTGCAGACAACTAACTGCTAATTAATTTATTACAGTGAAAAAAAAATTGTTTTTAAATGCACGCTATTGTGACACCAGATATGAGTGGCAATGTGCACTGGCAGAGGTTGGCAGAGTACACACTGTTGGCCTGACACACCTGCTTGAAGACAAGTAACTGCTATTCAATCTATAACAGTGAAAAAGTTTTTTGTTTTTAAATGCATGCTATTGTGACACCAGATATGAGTGGTGGCACTGGGCAAGTGGGCACAGTATCCACTGTGAGCCTGACACACAGACGCTTGCAGACAACTAACTGCTATTCAATCTATTACAGTGAAAAAAAGTGTGTGGGTTTTTAAATGCACGCTATTGTGCCACCAGATATGAGTGGCACTGTGCACACTGGCAGAGTAAACGCTGTTGGCCTGACACACAGACGCTTGCAGACAACTAACTGCTAATTAATCAATTACAGTGAAAAAACATTTTTTGTTTTTAAATGCAAGCTATTGTGACACCAGGTATGAGTGATGGCACTGGGCAAGTGGGCACAGTATCCACTGTGAGCCTGACACACAGATGCTTGCAGACAACTAACTGCTATTCAATCTGTTACAGTGAAAAAAAGTTTGTGGGTTTTTAAATGCACGCTATTGTGACACCAGATATGAGTGGTGGCACTGGGCAAGTGGGCACAGTATCCACTGTGAGCCTGACACACAAACGCTTGCAGACAACTAACTGCTATTCAATCTATTACAGTAAAAAAGTTTGTGGGTTTTTAAATGCACGCTATTGTGCCACCAGATATGAGTGGCACTGTGCACACTGGCAGAGTACACGCTATTGGCCTGACACACAGACGCTTGCAGACAAGTAACTGCTATTCAATCTATAACAGTGAAAAATGTTTTTTGTTTTTAAATGCACGCTATTGTGACACCAGATATGAGTGGTGGCACTGGGCAAGTGGGCTGTAGCGTTACTTACCTTGTCCGGGGGCCGGCCGAGGTCCTCTGTTCCCGGCACGCTCAGAGCACCGATGACGGTGGGCGCTGACCGCGGAATGCGGTCACGTGTCCCGCCTAGCTTTGAGAGCGCGCCGCGCATCACGAGCACGCTCTTAAAGGGGAAGTGGGAGCCGAAAATCAAAACGGTCTCCCATTGGCCCCTGTCACCCCACACTCCCCAAACTCTCACATATTGGGGGCGTGGATATGACAGGGGCCAATCAAGAATAAGTTGAAGGTATTTAAACTTACCTCTCCCTTTATTCCCTGCCCTATCGTGGTTTCTGTTTCAGTTCCCTTTAGCGCTTGTTGTGTTCAGTTGTGTTCCTTCGTATTGACCTTGGCTTTGTTTCTGACTATGTTATATCTTTATCCTTATCTGTTCTGTTTGCCGGCTTGCTGTTTACTGTGTACCAGACCCCGGCTAGTCCTAGTTTACGCTGTCTCTCTGTAAACTTGACCTCGGATCGTTCCTGACTCTGTCTCCTCTCATATACGTCGAGTCCGGCCATTCTAAGGTCCGGTAGACGTATCTCTCCTCTGTGTTGTCTTTTGTCGAGTTGAATCCTGCGAGTTGGGGTATATTTTCGTTACATGGGCACAGTATCCACTGTGAGCCTGACACACAGACGCTTGCAGACAACTAACTGCTATTCAATCTATTACAGTGAAAAAAAGTTTGTGGGTTTTTAAATGCAAGCTATTGTGACACCAGATATGAGTGGTGGCACTGGGCAAGTGGGCACAGTATCCACTGTGAGCCTGACACACAGACGCTTGCAGACAACTAACTGCTATTCAATCTATTACAGTGAAAAAAAGTTTGTGGGTTTTTAAATGCACGCTATTGTGCCACCAGATATGAGTGGCACTGTGCACACTGGCAGAGTACACGCTGTTGGCCTGACACACAGACGCTTGCAGACAACTAACTGCTATTCAATCTATAACAGTGAAAACGTTTTTTGTTTTTAAGTGCACGCTCTTGTGACACCAGCTATGAGTCTGACACACAGACGCTTGCAGATAACTAACTGCTATTCAATCCATTACAGTGGAAAAAACGTTTTTGGTTTAAATGCACGCTATTGTGCCACCAGATATGAGTGGCACTGTGCACACTGGCAGAGTACACCCTGTTGGCCTGACACACAGACGCTTGCAGACAACTAACTGCTATTCAATCTATTACAGTGAAAAAAAAGTGTGTGGGTTTTTAAATGCACGCTATTGTGTCACCAGATATGAGTGGCACTGTGCACACTGGCAGAGTACACGCTGTTGGCCTGACACACAGACGCTTGCAGACAACTAACTGCTATTCAATCTGTAACAGTGAAAAAATGTTTTGGTTTTTAAATGCACGCTATTGTGACACCAGATATGAGTGGTGGCACTGGGCAAGTGGGCACAGTATCCACTGTGAGCCTGACACACAGACGCTTGCAGACAACTAACTGCTATTCAATCTATTACAGTGAAAAAAAGTTTGTGGGTTTTTAAATGCACGCTATTGTGCCACCAGATATGAGTGGCACTGTGCACACTGGCAGAGTACACGCTGTTGGCCTGACACACAGACGCTTGCAGACAACTAACTGCTAATTAATCTATTACAGTGAAAACATTTTTTTGTTTTTAAATGCAAGCTATTGTGACACCAGATATGAGTGGTGGCACTGGGCAAGTGGGCACAGTATCCACTGTGAGCCTGACACAGAAGCTGGCAGGCAGACAACTGCAATTAGATTACACAAAAAAAGCAGACTGATGTTCTAGCCCTAAAAAGGGCTTTTTGGGGTGCTGTCCTTACAGCAGAGATCAGATGAGTCCTTCAGGACTGTAGTGGACACTGAATACACTAGCCTAGCTATACATTTCCCTATCAAATGAGCAGCAGCTACACTTTCCCTCCTCTATCTAAGAATGCAGCTTCAGAATTAATCTAAAATGGATGCTGTACAGGAGGTGGGATGGTCTGCTGCTGATTGGCTGGAATGTGTCTGCTGACTGTGAGGCACAGGGTCAAAGTTTAGTCAATGATGACGAATAGGGGGCGGATTGAACCGCGCATGTGTTCGCCCGCCGTGGCGAACGCGAACACGCTATGTTCGCCAGGAACTATTCGCCAGCGAACAGTTCGGTGCATCACTAAATATAATAGGTCTTCAATTATTGAACTATTTTCTTCACGCTTTTCTACATGAATCATTGGTGGTAATATAGAATCTGCTGTTTTGATAAAAATTGACCTAATCTAAATGTCTGTTGTATTTCATATTAGGTTTTACTGGATCCATAATGTTAGATGATTTTACGAGATTCATAATTTGCTTGCCTGCGTCTCATTGACGAATGGATAATCAATTACTTAAAACAAAATCAGATTAGAGATCTCTCTTTTAATTTTGAAGAGTCTCTCTTATCTCTTGTTTGCCAGCTCCCTTTAAATCCTGCTTGCATTAAACTCCTAGCAGGATAGGATGCTTGATTAGACAAATCAGTATTTTCATTCAAATTACCAACGTATTGTTCTTCCTTTCTCTTGTATTTCTGTCAGGGTACCTGAGGCCTCTACCTCTAAGGGAGGTAGAGACTTGGTGGTGTATCCGTCCAGGCGAGCTGTCTCCTCCGTTCCTCGCGGTTCATCCAGTCACTTAAACACCGGCCGCGAGGAATCCACGTCCTTTTCTAGCAGGACGCTCAATACGTGACGTCATGACGCTAGCACGAGCAATCTGTCACTCAAGTGTCCGATATCCAATCGGTACTTTTCAGAGGCGTGATTTCCATCCAGAACCAGGGTATTTAAGCTTACTCCTTACTTCAGCTCATTGCCCTGTCGTGGTTCTAGCTTGTCTAGTCACTCAGTGCTCTGGTATTCTAGTTTGCTCTTTTGGTTTTGACTCGGCTCGTTGTACTACCCTGTTTCTCTGTTATCCCTTGACCCGGCTTGTCTCTCGCTTATCTGTCTTCTCGTTCCCTCGACCTCGGCTTGCCTCTGACTATTCTTTACTCTCGGTACGTTAGTCCGGCCATTCTAAGGCCCGGTATACGTACCTTTCCACTCTTTGTACTCTGCGTGTTGGATCCCTGTCCCGATCCTGACATTACGACAGGGCCAATGGATCCTGCAGGTACAAACAGTCAGCTTGGTTCTTCGGATCCCAGGTTTGACGCCATGGAACATAGGATGGATCAGATGGCTTTGGCACTACAGGCACTTTTGTCTCGTGCTAGTAATCCACCTGAGGAGACACGTACTCCTTCTATCTCTCCTGCAGTCTCAGGTCTAGAGGTAGCCACTGTAGGTGCTTCTTCCCGTATTACCCCACCAGTACGTTATGGCGGGTCACCGGAGAAGTGTCGTGGCTTTCTAAACCAGATTAGCATCCATTTCGAACTACAACCCCGCTCTTATCCTACAGATAGAGCAAAGGTTGGATTTATTATTACTCTGCTCATTGAAAAAGCTTTGAGATGGGCCAATCCTTTATGGGAGAATGATAATCCACTCGTCTATAATTATAATGCCTTTGTAGCTGCGTTTAGAAGAACTTTTGACCCTCCTGGCAGAAAGGTCAATGCAGCTAGATTAATGTTGCGCCTTAAACAGGACAATCGAACACTTGTGGATTATGCACTAGAGTTCAGATCCTTGGCGGCAGAAGTTAAGTGGAACGAACAGGCTTATATAGATGTGTTTCTGAATGGGTTATCAGATGTAATTCTTGACGAGGTCGCTACTAGAGAACTCCCTGAAAATTTGGAGGATTTAATTTCTTTTATATCTCGTATTGATGAACGCTTAAGAGAGAGGCAGAACACTCGAGATAGGACCCGTAGACCCTCCTTTAAACTAGCGCCTACCTTTCAAATCTCTGAGTTCGAAGACTTACGTATTCCTGAACCTATGCAGATAGGCAGTACTCATCTCACTGAAAGGGAGAGACAGTACAGGAGAAGGGAGGGTTTATGTATGTATTGTGGAGTCAGGGGTCATTTACGCCTAAATTGTCCCAATCGTTCGGGAAACGCTCGCACCTAAGTTCCTCTAGAGGACAGGCCTTGGGTGTTTCTACTTTGTCCTCTATTCACAACTACAAGGAGCTCAGGCTTGTGTTACCCGTTTCTTTAAAGTGGGAGAAGGGAGTAGTTAAGACTATGGCACTAATCGATTCTGGAGCTGCTGAGAGCTTTATAGATCAGGGTTTTGCTGCCAAGCATGCTATTCCATCCCAGTTAAAAGAGACACCTCTGGCTGTTGAGGCCATCGATGGTAGACCGTTACTTGAGCCTGTTATTTTTCATGAGACCATACCGATTAACTTGACTGTTGGCATCCTGCATAAAGAGGATATATCCTTGATGCTCATTTCTTCTCCGTCTATTCCCATAGTTCTGGGGTACTCCTGGCTGAGGAGACACAACCCTATTATTAATTGGGAATCAGGGGAGATAGTTTCATGGGGAGAGAATTGTCAAGAAAAATGCTTGCGGAAGGTCTTACCTCTTGGATTAACTAATACATCGAATACCTCTGACAATCCTACAGAGACACAAATTCCGCCTCAGTATCTAGACTTAAAGGCAGTATTTGACAAAAAGAAAGCCGATACCTTACCCCCACACAGGTCCTTTGATTGCAAAATTAACCTACTCCCTGGTACCATGCCTCCCAGAGGTCATGTATACCCATTATCTATAAAGGAGAACTCAGTCCTAGAGGAATATATTCACGAGAATTTAGACAAGGGATTCATCAGGAGGTCCTCCTCCCCTGCCGGGGCTGGATTTTTTTTTGTTAAAAAGAAAGATGGTTCTTTGAGACCTTGTATTGATTATCGAGGCCTGAATAAGATAACCATTAAAAATGCCTACCCGATTCCCTTGATCACCGAACTCTTCGATCGTTTGAAGGGCTCTACAATTTTCACCAAGTTAGACCTCAGAGGGGCATATAACTTGGTGAGAATCCAGCAGGGACATGAGTGGATGACGGCATTCAATACTCGATATGGCCACTATGAATATACCGTCATGCCTTTTGGGTTATGCAATGCACCAGCAGTGTTCCAAGATCTGATTAATGAGGTTCTTAGGGAATTTCAGCAAGAGTGCGTCATTGTATACCTAGATGATATACTCATTCATTCTAGTGACATTGAGATTCATCACAAACAAGTCAGGAGGGTTTTGCACAAGCTTCTCCAGCATGGCTTGTACTGCAAGTTGGAGAAATGTAGCTTTGATCAAACCCAGGTAACCTTTCTCGGTTATGTGATCTCTGGGGAGGGATTTAAGATGGATCCGGATAAGCTCCAATCCATTCTAGAGTGGCCTTTACCCACAGGTCTTAAAGCCATACAGAGATTTATTGGTTTTTCCAATTATTATAGGCGCTTTATTAAGGGCTATTCTTCCATTATTGCACCTATCACTAACATGACCAAACAGGGGGCTGACACTAAGAATTGGACTACTGAAGCTCTCCTTGCGTTCAAGACTCTCAAGGAGCTTTTCGCTTCCGCTCCAATTTTAGTTCACCCTGACACTTCTCTGCCATTTTTGCTCGAGGTAGACGCATCAGAGACTGGTTTAGGTGCTGTTCTATCTCAAAGGTTGGGTGTTGATAAACCATTACATCCATGTGGATTTTTCTCTAAAAAATTGACCGGTACTGAAAGCAGGTATGACATTGGTGACAGAGAATTACTAGCGGTTATCAAGGCTTTGAAAGAATGGAGACATTTATTGGAGGGTACATTACATCCTGTTACCATCCTGACAGACCACAAAAACTTGTCTTATATCGGAGAGGCCAAGCGTCTGTCCTCCAGGCAGGCTCGTTGGTCGTTGTTTCTTACCCATTTCAATTACGTTCTGACTTACAGACCTGGGTCAAAGAATTCTAAAGCCGATGCGCTATCTCGCCAATATGAACCCTCTGCTTCAGTTGAACCACTTTTGTCTTCCATTGTACCCAAATGCAATATTATTGCTAATACCAGTCTCAAAATTCATTCCCCGCTACTTGACCAGATCTTGAAGTCACAACATCTAGCTCCCGGAAACACTCCTGAGGGAAGAAACTTTGTTCCTCCTGAACTTCAACTGGAGCTCTTACAATGTTTTCATGAAAGTAAAATAGCTGGTCATCCTGGTATTCGCAAGACGTACTCTCTGATATCCAAGGATTTCTGGTGGCCTTCACTTCGTAAGGATATTGAGGAGTTCGTCGCAGCTTGTGAGACTTGTGCCAAGACTAAACTATCTCATGCATCCCCATGTGGCCTGTTACACCCCTTGGACATTCCTGAGAAACCTTGGTCCTGTTTGTCCATTGACTTTATCGTTGATTTGCCTGCTTCCAAAAGACAGACTGTTATTCTCACGGTGGTGGATAGATTTACCAAGATGGCCCATTTCGTGCCATTACCTAAACTTCCGACTTCCCCTGAATTGGCGGAGATTTTTGCGAGAGAAGTTTTTCGCCTACATGGGACCCCTTCAGAGATTGTTTCTGATAGAGGTTCTCAATTTGTCTCACGTTTCTGGAGATCCTTTTGTTCTCAAATGGGCATCAAATTGAACTTTTCCTCTGCCTATCACCCTCAGTCTAACGGAGCTGCTGAACGTACTAATCAAAAGATCGAACAGTATCTGCGTTGCTTTGTTTCCGAACACCAGGACGATTGGGTCGGTCTGATTCCTTGGGCGGAGTTCGCACACAATAACCTTGTTTGCGATTCAACTCGCTCTAGCCCTTTCTTCATGAACTATGGCTTTCATCCTTCGATTTTTCCTTCGGTTTCCTCTTCTCAGGGGATACCGTCGGTTGATGATCATGTCGCCAACCTGAAGAAATTATGGGATCAAACTCGACAAATTCTATTACATAGTTCCTCGCTGTTCAAGAAACACGCTGACAAACATAGAAGAGCGGCTCCTGTTTTTGTTCCTGGGGATAGGGTATGGTTGAGTACTAAGAATATTCGCCTAAAAGTTCCGTCCATGAAATTTGCTCCTCGTTACATAGGTCCTTACAGGGTTCTCACTCGTATCAATCCGGTTGCGTATCGCCTTGCTCTGCCACCTGCCTTACGCATTCCTAACTCTTTTCATGTCTCCTTGTTGAAACCCCTCATTTGCAACAAATTCTCCTCTAAGGTCTCCTCGCCTCGCCCTGTTCAGGTGGAGGGTCGGGAGGAGTACGAGGTCAGCTCCATCATTGACTCCAGAATTTCAAGGGGAAAATTGCAATATCTGGTCAACTGGAGGGGATATGGTCCTGAGGAGAGGAGTTGGGTACCTCAGGAGGACGTCCATGCTTCTCGCCTTCGCAGAGCATTTCACCTTCGCTTCCCATCTCGCCCCGGTTCATTCCGCCCGGTGGGCGTATCTGAGAGGGGGGGTACTGTCAGGGTACCTGAGGCCTCTACCTCTAAGGGAGGTAGAGACTTGGTGGTGTATCCGTCCAGGCGAGCTGTCTCCTCCGTTCCTCGCGGTTCATCCAGTCACTTAAACACCGGCCGCGAGGAATCCACGTCCTTTTCTAGCAGGACGCTCAATACGTGACGTCATGACGCTAGCACGAGCAATCTGTCACTCAAGTGTCCGATATCCAATCGGTACTTTTCAGAGGCGTGATTTCCATCCAGAACCAGGGTATTTAAGCTTACTCCTTACTTCAGCTCATTGCCCTGTCGTGGTTCTAGCTTGTCTAGTCACTCAGTGCTCTGGTATTCTAGTTTGCTCTTTTGGTTTTGACTCGGCTCGTTGTACTACCCTGTTTCTCTGTTATCCCTTGACCCGGCTTGTCTCTCGCTTATCTGTCTTCTCGTTCCCTCGACCTCGGCTTGCCTCTGACTATTCTTTACTCTCGGTACGTTAGTCCGGCCATTCTAAGGCCCGGTATACGTACCTTTCCACTCTTTGTACTCTGCGTGTTGGATCCCTGTCCCGATCCTGACAATTTCATACATACTGATCCAATTTATGAAATGAAAAGCCAGGGAAGGGAAATTATGACAAAGTCTCAGAGCTGGAGGATCAAGAACTCAAAAGATACACATAAATAGATAAATGAAATAAATAAAATAAAAGGAAAAATAAATAAATAAAATAAAAGGAAAAAAGGGGAATACAAATAATAATAATAAAAATTAAAAATATAAAAAAATTATTTAAAAAATATAAATAAACTATTAGCATGTTAGTATAAACTCCTACATAGAGTTAGAATTATTAATATACTATAAATATGCAAATAAAATCAGTGTAAGCTCTCAGACACAATACCCAGTCATAACATAATATGAGACTCTGTTATACTAATTGCCATGGAGCTCTGTGATACACTTATACCTGGTGTACACTTCTGTGTGCCTTATTGCTAAGGGTATACAGTTATGAGTTTTATATATACGCACACCACCAAGTTCTGCATACCACTCAACATTTAAAATGGACAAAGAGGGACACTTTTATTTAGGGGTGTGAGTGGCGGTATAGCCATGGGCGATGACTTACTAGTAACAATTTATACAACTAGAATGTTACTTAGAAGAACAGTGTATCTTATTTACACCGACTGATTTCTAAACAAATTTATTGCAGTTTAAATACACATTACTGAGATTATTATTGCTGTGGAGCTCTGTTATACACTCAGACACATTACTGGGAGTATAATTGCTGTGGAGCTCTGTTATACACTCAGACACATTACTGAGATTATTATTGCTGTGGAGCTCTGTTATACACTCAGACACATTACTGGGAGTATAATTGCTGTGGAGCTCTGTTATACACTCAGACACATTACTGGGAGTATTAATGCTGTGGAGCTCTGTTATACACTCAGACACATTACTGGGAGTATTATTGCTGTGGAGCTCTGTTATACATTCAGACACATTACTGGGAGTATTATTGCTGTGGAGCTCTGTTATACACTCAGACACATTACTGGGAGTAATATTGCTGTGGGGCTCTGTTATACATTCAGACACATTACTGGGAGTATTATTGCTGTGGAGCTCTGTTATACACTCAGACACATTACTGGGAGTATTATTGCTGTGGAGCTCTGTTATACATTCAGACACATTACTGGGAGTGTTATTGCTGTGGGGCTCTGTTATACATTCAGACACATTAGTGGGAGTATTACTGCTGTGGAGCTCTGTTATACACTCAGGCACACCAACAATAAGGAACTCCTAGAAAAGATGGACATTAGGATAGAAAAGAGGGACAGAGGAATTTGTGTCTAAAATAGGGATTGTCCCTCTTAAATATTCCAGGTACGCTCTGTGAAATAACACCATATAGATATTCTCGCTTTCTTTGATTCATTTACAGGTAATATAGAGTAACGTTCTCCATATAGTCTAGACGAGGTTTCACGCTAAAGGTCATGTTTAGCCTAGATATGCACATTCTTCTAAGGATTCCTCTCTGGGTAATCACTAAAATTTTTCATGTACAATTCAACTAGTTCTCGATGAATGAAGTATAACATCGAGTTTTGGCACGTTCTATAATATCTAAAGTCCTATAATATCTTTAAGTTAAAATAGCTCAGTTGGACGTTTTTTAAGATAAATTCGACTGTTATAGCCTGAATCACTGATATTAATCTTGGCATCCCAGATGTTTGTAAAGTACATTTCCCATGATGCAGAGCGTCTCATTGTACACATTCCTAAAGAATTTAACCCCTTGAGGACACATGACATGTGTGACATGTCATGATGCCCTTTTATTCCAGAAGCTTGGTCCTTAAGGGGTTAAAGGGCCTGAAAGTCAGTTGTAAAGTATCAATAAGGGTGATGGAGAGCATATCAGAAAGCAGTGTTGCAATCTCTCGCAGGTTGAATAGAATTGACTCTGAATAGATTTTAAACAAATTCTGGGTGTCAGATAAAAAGAGGAAGGGGTCGATTGGTTGAGTCTTTCTCGTGTATTAGTTGGCAATCACGAGTGTAATTTTTATGTTTTTGTTGTATTGTCCATCAATGCAAACTGTTCTATTAAGATGACTGTATACAGTGTGTTGCAGCATTATCCTTGGTGCTGTGCTTTAATCCTACTCAGTCCTACTTATTCTGTACATCGTGCTTGTTGATGCCCAAGGGACGCTCCACTGCCAAATACAAAAAAAAGTAAACATGACTGTGTAGTAGATATACTTGCAATTAGAACATACATGCGTTTATTTACACATTTTTTAATTCAGGATATATCTAAATACTTCTCCACTTCTAACCCCACCCAGACCTTCTGTGGCTGTCCAATCACAGGCTTTCCAATGCAGCTCAATGAGAAGTCTTTACAAGGCAGGTGCTCTGGGCTCCACTGAGCTAACCAAACCAGGAAGTAACAGGACCGTTTATCTGATTAATCATTTCTAAAAGTGTCATGTCTATAGCAATCTGCACTTTTAGGGTTTTGGTGTGTCCCTTTAAAATACCACGATCTTCCCGCACACATGGCATCATTTCATGGTATCAAGATTCATAATGTATTGCAAGGTATGCCAGCTACTACATTGAAAGAAATCCAAATGAAAACTAGGAAAGTGTACAGTCTGCAGCTTCCCATTACCTATGGGAGTGTGACCACTTCCATCAAGCATCATCCATTGCTTGCTTCCATTTTAGAATGCAGAGAGTGTTACCGTATCTCACACAGAATAATACATTAAAGGGACACTATAGTCACCAGAACAACTACAGCTCATTTTATTTGTTCTGGTGAGTTTGTTCCTGCGGGCTTTTTGCAGTAAGCACTGTTTTTTTCTGAGAAAAGGCAGTGTTTACATTTTTATTTCTTCAAGCCCCATTTATGATTTGCTGTGATTTTAGACTCCAGGGAAGTGGCACCCACACTGTTAGATAAACACAGAGCTGCAGAAGAAGCCTCCCCAACTCAACCCCCCCCCCCCCCCCCACATACGAATAGTAAATCAGCCCACACACAAACACACACAGTACCACTGACAATCTACATGCACACACAACCCCACAAGCAGCCTCTCACATATACACACCACCAAGCATACTATGTGACATATCACCCACACACACAATTCAACAAACAGCTCCCATACATAGGTATCACACACAACACCACAAACTACTCATGAATATGTACAATATAACAGTCTACATAGGTACAAATACAACATTACAAGTCAACTGCAGAACCCATAAACAGCACAAACAGAATTTTGCAACATTCACACCTCATCTTAAACAAATGGGACCTGCACGCCAATGGACTTCAATATCTTGGTTTGGTACAATAGTACTAAAAGGTTGCCTACCCCTGACCTAGAGCATTAGATTAGTAATTGCGTTTCTAGGGAGTGAGCTGATGGTCAGAATATGGGTTTATTCCACTGCCTTGAACTCGCATTGTGCCACATGTGGTCCATAACAGGTGCAATGACAGCGAACTGCTTGGGCACATTTTTAATAGAGTGTTTTATTTTGAGCAGGAGATACCTGAGATATTTATCCAGCTTTGCCGGTCTTGCAAACCCCATACATTATCTACATTGATGTGGTTGGTTTTAAGAACTTGTTGTCGGCGAAGTACATTTCACATTTCTATATCAAGTGACACTTCAGCCACCCGAAGCGTTTTATTTGTAGAGGGATATACAGTTACTTAGAAGAGCGAGTTCATCTGATCCTGCAGCGCAGACCGTAGGGTTGTAATAAGCAAATGTGACCAATAACTTAACCCTATGAGTGCCAGTCAAGTGTACAAACCATTGCACACCCTTCTTTCTCCCATTGGCTTCCCTGATACTAGACGTTCTGTATTATTAATATTATATGGATGCAAATGCTGAGAAAATAACCCAAAGATATTTAGCCCCAAAATTATATATTTAGGTTTGTTGGTTCCAAATGTTTCCTGGGGTTTACATGTTATTATCACCCAACATAATAATATTCACATTCGACCTTGGAATGAGGCCTGGCCAGGAACTGAACTTGCACCTGTCTGATCCTGCAACCGTGTCCGTGGCAACAACCATCGTTCTTATTTAAGTACATTTTTGTTTAAATATTACCGAAGGCCCAAACTACAATAAATATTTCTCCCTATTTATTAACGATGTACCTCCCCGATATTATGAGGAGAATTCCATACAAACGGACAGGTTACATTTGCCTTTTTTTTGTTTTAAATATCATTATTATTGTTTGATACTTATTTTGATACTTGTTAATTAAACTAGCACTCCAATAACCATAACCTATACATTGCACTGGAGTGGCTATATGGCTATAGTGTAAAAATTGCCATAATCCCCTTCTTAATTGACCGGAATCCTAGCGCTTGCTGGTGAAAGTATTTTTAACAAATTGCACAAAAAAATACATTTACAGCTTATTGGGCCCACTCTCTCTAGGAAATTTTCAAACAGCTGTCAAGGTTTTGTTTGAGTTATAAAAAGCACCAGCATTATGTAAATAGATGCACAAACAAGGCCCCCCTCCTCATTTGTTATGAATCAGTGTATGAGTCATATATCTTTATTATTTACTATTCATCTTGTGCATCACATTGCTGCCTGTTCAGAACTATTATTATCCCACACGGCTGGGAGATTGATATCAGAAAACACAGCCACTAACCTTGGATTCTGCCAATAGCACAGCACACAAAGTGTTAAGAAACCACTGACTGATATTTTATTTATATATATATTTTGGTTTTCTTCCTGTCACTCTGTGAGAGAGATTTAGTTCCTGTTATAAACGAAGAGGTTTCTGCTTAACATATCATTTTAGTTCTGTGCGCAACAGGTTGGCATCATATATTAAGCCCATTCGGATGTTGGGGCATTCCATGCCGTCCTCCGAAAAGTGAGCTTTAACACTTTAAAGATGGAATGGAAAGTCCTTCAGTGTTGCGGTGAGTATATTAAATCCTAGCTCACACTGAGAAATCCCAGGTTTTAATTGAGCTCCCCTCTGTCAGCTTAGGCCATTTTTAGCGCTTAAAGTGAGAGTTTTATACAGCTCTTCAAATGGGCATTTAAATACTATAGGCTGTAAGGCAGGGATATTCAGGAATCAGTCGATACCTGGGGCTCCCCTCTGTCAGCTGAGGCACTTTTTACTGGTCCCAGATTGACCGATGAGCTGCATGCAGCGCTGAAAGTCAGCTGCATACAGCCCTTTAAATCCATTGAGAACACTGTGCCTGAGCATTGCACTCAACCCCAGTGATTCTTGGGCTGCAGCTTGCTGGGGGGAGACCCCTATCGTCTGAACAGACCCTGTCAGGGCCCCCCTGAATGTCCTCAAGCCTATTGTGATCAATGCTTGACTTTGCCAGCTGCCCAGCACCAATCCCAGGGTAATCGGCTCGAAACGCATGCTTTTATTCAGCAATATGAGAAAATGCTCCTGTTATCCTGAACAAAAAGTCAGTAGATGGTGGCAACATACCACTCTCTAGTGTATTAACATGGAAACCCATGTACTGATTTCAGTAATGACATTAGCAGCAGTTTCCTTGGGGGTTAGGATAGGGTTAGTGTTAGGGTAGGGTAAGTGATGCTGGGTTTGGGTTAATGCTGTTTAAAGGTTAGGGATAGTGTAGGGTTAAGGCTGAGGTTAAGGTAGGTATATGAGTAGTGATAGTGTAAGCATAGGGTTAGGGCTATGGTTGGTATAGCGGTGGGGGGTGGGGAGGGAGGGGTTGGTATAGGGTTGGCGTTAACTATCCAAAATTAATTTAGATCCCAGACATATTAGGCATTTAACAATCAGGACTGACATGTGAGAGTCTGACCCAACACTGCTTCTCAAATACATTTTCTCAAAAAGAAAAAAAACAACAAACATTATATATAGTTAAAAAATATATCATTAAGTTTCATTAAATGTAATAAATTAAAAAAAAAAAAAAAAAACGAGAAGCAAATAATTCCATCTATTCAAGTTATAGTGAGTACATCTGTAATCAGCATTTGAAGACCTCGCACTATTTCTGTGTGGATTTGGTTGTCTAAGAATCGCCTCACAGTTTTTCAACTCACAGTGACAAGTAATTGATTTAAAAAAATAAAAAAATGCTGAGAGCATGTGATGTCTACTGCCAATCAGAACCTGAGATTCAAGCTGACTAGATGAGAAAAATAAATGATTGGTATCATTACATTCTTTATTTAAACTTAAAAAATGAAGACCAAAAATTAAAAGATATTGAATAGAGCAGGCAAGCTTGGCTTACAACTGCGGCAATTTGAGGGGGGGAAACAAAAAACCTGTAGCTGTAAGCCTGCCCCCTGAATCAGTAACGGTTACAAGAATTTTTACTTCCTCCTTTTGCCGTCCAACTTGTGCATGTATTTCTAAGTACATCTCTCTTCTCTCCAGTCTTTGAGAGCGTTTGAGATGCAACCACCTGGGACTGGCCAGTTTACCAGACTGTGAAAAGACTGATAGAAGCTCATTGGATGTGGTGAATGGAACTGCAACTGGGGTCTTTGCTACATACCCTATATTAAAGACAATTTCTGGATATTATGTGAAAGAAACACTATAGCATTATAAATACAAACATGTATTTCGAACGCTATAGTGTTCCCCAACATGATTGGTGATTTTGACTTACCTTTACCCTCTTGCCGCACTGGTCTCGCCGCAGCCGCGCCATTTTACTGGCTGAGATCATAAAAGCGGAGGATCTCAGCTAATCCGATGCTTCCCCGCAGGCAAATCGCCGCTCCGTGTCACTCAATTGCTACTCTAGAAACAGCATTTAATTGAGATCTGAGTTTGGCTTGGTTCTCACAAGCGAAAGACCCTAGTGGCTGTCTTACTGACTTGTGTTTAACCAACGCTGCAATGGAAACACTGCACTTTCTATAAAAAAAGAGTTAAAAAGACAGGGCCGTTGCACCCACACCACTTCGTTTAGATTAAAGGATTTGGGTGCCTTTAGTTATTTTTATTATTAACAGCATTTATAGAGCACCAGCATATTGCACAGAGCTTTACAGTTATAGAGATGGGTTATTTGCAAGTATGAGCTTACAATCTACACATTAAATGATTTGATGTAGGCAGATATTTATTGTAGGTGTCTGGCCCAAGGAGACACTTCCCGGTAAGATGATGCAGAATCTACATAATGCATTAAAACTACTGAGAGGGTTGCCATATTTATTGATATAATGAGATTCTGTCAATTAGAATAATGGAGCGTTCAGCAAAACCTGGGATTCTTCACTTATATATTCCAGTCAAATGAATAATTCTCTGTGTTTGCCGATGCCATTGTAGGGGTTTAATATATTCCACCATTACATTTGTGACGTCCCCACACCACTCATTTATGTTATCTAAATCAACGAAAACCGCTTTTACCGCGTGATTGTTCTTTTTAAGGAAAGCATTTTGTTAATCGGTGTGACTTGTGACACTGTCGTCTCCGCTGTTGGTAATTTTGGCTTTATTCGAGCTGAGCTGGGTAGATACACACTATTATGACAGCCTTGTAAAATCACACGTACAGAGTTGTGTACACTTCCTGTTGCAGGAACTAGATCGGAAGCTCAGGCATGCCAGAGGATGACAGCTCCCACCAGGTTGGCAGTGCCTCTCGCTCGAGATTTGGGCTGTCTAGGGCTTTATGAGCAGACGTGCTGATGAAAGGTTGGCCTTAGGCCCAGGCTGCTCTGTCTCCTTGCTGTTGGCACTTCGATTCTAGTTGTTGTTGTCTCGTTAACATATGCTGCTCCGAACTCAGGACAACAAACTCACTATGTGTATTAAAGAGGCTAACTAGGAATGCTAATATCTGCTATGTGTATATCATCAACCATAACCACTATCTGCTATGTGTCTATCATCAACCATAACCACTGATATATGCTATGTGTATATAATTAACCATGACCACTATCTGCTATGTGTCTATCATCAACCATAACCACTGATATCTGCTACTGCTATGTGTGTATCATCGACCATAACCACTATCTGCTATGTGTATATAATTAACCATAACCACTGATATCTGATATGTGTCTATCATCAACCATAACCACTGATATCTGATATGTGTATGTCTATCAACAACCATAATCACTGACATCTGCTATGTGTCTATCAACAACCAAAACCACTGATATCTACTATGTGTCTATCATCAACCATAACCACTGATATCTGCTTTGTGTATATCAACAACCATAACCACCGATATCTGCTATGTGTATATCATTAACCATAACCACCGATATCTGCTATGTGTATATCATTAACCATAACCACCGATATCTGGTATGTGTATATCACCAACCATAGGAAAAGAGAAAAGGAAAATCCAAAGAGTAATGGAGAGACTCCACACCCTTATGCAGGATAAACCTATCAAGGAAACCCCGTCCTAGATGTAATGCTAAAACTTAACCTTTAATGATAATAGCATAAAATAATGTAAACACAAAAAATGATATTAAACAAAAAATGGAAAATAGGAGTGCTACCACAAAAATTGTGTGGATATGGACAGTAAAGATAATAAAGAACAAAACATAAATTGTCCAGTACCACCTATATACAGAGATCAAAAATGTCACAGCTGGTGACTAAATGGGGAGGGGAAAGAGGAAACAGCCTGGGTAATCCTCTAGGTCACTGTGAACAAATCCTAGGCTATCAGCCTATGGGTAACAAAATATCTAGTGCATAGGGCAACAAAGTTGCATTTGTAACTAAACGCACTCCAAATGCTAGGATGGTTAATAAAACGACCCCGCCAGAAGGATAGATGGAGGAGACCACCCCCATAAAGCAAAAATGAATCTGTTCAGAACCCCAGTCGGCTAAGTCAATCGCCCAGATTTCTTAATGACCCAAAAAATCCCCTTCTAATAAATCACCCGAGTCCCAGAGCTAGTGTAGAGAACTAGACTGACTACGATCTCCATGTGTGGAGCAGCACCTAGCTAAACTTCCTAACGCGCGTTTCAGCTCTTAAATGCGCCATCGTCAGAGGTTTACTGCACTTAGCTAACACACCCACCATTGATCCACTCCTTCGAACATTTTAACCTCGCTGTTGTGATGAGCTCAGAAAAAGTTTGCATCCGGTATACAGTACTAGTAAATAGCCAAAAGTAACGCGAACACCTACTGTGTATGTAACCGCTAATAGCAATAATTCTGAAAATATTTATAATACATGAGCTTAGGAAATGCAGGAAAACCACATTGCGCTTTTAGTAAGTGCACTATTAAAGTATTTCATACATAGACATGTCTTCTAGTTTGAGCGAAACATTTGATCCATTTGTCTCTTTCCCACTTTCACGGCTTCCGTATCCATGTATTATTTAACTAAAAAAGATCTGTTTAATAGCCACATATCCGTTGTAATAAAATAAAAGTTTTCCATTGCTCATTTCGTGGTTGGCTGTTTGTATCACTTGCTATACTGATACAATAGGGTGTGTTTACTAAAACTTTAATTCTATCCAGTTTTCTAGAATTCAATAAAAAAAGGACCAGAACTGATAGACACTATGCTACCCTAGCCTACACTAATCCATTACGAGCACACACAGGGCATACCACTATCGTTTCTAGAGCTAAGCTAAGTGTACTGACCAACACGCATATAAACTGCATTGCATGTCCTATTAATATGTGAGTGTATGTGTTACTCAATGTCCGACTATAACACATAGCTACATCAATCCTTATGCGTTTTCAGCTACTGACAAACCGTGAATTAACCTGTATTTTACTTAAAAAAATGTGCCTGTATATCACATGCCATAACATGTAATAACAATGTTCACCTACTCTACTGGATGTCGCTGTTGTGGCACATGCCGGCTGTTTGTTCATCCCGTGCACAACTAAAATAAAGAATTTAAAAAAAGGACCAGAACAACTTCAGTTTATTATATTTGTCCTGGTGAGTATAATCATTCCCTTTTTGAAGTAACCACTGTCTTTTCAGAGAAAATGCAATGTTTACCAGTGGAGGGATACCTCCACTGGCCACTCCTCAGATGGCTGCTAAAGGTGCTTCCTGGGACAGTGCTGCACAATGTGACAGTCAGTGTCTCCACCGTCTGCATGCACACACTGAACTTTCCTCTAGGGATGCATTGATTCAATTTATCTCTATGGGAAAGCATTGTGATTGGCTCGGAACACAACGTCTGATGATATAAGCCAAGCAGGCCGATCAGGGGCAGAGCCAGCAGCAGCAGACTGCAATAAAGGTAAGATTTTGCTGTATTTATGGGAGTGGGGGAGGGCTAGATGGTGTTTTTAACACTATAGGGTTAGGAATACATGTTTGTGTTCCTGACCCTATAGTATTCCTTTAATAAACTGCCTTTCAGTTATGGGTCGGCCTAAATTTATGAATGCAACTCCCCGGTCAGAATGAAGGCAATTTGATTGCAATTAATCTATTTGTGAATAGTAAAACGAGCCAAATTATATGGAGAATTAGGCTGATTTCAACAAACAACTACAGTTGCAGCTGTAATAAAGTGCAAATATGGTTGAAATAGTCGGATTTGCTGATTATAAATAACTAAGTTACATTTGTCCAAACAGCCAAATTGTGACAACCGAATGGTAACGGTTCGGTTGTTGCTAGGGGTTTAGTAAATAGAACCCCATGGTAGAGTATTTATTTCTCCTTCCTCACTGTCTGAACATTTTCTGCTACTTGCTTTTGGCCGTCCATTGTATAGCACTTTTAATGTGTTTGAATGCTGGTGGTGGAAGATGGACGTGTGCCCAAAATCTCAGAAAATGTAAAAATGCTGATATCAGGGGAGTTCCCCATCAGCCCCCCCATTTGTGACATCGCCCACCGGGCAGTGTGGGAGTTCAAAATCTGATGCATGATGCATGCAAAACTGTAGCGTAGCATTAAGCTGGAACCTATAGAAATGAAAAATCGAAATGTGACACGCTGCGTGACAATTTCTTTATCATTACCAGCATTGTCATTCTCCAAGGCGTGAGGTTTAAAGAAGATTATTTAATCTGCTTCTCAAGGTCTAGGTGATAAGTACGTCTTTATTATTATTATTTTATTATTTATATAGCGCCATCAGATTCCGTAGCGCTGTACGATGGGCTAGACTGCCTGAAATTAGTGGAGTTAAAGTCCCCAACAGCCAATGCTGGATTACAGGTCTGAAACTGAAACTGCTCCTAAATACAAAATGTAAGTTTGTGTTTTTGGTCTAAAATCATGCTATGTAGAAAATGCATTATGAGAAATAATGCAATTCTGGGGTTCTTGAGACATTCATTACTTGATTTATTATGTTTTCTCCAAAACAACCTCAATAACATTTTCCCAGTAAATAATTAAATGAACTGCTGTTGTTTCTGCATTTTAAATTTTTTCATTTCCTGCCATTCACGAAATAATAATGATTTTTAATACTTTTCGTATTTTTTTCCCCTCGCACGTTCGTTCTTCAGCAAGGGCTGAAATTCGACTCCCGTGATCGCTCACCAGCTTCAAAGGGGCAATCTCGGTACCATAACCACTGCAGAGCGCAATTGAGCCACGCCCAGTAGAACCTTCTTAATGACTATATGGCAGCATGCCTTGACAGCAAATTTTTACTTATAAACCCACCTTGCTGAAATTCCTGGATTTGGGAGCCATGTTATTTATCACTGTCAAACCAGTGACATCCACCAACTTAGGGGATGTTTATTTACTAAACTGGGAATTGTGTCAAATAAATATAAAAATGTCCGCTTTTTTGGAAAGCTGAGATGGAGATTTTTCTAATTGGCAATATTGGCCTAAATGATGCTGTTCTCTGGTCAATTGTCCACAATTCCTAGCTTAATAGATAAAACCACAATACCTTTTCAAACTGTATTTGCATGTCACTGTTTTATATATGTGTGTAGTTTTGCATTCAGCAATAGATACATTTTATCCTCTGGAAAATACTCTTGTCTAACAGGTTCCCCTATTAGAAAACCAAATGCATTTGTTTGTAAGCTAACACTGGAAAAGCAGTGGTAGATCCCCCTCTAGAGGTGTTGGGTGGCATTTTCCAGCTCTGGGCACTGTATGTAAATAAGGGGGCCTGTAGTGTGCCCTGTGATTGGCTGGAGAGGAAGCAGGCTTTGCACATAGAAGGGAGCTGCCTCATTCAGACCATAAACCTGTCTTTAGCCTGGACTGCTGCTGTGATACTGTCTCTGTTCCTGTCTCATTGATCAGCTGTTCAACATGACAGTGAAACATCTGGACCAGGGCCAGCATTACAGGCCAAGAATGGCATTCCTCAAAAAGGTATGTGTGATTGCAGTGCATTCCAGCTCTGCTCACTTGCTGGTACAGTGTGATGTGGGTGTATGTGTGTGCACAGAGTGACACTGGGTGTTCTTATCGCCTAATTACCTGCTGTGCATATTAATAAGACATTGGCATGTTAACAGCTTCATCAAGTGTGTGGAGTGTACATTGGAAGCAGGCACTCAAACACCAATGCTCACCCATGCTCACCCATGCTCAGACAGACTGGGGTTGGGTTGGCAGGTGCCAAGCCTTGCTATGTTTTGCCACTGACCCATTGTGGGCTGTGTGTCTCCTGCTGCACTGAAAGAGTTAATGTGCCTGTGATCTTCCTGCATTTATTTAAATTTTGTGATTAATTGTTTGTGATATTGGTTTACATGCACGGTGAGATTTATTCTTTTTTTTTTTTCCCCCCCTTAACCGTTATCCACATCTGGTAGCTAACCGGTTGATAGAATGTACATTTCAAGTGGTAGAGTTGAAATCAGAGTTTCTGAGCTGAAAGTTTTTTTTTTGGAGGGGGGCTTTTTGTTGTTCCCCCCCCCAAATTAGATTGTCAGAGCTGCAACCCAGTAGTAAAGGATAGGGGAATCTGCTGCTGTAAATGCTACATGACTGTGAAAGGGTTTAGATGCTCGGGTAACACAATATCAGATTGTCAGCACTTGGATCATTTACCCGACAACAAGTGTTATGCCCAGTGTAATGTCCTGTGTAATATTACAAGGATAGGCCCAATACTTTTTTATTGACTGTCTGAAACCCTGACTCCCATGATGCTTGGCCAGGCATGTTCTGGCACCCTAACTCTCTTAATGCTTGGCCACGCCATCTCTGGGTCACAGTAACACCCAACATCTCCGAGTCACGTAACATCTGGAATTCAAATTGTTCTGGTGATTTTTATGTCGACCCCTACAGCGGGAGTGCCAAACATTGTCTAGCACTGGAGCTGCTTTTCCAAGCATGATGGGAGTTGGAGTCTTAGTGCCCGAGCATCTCCCATTATTGTAAGAAGCGCTAACTGCAATGCAGATTGCCAAGGATTCTGACTTTTCACTTATTCCCATCGAACAGTCCCAGCCTACACCCAGGCTGTTAGCGGAATACAGACTGTAGCTTTAAGTGCACGTTAAGTGGACTTTGTAAATCCACACATGACGATCGCTGGTAAATAAGACTTGTTTATCGGTTTCCCATTTAATCCGTACAGGAGATTATTATCTATAGATGAGGTCATTACATACACAGCCCAGTTCAGATCATGATATCCCATTATTAGCCATCAAACCCTGCTTGGTTATATTTTGGGTTTGGTTTGTCCCTTTTTATTGTGGTCATAGTTCGCTACCTTAGGATTGACCTTCTATAATCAGGGAGACTCGAACACCTCTCTTTCCCACCTTTAGAGTTGTTTTCACTATTTTTTTTCATTATTTGTCTGGCTGAGAAGCATGGGACTGGTAGTCCAACCGCTCTTTGTATTTTGACACACCTGTCCTCACAAGTTTACACAGACTGCATCGCTATCAAAGAGATTATTTTAACAGCAAAGATGTATGTTCACAACACACCTCTAATGTAGGACTGTTTGACTGTTATTTAATCTAAAAGCAGTTTATGGCGAAGATCACATATTACATAGATTTCTTCAGAAATGAATTGATGGCACTGCCCATATCCACAAAGTTCGTAGACATTCAAGGTTCTGGCGGGTAGACGGTTTGCAAAAATCAGTTCACTGTTTGAAGGTGTAGCAAGAGAATGGAGATTAAATGAAGGAGGATATGTGAATGTAATCCTCCCGGATTAGCACAGTTAATTTGGGATCCCAACTATAGGCTGCAAGATATTTCACCATCTATTTAACGGAATAATCAGTAGCGTTAAAACAACCGATTTTTTAAATGTCAGAGTGAATATAACAATAGTTTATTGCTGTAAACTGCTAGGTATCTGTTGAAAAGGATCGTGAAGATTTTATTTCTATTATAGACTCAGTATCTTGTGTCTACATGGACATTGCTGCTAAAGTGCGTAATGTGTATGTTTGATAATCTGCAGAAGTACATAGTTTAAAGTATCTTTATCGCTCTTCGAAATGGTCTTGAGTCCGCACTTCACATTTCTTTTCGAATTCTCAGTGATAAAATAGAGCGGAAAAAATACGCCTTTTTTCAAGGCTTCAAAGCTTGCTCCTTACTAATGCAAGGGCAGATCCACTATCTCCTATTTATTAAGAGTTTATTTAGTTTTCAAGACAGCTGTGTATTGCATAAAAGAAGCTAAATAAATGTAATTTACTGAGTATGTCTTTCTGCCTGCCCAGCTGACAGTCTGTTCCTTGAATCATCTACAAGTCAAACATATTTTCCCATTCAATCTTGACATCAATGGGCATTCCATTGCTTGTCCTGTATGAGGCATACTAGAACCAAGCTGATAGTGGCGGGCTCTTAGTGGCTGCTAAACAAGCTCATGGTCTCTCCTGACCTCGGCTTATCCTTCTGAGAAGCTTTAGTAGAATTCTCTGTGGCAGGCCCAGCTGGTCAGTGGAAAGTGAAGAGGCTCATAGCACTGTGCAGAAGGACATTGCATTAAAAAAGGAGATCAGTTTGTCATGTGCCGGACTTATTAAGCATATGGGCTCTGATGTCCCGTGAGGTGGGGTCGACACGTCAGTCTCAATTAAAAGATCTTGAAGAGTCATACTCTCATAAGTTTCTAGGTTACTGTAGAGTTAAAGGTCAGTCAAATGTATTTTAACATATATAGTTTATTTCTCAAATAGAAGCAAGAGTTTTCTAATTTTATGATTTATTTTTATCATCTTCAATATAGAATTATAAAAGGAAGTATTTTGCAAAAACAACCTTTATCTAAAAAGTAGGAAAAACCGTGACAAGAGAAGTCGACTTTCTACAGTGTTCTTATGAGATGAATGTGTGAATGTGAATGTGTGAATGACATGTCCTAATTTCAAGGTAATAGTTGTAACACTGTCTCCAATAATTTAGTTTGCTAAAAGTAGCCCAGATGGGGAAGTAAGCGCAGGTTGCTCATAGACTCATGACTGATGCTTCACTTTTTTTTTTTTTCATATCCTAAAAGCCGTCTGAAAAATAGTGATAAAAATAAATAAATAAAACGTTTGGTTCTGAAAACGAAAATCTATTGGTTAAAGGGTAGCTGTTTTGTATCCATTGAGATTAACTCAGCAACATTTGATCATTTCTTTTTGGTACATTTTCCTCACTATAGGAAAGTAAAGGAGGCCAAGTCAATTGGGGATTAACCTGTATTGTGGTCGAGGGTCTCATGCTATAATTTTTTTCCTTCGTCACAAAAAAAAAAGCCCTTTCATGGTCTAAGTCAGGTGAAGCGTTTTGGTACTTTTTTCCTCATCACGATGGACGGTCGAGCATCACTCTAGTTCCAAACACTAACGATCATTTTCTATATTACCTAGTCTAACAGCTGTCTGGGACTCATGGGAAATTTAACTCAGAAAACATTTGCATTTCCAAGCATAGCCATTGTTGACGTTTTATGAATATAGTGAATGGAAATGATAAAGGAACAAATTGTATAAAGTATCTCATCTGCTCCTAAATGCCTGCTTCCAACTTATATAAAAATATTCCCACTACTCTCATTCCGCAATGACGCTATACATACATCAAGAAGAGGGTATTTCACTGATTTGTTGAGCAGAACACAGGAGAACATTGACAGTGTAATCACACAGCTCCTGCTGTGCACCTTAATGTATTGTTTACTGCAGTGTTGTTGGACTCCCCACTGCTCCACATAGGGTGGGAAAAAAAATCCAAAGAAAAAGACGACTTCAAAAGACAAAGTAGCAGCATCTATTAAAGGAATACTATAGGGTTAGGAACACAAACATTTAGGGGGCTTGCCACCCTCAACTCCATTAGAAGGGGTTAAAACTTACCTTATTTCAAGCGCCACGCAGGTCCATTGGCGTAGGCCCCGCCCCTGATCTGCCTCCTTGGTGACATCAGAATTTACCGTTTCTAGCCAATCCAATGTTTTCCCATAGCGAAAGCATTTGTTTGGCTGAAATCAGCAAGGAGGCGGGATGGGGCGGGGCCAAACACCAGTTTGGCCAATCGGCACCTCCTCGTAGAGATGTATTGAATCAATGCATCTCTGAGGAAAGTTCAGCGTCTCCATGCAGAGCGTGGAGATGCTGAACGGCAGGGCTGCCTACTGCCATCTGAAGAGTGGCCAGTGGAGTTGTCCCTAGGCTTCAATGTAAACACTGCATTTTCTCTTATAAGCCAGTGTTCGCATGAATATGCCTGAAGGTAACGATTATACTCACCAGAACAAATACATTAAGTTGTAGTTAAGTTGTAGTTGTTCTGGTCACTATAGTGTCCCTTTAACATTTGAAAAAAAACAAATCTCTAAAAAAAATGGGATGGCAAGCTAAGAACCACACAGAAAGTAATGACGCTTATTGGATGCGCTGCGTTTTGGAGACGTTTTTAAATTTGGGTGTTTTTCCAACCTATTGGTGAAAGTCCAACAGCTCTAGAGTGAGAGTTTCTATTACCCTGGATTTCGGCCATTTGGGTAACGTAAGATATGGGCTGTAGTCTTTGTTAATCTTTGCTGTATATATTTGTATATATATTTTTCACCTCCTGTTTTTTTGTAATAATACCTTAATGTTTGTAGGTATTTGTCAACATGTGGAAGTTTGTGCACGTTTCTGTGTTTGTGAAGATGTACCTGTCAACGTTTAAAAAATCTGACACAAATTCTGTCAGTGACCATATTCTCCCATGTAATATAGCCTCACATCACCCTCACATACTAACACCTCCTTCCCACACACACTGCAGCAGCTATAATCACCCCCACATACACTTCAGCCCCTATTCCATTCACACACAAAGACAGACTCAGTACAACACCTCTCCGCACACTACACCGCTAACAGGTCTCTCCACACACTCTACACTGCAAATCGCACCATTCACAGACACACAACCACACTTGCAGGCTCCCCCCACCCACAACTCCTCAAGCAACCTCCCCACACACGTAACCCCACCAGCATAATCCCACCATGCAGCTATCCTCTTCCCTCCCACCCCACCCCCACCACACAAAATATCACAAGCTGCTTCCCCACACACAGTCATACACAACACCACTGGTAGTCTACCCCACACGTAACCTCCCCCAAAAATAAGCCACCTAACAAGCAGGCAGCCTCAGTATACACACACAACTACTTCTCTTTTGTTCTCTGATATTCTACATGTGGATACCAGAGACAAGTCACCAGCAAACGCAGTACAAGCGTGTCATTAAATTTGCTTGCACCGAGCCCGGCGCGCGAGCTGCCCTGGAGAAGCATCAAACTGACATGTCCACTTTGACACATTCTCTGGTCCTTCCTCTCGCCGTATTGGTCTGCTCTGCTTTTAAATGCATGCGCTGAATGTTTGTCACAGTCAAGCCTTGTCACAAATTACAAATAGTTGAATGTAGGGTTTAAGTAAACATGGGAAGTGATAGTGCCACCTTTTAACTAATCTGTAGCCACTTTATATAAAACCAATCATCTCTCTGCAGGAGCTGTGAGATAAAATTGAACCACCAACCTACCGTCCATAAACTTCTCCGGAAAAATAACAATGTTCTCAAAATTCAAAATAAGTTTTACAAATATTTCATTCCATAAAATGGCTTGTGTATACCCAACTGTCTAATGTTTCCGATTCCCTATTCAATGTGTAGTCTCCACTCTTGGCAACTCTTATGAAAATGCTTTGACTGAAATGATTAATGATCTAATTCCCAATAAATTCAAAGCTCTTTATTTTGTTATTGGGATCATTCTTTCCTCGCTCTCCCCTTTTCCTTCTTCCAATGGTCTTTTAGAGTTTTTGGCAAGTCCTTCTTGTAGTTATTTTTTTTATTGGAAAACAGAACCTCCGATCACTTCTACTGTCACTCCGTTGTTACTCAATATTGCTTCTCTGGGCAATCAAATAATGTGCGTTGGATTCCTGCAAGCGATGGAAGTAAAAATGTCATTAATTTCACGTGTTCGAGCTGCATTTAAACAGCTCCCATTTACCTTGCAGTGTTTCTGCTTTTAGATCCTTTTCCCAAGCACGGAGCACAAAAACATTATTCACTATGAGTAACAGTAATAGCTTGTTGCAAGTAGTTTAGACAATACATTCTTGCCCATTACTCTATGAAGAAGGATTTAATACTCTGGTAGAAATGTAGTAACAGTACTAAATTTTACTGAGTACTTTCTAGTAAGATTAGGGTAAACCTTGTTTCAGAATGTGGAACATTCTAATATCACTGGAGATATCGCTATGGCTGGAGATGTGTCTAGTTGGATTTTACATCTCCTGGAAACGATATCATAGACATGTGTGTTCAGCTGAAACCCGCATTACTTGAAGCACTTTCTAACATCAGCAGAGCTGAGTTTACATGACAGGCGCACAGTCGGATTTGCCGGCATATGCTCTAACCTTACCCAAACCCCCATTAAAACACGGGCACAGGTTATAATGTTGGAAATAATTAGTCCACAGCTTTATTAAATTATTAATAAAATAATTAAGGAATAACAAATGGGGTCATTGCCAACAAATCTTATTAAAGTTAACATCCCCCCATATACATAACATACCCCTAGCAATGACCCCACAATAATAACAATAGATAACAATCTAAATAACATGTTAATACAGAAACTGGCCGCCCAATATGACCACATTTCCACCAGGTTAAATTGTAGGGGTGTATTGAGACACCGCTACCCACCATATCGATTGTAGTGGTGTACCAAGACACTGCTACCCACCATATCCATTGTAGGTGTGTACCAAGACACCGCTACCCACCAGTTCCAGGGTAGGGTGTGCCAAGACACCACCACACCCCCAGGTTCGGAGCCACCGACGGGCTCGAACCTACCAACCACGTGCAACACTGCCCAATCCACACTAAACCTCAGGATGCCCACTTTCTCCTCCATCTACCCTCCGATTTAACCATACCATTCCCCGCCGCTGTAAAAAAATGGGAAATCAACTAACCTAACCAAATACAGGGAGGGTGGGAGGGAGGGACAACTGACAGGTAAGCTTAGGTTCAGTTACAATGGCCACTTCATATAATGGCTGGTGTAAATACTCCCCTTATGGCTCCGCCCTACCCAGCATGCTAGCTGTCACTAACTTGGATCCTACTTCATATCAAGCACATTCTAACATCAATAGAGCTCTACGTACAGTTGGATCCTACTTCTTATGAAGCACTTTCTAACATCAATTGAGCTCTACGTACAGTTGGATCCCACATGTTCTGTTGGTGGCATCGGTTGGACTGCCAACGTGTCTTTCTGGCCAGTGATTCCTATTGACAGTGCAGCCTTATAACGGCAGGAATGCAAGTCCCACTATTTTTAGGCTCTCACAATGTGCGTTTCCTAACAAACACTGTCTCTCTGCCATTGAAATTAACAAGCTCCTTCCTGGTTTAATTGACCTATTATTTATTCTAACATCATTTCTGTGCTTTGCTCAGCGTGCAAGAAAATGATTATTCGAGTGAAAATGTAGTATTTTAATGGAGCTGTCTCCCAGATGATGATTATTTTCCCATAACCCAGCAAAATCAAACTATTTGTATATAAAAGCTGCAAATGATTTTCTTCCAGACATCAAGAAAGAGAAATTGCAAAAGAATAGAATAAACCTTTTTTAAATTTGCCATCTTAATCTGTGTGTCGGTGTTATTAGTCTGCCCGTGTTTGCCCTTGGGCACTGTACAGTTTTTTTTTTTTATCATTGTACACACTGTAGGATAACAGCCTACACTTCTAGCTGTACTGCCTTAAGATAATTAATATATATATGACTGAGAGGGACCGTTCTCCATTACTGATAGCAGCAACACAGGCTAATATCACTGTTTAATCTTTTCCCGTCATCAAATCGCATCCAAAATTAACAAAACTTCCTCCGCATAGCAAGTTTTAGCTTGACATCTCTCCCACTGAGGCTATGTTTAATATAAAATAATCAAAAACAAATCAATGTTTTCTCCAAATTAAAATCCACAAAGGATTTATCTATAAATGCAGAAAAATAAAGTGACACATGTAACAGGCCATGTAACATCGTAATCAGGGGGAACAGATTATGACGGCCTTGCATTCTAAAAGTGGCAACTCCCCAAATTTGTAACCTTTTTCCCGTGTGATGACCTCGATACTCCTAGGCAATATAAAATGTGTTTGTTTTTTTAGGAGTGTTTCATTTCGGTTCTCTTTTGGAATCTAGGGTCTTTTAGTCCCCGTGAGCCAGCAGTCAAGGACATCTTTCTTGTTGATGTTTGATTTAATGCGACTAAATGCATTATGACAATTAATGATGTAGCAAAGTAGAGATTTATATACTAATACTCTTTTATCTAATTTTATAACTATACATTGAACAAAGGCTATATATATATATATATATATATATATATATATATATATTTTTTTTTTTTTAATTCTTTATTTTTGTTGTGCAATAAATAATCACAAGCTGCAAAGGCTATATTTTAAGTGTTGTATTTTATATTTATAAGTTGTTTAAGACCACTGTAGGCACCCAGACCACTTCAGCTTAATGAAGTGGTCTGGGTGCCAGGTCCAGCTAGGGTTAACCCTTTTTTCTATAAACATAGCAGTTTCAGAGAAACTGCTGTGTTTATAAATGGGTTAATCCAGCCTCTTGTGGCTGTCTCATTGACAGCCGCTAGAGGGCTTGCGTGCTTCTCACTGTGAAAATCACCATGAGAAGACGCCAGCGTCCATAGGAAAGCATTGTAAATGCTTTCCTATGAGACTGGCTGAATATGCGCGGCTCTTGCCGCGCATGCGCATTCAGCCGAAGAGGAGGAGAGGAGGAGGAGAGCCCCCCGCCCGGCGCTGGAGAAAGAGGTAAGTTTAACTTCCTCTCCATCCAGCCCGGCGGGAGGGGTCCCTGAGGGTGGGGGCACCCTCAGGGCACTATAGTGCCAGGAAAACAAGTATGTTTTCCAGGCACTATAGTGGTCCTTTAAGTATAAAAATAAAGCTAGTGGAAGCTGTTGGACTTTTTGTGTAATTCCAACACAGTCTAAAGAATGTATCTGTATGAAATACTGAAAAGTGACAGATGTTTTAAGCTAGGCCTGTGGTAGACCTTCCGCTGTTGTATAACTACGGCTGGCTTGCAAGACATCATGGGAGTTGTAGTTCTAGAACAGCAGGTTTGCATTTAGGCTTCACAAACTGAAAGCAGACATACCCAGCAAAAGGAAGACCTAATCAATTAAAGGGAAACTATAGTGCCAGGAAAACAAACTCGTTTTCATGGCACTATAGCTTCGCCATATGTCAAGGCCCCCTCCCCCCCCCCCCCCGTGCTCAGAAGGGGTTATTATCCCCTTCTGTCACTTACCTGGGTCCCTCGGCGCTGGCTCAGCTCCTCCCACACTCCTCCCTTGCCGATGTCAGACGCTTTCCTATGGGGATTCTGGTTACGCTGGAAGTCTCTTAGGCATAGCGCGATGACGTCTCACGTCGTTTAGGTGACTAAAAGTCGCATATCCACCCCGGAAGTCCCTCTAATGGCTGTCTGGTAGACACCCACTAGAGGTGGCGTTAACCCTAGCAGGTAATTATTGCAGTTTATAAAAACTGCAATAATTACATGCTCATGGTCAAGGGTGATGGGAGTTTGCACCCAGACCACTTTAATGAGCTGAAGTGGTCTGGGTGCCTACACTGTCCCTTTAATTGAATATTTATATAGAAAAAGGAACTTGTTTTTTCTTTATTTTTTCTTTGAAATGGATAAAGTTTATAGTTTGACATTCCGTGGGAATTAATGGCTGTTTCTTCTGATTATTATCCGCTGTTTTCAAGGAGAACCATAAATGGATCCTTGAAATTAAACACATTTCTAAGTGCTTATCCATATCAGAAACGTGATTTTGTTGTGTCCCTGATAAATGAGATTGCTTCTGCGGTCGCCCCCTGCCTCACTCTGTGTTTTGTCCTGGAACGAACAGTAGGAAGTTGCACGCTTTAAAAAGTGAAGATGATGTGTTTGACTCCCCCAAGAGCTGGCCTTGATCAGACAAGAACTCATCTGTAGGCGGGAATCATGTTTCCAGCTGAGAACCATCTCTATCTGGTTTTTATCTCTTTTATTAACACCAGCCCATATTCGACTCTCAAAGCATGGAAATTTTTTTTTTTCAAACGCCACCCTAATTAGTTCTGAGAGGGTACCACATGTTGTGTTTTACTTACCCAATTCTGTCTTCTACTCCTGTGTACACATAATTCCATCCATACATACTTGGAAGTAACAGAAATTTTGTTATGCTCGGTTCACGGTGGTCGGTCGAAGTTAAACCATTTAATGGTGTGTGGGTGCCGACAATCCATGTTTATTTTAAACCACAACCACTTCTGCTGTTAAAAGTGATCATGGAGCAAGCAATCATACGTGTGGTGTTTCGACTTGAAACGTTGCCTTTACAGAGAAATCTGTGTATTTGTGCTGGGGTGTAATTACACCCCCGACACACGTGGTAATGTTAGTTCTGTGCAAAAATAATGTCTGTCATCAGCACACTCTGCACGCTGGTGACAGGACTGTGTGCACACGGCCCATATGCAGACAGTGTTACAACGTGCCAGAATTAAATCTTTTACCCACCTACCTCCTTAATGCCTGCCCTGTCACACGGTATCCCTCCCTAAGCCTACCTCCCTCCTTAATTCCGCCTTCACTCATTTCGCTTCTTCTATACCTCCTCTCCCCTTGTCCACCCAGTGGACCCACCCACACTCCTTCTCTCCCTTCTGATTGGGAGCCGAATTCCATGACGCAACGTGAACACAGAGGTGGTGTGGAGAGAGAAGGCGCTGGATACAGGGTAAGTTTTTCTGTTTTGTGTATTTTTGCCATTTAATATTGTTTTCTTTCACACACAAAAAACAAAAACGAGGGGAATATTAAGAAGTGCAGAACTAAACAAAAAAGGGAAATATTTAAAATTGTATAAATGATTGGCGTAACCCCTTTAACGTTTTTTGAGTATGTGGGCAAAAAACTCGGATTTTCTCGATACCTACAGTCATGCTTCCACATTCGCTCGCCCAGCATTGCGCAGTAATTATCAACTCAGAGCATTGGGCTACCCCCGTTAACCACTCTCATCCAATCATTGCTGTCCAAAGTAGGAGCATATGGGAAGCCACTTGTGTGTTAAATGAGCCACAGCAAAGGGACCAGGCTTCAGGAGCCAGTAAGAGGAGAACATAAACTGGGAGGCGTTCTGTGCCCACAGTCTATTTGCCCCATAACCACTACAATGAGCTGTAGTGGTTTTGGTGCTTAGAATGATCCTTTAAACAAAATAATCATACTTGGTAACAAGTCGTTCACATCCGATGACAAAATGCCTATGGGTAAGTCTTTCCTAGGGCCACAGTTTAATAATGACCATGAGCTGTTTATTGGAATGGACCAGTCTCTGTTAGGGCTGCAGTGTACTTATTAGTACCCTGTTCACAAGTGAGACTTTCCTAGGGCCACAGTGTACTAATGACGGTGACATGCTTATGAGTCAGACCTTCCTAGGGCCACAGTGTACTAATGACAGTGACATATTTATGAGTCAGACTTTTCTAGGGCCACAGTGTACTAATGACGGTGACATGCTTATGAGTCAGACCTTTCTAGGGCCACAGTGTACTAATGACAGTGACATGCTTATGAGTCAGACCTTTCTAGGGCCAGAGTGTACTAATGACGGCAACATGCTTATGAGTCAGACCTTTCTAGGGCCACAGTATACTAATGACAGTGACATGCTTATGAGTCAGACCTTTTTAGGGTCACAGTTTACTAATGACAGTGACATATTTATGAGTCAGACCTTTCTAGGGCCACAGTGTACCAATGACAGTGACATGCTTATGAGTCAGACCTTTCGAGGGCCACAGTGTACTAATGACAGTGACATGCTTATGAGTCAGACCTTTCGAGGGCCACAGTGTACTAATGACGGTGACATGCTTATGAGTCAGAGCTTTCTAGGGCCACAGTGTACTAATGACGGTGACATGCTTATGAGTCAGACCTTTCGAGGGCCACAGTGTACTAATGACGGTGACATGCTTATGAGTCAGACCTTCCTAGAAACACAGTGTATTAACAAAAGTGACATGTCTGTGGGTCAGTCTTTCCGTGGTCCATAGTGTACAAATGACAAAGACATGTTTATAGGTCAATCCTTCCTAGGGCCACATTGTTTAATGGCAGAGACTTGTTGAGGGGTCAGTCTGCTTCAGAGAAGAAATGGTTAATCCTGCATGCAGTATTTCGAAGAGGACAATGAGCAGACCTGTTGCCCATTATTTCGGGAACCTTATAAGGAACTGCTGGTATCTGTTTTACAACCTGTCACACATGTTTCAAAACAAACGTGATTAATTAAAATGTTTGCCAAGTTGGTTTTTTGCAAACGCATCCTTTCTGCCTTTACCCATTCAATACCAGAGGTGGCTGAATGAAGTCTAGTGATTTACTGTAATCCTTGCCAACATTTCATACAAATAAACCTGAATTGATTTTGTTATGGAACTGGTTTCAATTTTAAATTGGATCTGTATTTTTTTTCTCCCATTTTTTTCTCAATAGGTTTGTCCCAAATATCTACTTTGGCTGTGTTATTTTTTTATTTTTTGTTTTTATTTTTAATTAAGCTTTTGTCACCCAAAGTTATTCAAAGGAAACGTAAGGGCTACTTTTCCTTCTCTATAACCTACAAGTTGACAAAAGTTGACAATGGGTGGAACTTTAGTCAAGTTTCACTGCTTTTGTCATTGGCCATATTCGGTTATACTCAACTCCCTCTTGGGTTGCATCACTTCCTGATGTGGTGCATTACTGATTCTACTAACTGGAAACCACCAGATCCTCTGTCAATGGGCGCCCAGAGAAGGGCAGAAGATACGAGTTCCAACCGTCGCCATCTTAGAAGCTTTAAGATGGAGGTGCTTGAAAAAAAGACCCCGTGGGACCGAAACAAGTTTGAAAACAGTAACTTAAACTGGTCCAGGGGCCAGGAAAAGTTGGGGAAGATGGCTTAAAGGATCACTATATCATTAGGAATGCAACCATGTATTTCTAACGGTATAGTGTTATGTGTCTGGTCCACCCTTTAAGGATTTAAAAGGAAAGTTTTACTTACCTTGTATCCCACAGCGTGTTGGTCTCACTGCAGCCTCCTTTCCTCCTGGGCTGGAATCATCAATCTGGATTAACTCAGCCGTCCAATGCTTCCCCATGAGGGAGCCCTGAGATGCTAGTGGGGATGTGTGTTGCAAACCGCTGTGCCAATCACAGCTGTCTATAAGCAGCATTTATTTGAATAACCAAATCAGATTCAGTTATTGCAGAAGGACCTCTTGTGGCTGTGAGCAAACCAGCAATGGTTAACATTGCAGCAACACTGGTCCCAGACGACTCAGTTGAGATGCAGTGGTCTTGGTGCCTTTAGTGTCACTCTAAGGAAGATATCCCTCGACTGGGAGCCGAGGGATCAATATAGTGACAGAGCCACTTTAACATTTTAATGGTGCAAGTCTTTGATACGTCTTACTTTATAAGTCATTGCATCAATCCATTTTATGTTCGTATTAGTTACTGACCCATAGAATTGTCATTGTCATTAGTAGACTGTGGGCCTAGGAAGAACTGACCCATAAACATGTCACTGTCAATAGTAAACTGCAGATCTGGGAAGGACTGACCCATAAACATGTCACTGTTGTTTTATATGTTTGTCCTGGACTGGAACTGACCCGTGAATATACTGTAATATAGGCATACACTCTAACCTCTAAAAGCTGACCTGTAAAAATGTTACCGTCATCAGACTATCCTTACTGTCCATAGAATATTCCATAGGATTGTCCTTGAATGTGAGTGACTCCAGTTTGTTTACAGCCATGTGAAGTTTATTTCACTTGGCAGATTGTGAGTTCTACAGTAACAGCCAAGAATAACATATGCACTGATTGCCCTCACTGGAGCATCGAGAAGATGTGCCGAGATGAGGCTGTGCTCTGCAGTTTCTAACCTTGTTGATTCTTGTAAATGTAATATCTCATCTATATTTTACTATCAAGCATTTTAGCAAAATCTTGTCATGTCCTAAAATGTTTGTTCCGCTTCACAAAGCCCCATCTCTACGTATGTTCCAAAAGGAATTAACCTATTTGCCTTTTAGAGCATCATCAAGTACCGGATTCTTTCTAAATCATCATATTAGGGAAAGTTGTGAGAATACCATGAATGGGGGAGAAGAACGGAGACCAGTTTTCTTTCTTAGACTGGTACCTGGCACCAGTGAAACTGGTAATGGAGAAAAAATGGTGACGGATCACGTTAGGAAATAGCTGAAATAAACTCTATGGGTTAAAGAGGGGCTGTATTGTAGGAGTGTGTATGTGTTGAGATAAGCAATATGGTTTGGATTGGAGTCTTAACATAACAAGAAGAGAAAGAGCAGAGATGAGCTGTTTTGGGATGTCATAAAGGATAGGAGAGGTGAGGAGCTACATGCTTAAAAATGACATTGAGATGGATAGGTAAAGAGGTGAGAAATCACAGGGACCTGGGAGGACTAGATCCGAGGAGAGCTATCTAGGCCAGATTGCGCCTTGATGTAATCAGGGGAGAGGATGGGAGATCAAAGCTGAGACAAGGCTATCTGGGCCAGATCGGTTCCTTTATTAGAATGAGGAGAATGAGAGGAAGAACCACTGGTGGTGGAAAAAGAGCTAAGATTAATTATTAAGGTCAGGATAGTGCTTCAATGTAATAACAGGTGGGAGGAATGTTCTGAGACATTATCTGGGTCAGTGTGGCACCATACTGCAATGGGGGGAGGAGTGGGGGGAGGTGAGAGTCCAGAGGGGTTTAGTGGTGAGAACTGGAGCATGGTTTTATGAATTAGCCTTCATGGACATTATTTGGAAAATAAAAATGGATAAGGCGTATGAAAGATAAGAAACCTATAATCCCTGAGAACCTAACCAAACATCTTGAGATCATAAAACTGATGGATAAACCGTGAGACTCAAGCAAACACTCGGGTGCCCTACAGTGTGACTTTTGAATAAAAGTTTTGTATTTTGGTGGAGTATCAATAAACATTGTATGTTACGTCGTGAAACCGGCTGGTTAGGTTTCTGGAGTTTACTCCTACTGTCATTGATCAGTACGAAGTAAAAAAAAAAGTAGAAAATCTCTGTTAAGGAGCGCCGCCATGTCTCTGTTAATCTGCATGTTTTAATGTTGTGTCTTATTTAAGTCCCCTTTCTCAGAAAATTGCTGGGCTTCTGTCTTCTGTTCCCACTAATTACATCTAACACCATCATGCAGAGCTGCAAAGGTGAAACAGCAATTATTCTTCTTGATGGAATTCCGAATTAAATGCCAAACAATTCATTTGCCCAGGACGTTTTGCTCACCCAACGTCTTGATTTAACGATATTGCAAATCAGGAAGGGAAATTTGAAATGCAGATGTCTTGCCCTTTCGGAGATTTCCGCCCCCACAGAGGCGCACAGTGGTCTGCTCACTTGCTAGAAGTGGGTTAGGTGTGATGGGAACAGCCAATGTAAATTATAAATCAGAAAGAAGGTAATTCTGCCTCCTCTCCCTCCGAGGGCATAGAGTACAGAGTGCTATTGCCATTCAACAGCCTGCTGGGATTACTGTGTTAATTGTGGGGAGGGGGCATTTAACTCCTTCCTCTGTTAGATAGAGGGCTCATTACCTGGCTCACAGACTGCTCTAAGCTTGGAAAACAGGTTTATTTTGTGGAGAGCTCTGTGAATGTCAGGTGAAGAAACACATGCTCACATCTACCTTTACACAATGCTAAACGCTGCTCACACCTACCCTCACACAATGCTGAATGCTCACACCTACCTTCACACAATACTGAATGCTCACACCTACCTTCACACAATACTGAATGCTCACACCTACCTTCACACAATACTGAATGCTCACACCTAACTTCACACAATGCTAAATGCTCACACAATACTGAATGCTCACACCTAACTTCACACAATGCTAAATGCTCACACCTACCTTCACACAATACTGAATGCTCACACCTACCCTCACACAATGCTGAATGCTCACATCTACCCGCACACAATGCTGAATGCTCACACCTACGTTCACACAATGCTAAATGCTGCTCACACCTACCCTCACACAATGCTAAATGCTCACACCTACCCTCACACAATGCTGCATGTTCACACCTACCCTCACACAATACTGAATGCTCACACCTACCTTCACACAATGCTAAATGCTCACACCTACCCTCACACAATGCTAAATGCTCACACCTACCCTCACACAATGCTAAATGCTCACACCTACCCTCACACAATACTGAATGCTCACACCTACCTTCACACAATGCTAAATGCTCACACAATACTGAATGCTCACACCTACCTTCACACAATGCTAAATGCTCACACCTACCCTCACACAATGCTGCATGTTCACACCTACCTTCACACAATGCTAAATGCTGCTCACACCTACCTTCACACAATGCTGAATGCTCACATCTAGCTTCACACAATACTAAATGCTCACACCTACCTTCACACAATGCTAAATGCTCACACCTACCTTCACACAATGCTAAACGCTGCTCACACCTACCTTCACACAATGCTACATGCTCACACCTACCTTCACACAATGCTAAACGCTGCTCACACAATACTGAATGTTCACACCTACCCTACACAATGCTAAATGCTGCTCACACCTACCCTCACACAATGCTAAACGCTGCTCACACCTACCTTCACACAATGCTAAACACTGCTCACACCTACCTTCACACAATGCTAAATGCTCACACCTACCTTCACACAATGCTAAATGCTCACACCTACCTTCACACAATACTGAATGTTCACACCTACCCTACACAATGCTAAATGCTCACACCTACCTTCACACAATGCTAAATGCTCACACCTACCATCACATAATGCTAAATGCTCACACCTACCCTCACACAATGCTGCATGTTCACACCTAGCTTCACACAAAACTGAATGCTCACACCTAGCTTCACACAAAACTGAATGCTCACACCTCACACAATACTGAATGCTCACACCTACCTTCACACAATGCTAAAGGCTCACACCTACCTTCACACAATACTGAATGCCCACACCTATCCTCACACAATACTGAATGCTCACACCTACCTTCACACAATACTGAATGCTCACACCTACCTTTACACAATGCTAAATGCTCACACCTACCCTCACACAATACTGAATGCTCACACCTACCTTCACACAATGCTAAATGCTCACACCTACCTTCACACAATGCTGCATGTTCACACCTACCTTCACACAATGCTAAATGCTCCAACCTACCTTCACACAATGCTGAATGTTCACACCTACCTTCACACAATGCTGCATGTTCACACCTACCTTCACACAATGCTAAATGCTCACACCTACCTTCACACAATGCTAAATGCTCACACCTACCCTCACACAATGCTAAATGCTCACACCTACCCTCACACAATACTGAATGCTTACACCTACCTTTACACAATGCTAAACACTGCTCACACCTACCTTCACACAATACTGAATGCTCACACCTATCCTCACACAATACTGAATGCTCACACCTACCTTCACACAATGCTGCGTGTTCACACCTACCTTCACACAATGTTAAATGCTCACACCTACCCTCACACAATGCTAAATGCTCACACCTACCCTCACACAATACTGAATGCTCACACCTACCTTTACACAATGCTAAACACTGCTCACACCTACCTTCACACAATACTGAATGCCCACACCTATCCTCACACAATACTGAATGCTCACACCTACCTTCACACAATACTGAATGCTCACACCTACCTTTACACAATGCTAAATGCTCACACCTACCCTCACACAATACTGAATGCTCACACCTACCTTCACACAATGCTAAATGCTCACACCTACCTTCACACAATGCTGCATGTTCACACCTACCTTCACACAATGCTAAATGCTCCAACCTACCTTCACACAATGCTGCATGTTCACACCTACCTTCACACAATGCTGCATGTTCACACCTACCTTCACACAATGCTAAATGCTCACACCTACCTTCACACAATGCTAAATGCTCACACCTACCTTCACACAATGCTAAATGCTCACACCTACCTTCACACAATGCTAAATGCTCACACCTACCCTCACACAATACTGAATGCTCACACCTACCTTTACACAATGCTAAATGCTCACACCTACCCTCACACAATACTGAATGCTCACACCTACCTTCACACAATGCTAAATGCTCACACCTACCTTCACACAATGCTGCATGTTCACACCTACCTTCACACAATGCTGCATGTTCACACCTACCTTCACACAATGCTGCATGTTCACACCTACCTTCACACAATGCTAAATGCTCACACCTACCCTCACACAATGCTAAATGCTCACACCTAGCTTCACACAATACTGAATGCTCACACCTACCCTCACACAATACTGAATGCTTACACCTACCTTTACACAATGCTAAACACTGCTCACACCTACCTTCACACAATACTGAATGCTCACACCTACCTTCACACAATGCTGCATGTTCACACCTACCTTCACACAATGCTAAATGCTCACACCTACCTTCACACAATGCTAAATGCTCACACCTACCTTTACACAATGCTAAATGCTCACACCTACCTTCACACAATGCTAAATGCTCACACCTACCTTCACACAATGCTAAATGCTCACACCTACCCTCACACAATACTGAATGCTCACACCTACCTTCACACAATACTGAATGCTCACACCTACCTTTACACAATGCTAAATGCTCACACAATACTGAATGCTCACACCTACCTTCACACAATGTTAAATGCTCACACCTACCTTCACACAATGCTGCATGTTCACACCTACCTTCACACAATGCTAAATGCTCCAACCTACCTTCACACAATGCTGCATGTTCACACCTACCTTCACACAATGCTAAATGCTCCAACCTACCTTCACACAATGCTGCATGTTCACACCTACCTTCACACAATGCTAAATGCTCACACCTACCTTCACACAATGCTAAATGCTCACACCTACCTTCACACAATGCTAAATGCTCACACAATGCTAAATGCTCACACCTACCCTCACACAATACTGAATGCTCACACCTACCCTCACACAATACTGAATGCTCACACCTACCCTCACACAATACTGAATGCTCACACCTACCCTCACACAATACTGAATGCTTACACCTACCTTCACACAATACTGAATGCTCACACCTACCCTCACACAATACTGAATGCTCACACCTACCTTCACACAATGCTAAATGCTCACACCTACCTTCACACAATGCTGCATGTTCACACCTACCTTCACACAATGCTAAATGCTCCAACCTACCTTCACACAATGCTGCATGTTCACACCTACCTTCACACAATGCTGCATGTTCACACCTACCTTCACACAATGCTAAATGCTCACACCTACCTTCACACAATGCTAAATGCTCACACCTACCTTCACACAATGCTAAATGCTCACACCTACCTTCACACAATGCTAAATGCTCACACCTACCCTCACACAATACTGAATGCTCACACCTACCTTCACACAATACTGAATGCTCACACCTACCTTTACACAATGCTAAATGCTCACACCTACCCTCACACAATACTGAATGCTCACACCTACCTTCACACAATGCTAAATGCTTACACCTACCTTTACACAATGCTAAACACTGCTCACACCTACCTTCACACAATACTAAACACTGCTCACACCTACCTTCACACAATGCTGCATGTTCACACCTACCTTCACACAATGCTAAATGCTCACACCTACCTTCACACAATGCTAAATGCTCACACCTACCTTTACACAATGCTAAATGCTCACACCTACCTTCACACAATGCTAAATGCTCACACCTACCTTCACACAATGCTAAATGCTCACACCTACCCTCACACAATACTGAATGCTCACACCTACCTTCACACAATACTGAATGCTCACACCTACCTTTACACAATGCTAAATGCTCACACCTACCCTCACACAATACTGAATGCTCACACCTACCTTCACACAATGTTAAATGCTCACACCTACCTTCACACAATGCTGCATGTTCACACCTACCTTCACACAATACTGAATGCTCACACCTACCTTCACACAATGCTGCATGTTCACACCTACCTTCACACAATGCTAAATGCTCACACCTACCTTCACACAATGCTGCATGTTCACACCTACCTTCACACAATGCTAAATGCTCACACCTACCTTCACACAATGCTAAATGCTCACACAATGCTAAATGCTCACACCTACCCTCACACAATACTGAATGCTCACACCTACCCTCACACAATACTGAATGCTCACACCTACCCTCACACAATACTGAATGCTCACACCTACCCTCACACAATACTGAATGCTTACACCTAGCTTTACAGAATGCTAAACACGGCTCACACCTACCTTCACACAATACTGAATGCTCACACCTACCTTTACACAATGCTAAACACTGCTCACACCTACCCTCACACAATACTGAATGCTCACACCTACCCTCACACAATACTGAATGCTCACACCTACCTTCACACAATACTGAATGCTCACACCTACCTTCACACAATACTGAATGCTCACACCTACCTTCACACAATGCTGCATGTTCACACCTAGCTTCACACAATGCTAAATGCTCACACCTACCTTCACACAATGCTAAATGCTCACACATACCTTCACACAATGCTAAATGCTCACACCTACCCTCACACAATAGTGAATGCTCACACCTACCCTCACACAATGCTAAATGCTCACACCTACCTTTACACAATGCTAAACACTGCTCACACAATACTGAATGCTCACACCTACCCTCACACAATACTGAATGCTCACACCTACCTTCACACAATACTGAATGCTTACACCTACCTTCACACAATACTGAATGCTTACACCTACCTTTACACAATGCTAAACACTGCTCACACCTACCTTCACACAATACTGAATGCTCACACCTAGCTTCACACAATACTGAATGCTCACACCTACCTTCACACAATGCTAAATGCTCACACCTACCCTCACACAATGCTGAATGCTCACACCTACCCTCACACAATGCTGAATGTTCAGCTTCACTAGTGATATATTACTGAATGCTTACTCCCAGCTTCACTAGTGATATATTACAGAATGTATGAGGAGGTGGAGTTTTCGGCGCGTGTATTCTGGATGTGTGGCAGCTTTGACTCCCCTAACCAGAGTCTCTTCTTTCTGGTGATATGGTTGATGTGTAGAAAAAGGTGCAGGGAGGCAGCGCCTGTGGTGTTGTTCTCAAATCCAAGGTAATATGTGAAATAAGCACACAGAACGTAAAATAGTGTAGTATGTCAGGAGTTCTGATATCTTAACAAGGACAAACGTTGTACTTACAATTTTCTGGAGCTTATGTTCAGCTCCAGATTTATGCCCATGGACGGAATAATCCCCGTCTATGGATATGGTAGTGTGTCCTCGTGCTTAGTTGGTACTGTTCTTGATGCTCTTAGTGGTAGTGCCGTAGCCTGGCAGGGAGTTATCCTCAGTATGCCGGAGAGGAAATAAAAACAGAATATAGTGCTCTCTATATGTTAAAAATAAAACAAGATATACTTGTTGGAGGTATTGCTCAATCCCAACGTGCATAGGTGGTATTATCTCCACCAAGGATATCACTGTGTGAGTCTTCTGGATAAAACAAAAAGCTTGAAAGATAGGTCTGGAATCTCCAAGTGGTATAAAATGAATAATAACTTTTATTTGGAGATAAAAAAAAATGAGAACAAAGTATAAAAGAATTATAAAACACTAACGCGTTTCACCTATAACAGGCTTTCTCAAAGTGAAATAGGACAATTACAAGAAAACTTACAGGAACGATAGGTTGAAAAGGACCCTGCTCAAATGAGCTTACAGTCTATAGGTTCTAGAGTGCCCATTGTACAGCGCTACGGAATCTGATGGCGCTATATAAATAATAAAATAATAATAATAATATATTGCTGAATTTGTTTATTTATCTCCAGTAGTAAATACCACATCCACCTACAGGCAGTACACCGACTTTCACCGAATCATCATACCTTGCTTCACTTAGTGCTGGGGTGAATGGAATCCTTTGAAAGCTGTGCTATTTAATCGTTTAATCGCACACTCACAATTGGGAAGACTAGATGGGCCGAATGGCTCTTAACACAGAATAAAGAATTTTAAATACCTATAGTAGGTTATATTAAAGGCCACATTGCATATAACCGCTAAAGATGCACACATTATTAAAGGATTACTATAGTGTCAGGAAAACAAACCCGTTTTCCTGACACTATACAACCTTTAGTGTCCCCCCCTCTTGTGGCACTGAAGGGGTTAAAACACTGAAAGGGTTAAAAATCCCTCGGTGCCGGTGACCTCTCCTCCCCCGCCGATGTCAGCTCCCGAGTGGAGCGGAATGCGCATGCACGGCAAGTGCCGCGCGCACATTCAAACAGTCCATAGGAAAGCATTTCTTAATGCTTTCCTATGGACTTTCTGCACGCTGGATGCGAATTTCACATCCAGCGTCGGAGAAGCGCCTCTAGCGACTGTCAGGAAGACAGCCACTAGAGGTTGAATTAACCCCAAATGTAAACATAGCAGTTTCTCTGAAACTGCTATGTTTACATCTGAAGGGTTAAAACCTGAGGGGACCTGGCACCCAGAACACTTCAATGAGCTGAAGTGGTCTGGGTGACTATAGTGCTCTTTAAATAACTGAGGCAGTAGTTTTTACCATGACTTAGTTGGAGACTTTTTCCAGATGAGCTATTTTTGAATCAGTTTTTCCATTCGGACCATGGTATCTGCTCCAAGACGTTCAGCATATTTCAGGTGTGAAATACTGTGTACATAGGCCGAGAACCCTGACCTGGCTAAGCTCTGTGCTGTGTGTTTATTGCAGATTGAGGCCCTCTTGCTGGAGATGCAGGATGTGGAGACAGGAATCAAGATGCAGACTCAAAGGCTAATGATAACGTCGATCCCTCACGCAATCACAGGTATTTACCACGACTCTCCATTCATTGAAACGGCTCTTTAGTTGGTGACAGAGCTCACCACAGGTGCAATCTGAATGTAATTCCGTTCACCAAATCATGGCGGAAACCGTGACGTCTAATTCAGGGAATATAATTAAGTTCAAATGCTATAATTTGTACCACCTTAGCAAGTTTGTGAACTACCATTACATTAATGAATAGTCTGCTCACTGACCATGATTTGAATTCTAGCTGTATTCTGATTGGCTGACAGTTACTGCCTAAATCTCCACATTCTTTGCAAATATAAAAGTGGATTATTTCAGATCTAGTGCTAACCCTTTGAGAAAGACCAGTGGGTTGAAACGTTGGGATACTTTTGGGTTCCCTGGGCTTTTTTTCTTTCTTCTAATTTGATGATAACACTACTTTGATGTTGGAAGGTTTGTTTTGCATACATTTGATACATATTCTAAAAGATGTATGTATTATTCTGGTTTTATCATTTTGCTTTTTTTATATCAGATTGCAATTTCGCTATCACCAGACCTACTCCTACAAGTTTACGTTTTTCCATGACGTGTAATGCTAACACATTATTATATAAACTGTGATCACATATTATTACGGTATTAATCTCTCTGTGTGCAGGAAATAGGATCATGAAACATGAATCTTGCAACGTCTGGTAGGAAAGGGAAGGTCCACCACTAACTGTGCTTTATTCTGTAGCAGAAGGGTTCGTGAAGAACACTAGCTTTTTTGGGGGGGATGATTTTATTAGGATAATACTGTTTCATGCCTTTATTTTTTCTCTGGCTTTTGGGTTATTTTACGTAAATATTCCAAAGACAGATTTTGTTGGGCCCTCTCTCTCATACATACATGATGGGTCTGTCAGTCTGTAACAGATGTGCTGTGATGTTCACATAGTTACAGCTGCCAACCCTTAGAGTGCCTGGAACCATTTTACTGTCTTGCCACCACGGTTTCAAAAACATCCTGCATGTTCCTTCACTGAGGCCCTCGCAAAATGCTTCTTGGTTGTAGTGAAATTGTCATACCTGGTGCTAGATAGCAGTGAAGTCCATCATACATATTGCTAGAAAGAAGTGAAGTCCATCACATATGGTGTTACAGTGAGGGAAAAAGTGATCCTCTGCTGATTTTTAATGTTTTACCCACTGACAAAGAAGGGGTCAGTCTATAATTTTAATGGTAGGTGTATTGTAACAGTGAGAGAAAGAATAACAAAAAACAAATCCAGAAAAACGCATGTCTAAAAAGTTATAAATTGATTTGCATGTCAATGAGTAAAATAAGTATTTGACCCCTTCGACTTAGTAATTGGTGGCAAAACCCTTGTTGGCAATCATAGAGGTCAGAGGTTTCTTGTAGTTGGCCACCAGGTTTGCACACATCTCAGGAGGGAACTTGACCCACTCTTTTTTGCAGATTCTCTCTAAGTCATTAAGGTTTCGAGGCTGACGTTTGGCAACTCGAACCTCAACAGGTTGTCTATGGGATAAGGTCTGGAGACTGGCTAAGCCAATCCAGGACTTTAATGTGCTTCTTCTTGAGCCACTCCTTTGTTGCCTTGGCTGTGTGTTTTGGGTCATTGTCATGATGGAATCCCCATCCACGACCCATTTTTAATGCCCTGGCTAAGGGAAGGAGGTTCTCACCCAAGATTTGACGGTACATGGCCCTATCCATCGTCCCTTTGATGTGGTGCAGTTGTCCGGTCACATTTTAGCAGTAAAAAAACACCCTCAAAGCATAATGTTTCAACCTCCATGTTTGACAGTGGGGATGGTGTTCTTGGGGTCATAGGCAGCATTCCTCCTCCTCCAAACACGGCGAGTTGAGTTGATTCCAAAGAGCTAAATTTTGGTCTCATCTGACCACAACACTTTTACCCAGTTTTCCTCTGAATCATTCAGATGTTTATTGGCAAACTTCAGATGGGCATGTACATGTACTTTCTTGAGCAAGGCGCTGCAGGATTTCAGTCCTTCACAGCGTAGTGTGTTACCAGTTGCTTTCTTTGTGACTATGGTCCCAGCTACCTTAAGATCATTAACAAGATCCTCCTGTGTAGTTCTGGGCTGATTCCTCACCATTCTCATGATCATTGAAATTCCACGAGGTGAGATCTCGCATGTGTCAGGGTACCTGAGGTCTCTACCTTTGAGAAGGGTAGAGACTTAGTTGTTTATCCGTCTAGACACGCCATATCTCCCGTTCCTCGCGGTCCATCCAGTCATTCTAACGCTGGCCGCAAGGGATCCGCTTCCTTTTCTAACACGACGCTCGATACGTGACGTTTTGACGCTATCCCGAGCGACCTGCCACTCTATTGGCTTTATCCTATCAGCACCCAGCTGAGGCGTGTCTACTCTCCGGACTCAGGGTATTTAAGCTTGCTTCTCTCGTCAGCTCATTGCCCTGTCGTGGTTCTAGCTTGTCTAGTCACTCAGTGCTCTTGTATTCTAGTTTTCTCTTTGGTTTTGACCCGGCTTGTTGTACTATTCTGCTTATCTCTGTTATCCCTCTGACCCGGCTTGTCTCTCGCTTACCTGTCTTCTCGTTCCCTCGACCTCGGCTTGTCTCTGACTATTCTCTGTTATTCTATGTACGTTAGTCCGGCCATTCTAAGGCCCGGTATACGTACCTTTCTACTGTTTGTACTCTGCGTGTTGGATCCCTGTCCCGATCGTGACATTACGACAGGGCCAATGGATCCTGCAGGTACAAACAGTCAGCTTGGTTCTTCCGACCCCAGGTTTGACGCCATGGAACACAGGATGGATCAGATGGCCCTAGCACTACAGGCGCTATTGTCTCGTGCTAGTAACCCACCAGAGGAGACACGTACTCCTTCGATCTCTCCTGTAAGTTCAGGTCTAGAAGTGGCTACTGTTGGTGCTTCTTCTCGTATTACTCCACCAGTACGTTATGGCGGTTCTCCTGAGAAGTGTCGTGGCTTTTTGAACCAGATCAGCATCCATTTCGAATTACAACCCCGCTCCTATCCTAGTGATAGAGCGAAGGTTGGATTTATTGTTACGTTACTCATTGAGAAGGCTCTGCGATGGGCTAATCCTTTATGGGAGAATGATAACCCGTTAGTCTATAACTATAATGCCTTTGTAGCTGCTTTTAAAAGAACTTTTGACCCCCCTGGTAGGAAGGTCAATGCAGCTAGGTTACTGTTGCGCCTTAGACAGGAAAATCGAACACTTGTGGATTATGCACTAGAGTTCAGATCCTTGGCGGCAGAAGTTAAGTGGAACGAACAGGCTTATATAGATGTATTTTTAAATGGGTTATCAGATGTAATCCTTGACGAGGTCGCTACTAGAGAGCTCCCTGAGAATTTGGAGGATTTAATTTCTTTTATCTCTCGCATTGATGAACGCTTAAGAGAGAGGCAGAACACTCGAGATAGAACTCGTAGACCCTCCTTTAAACTAGCTCCTGCATTTCGAAATTCTGAGATCGAAACCTCACGTTTCCCTGAGCCTATGCAGATAGGTAATACTCACCTCACAGAGGAGGAGAGACAGTACAGGAGAAGGGAGGGTTTATGTATGTACTGTGGAGACAGAGGTCATCTACGCCTAAATTGTCCCAATCGTTCGGGAAACGCTCGCACCTAAGTTTCTCTAGAGGACAGGCCTTGGGTGTATCTATTTTGTCCTCTGTTCACAATTATAAAGATCACAGGCTTCTGCTACCCGTTTCTTTGACTTGGGAGAAGGGAGTAGTAAAAACCATGGCTTTGATTGATTCTGGAGCTGCTGAGAGCTTTATCGATCAAGTTTTTGTTAACAAGCATACTATCCCATCCCAGTTAAGGGAGACACCTCTGGCCGTTGAGGCCATAGATGGTAGACCTTTACTTGAGCCTGTTATTTTCCGTGAGACCATACCTATTAATTTGACTGTTGGTATCTTGCATGAGGAAGACCTATCCCTGTTGATCATTTCCTCTCCTTCTATTCCCATAGTCCTGGGGTACTCCTGGTTAAAGAGACATAATCCTATCGTTAATTGGGAGTTAGGGGAGATAATTTCATGGGGTCAGAATTGTCAAGAGAAATGTTTGCGGAGGGTCTCGCCCCTTTGTCTGGCGAACACGTCGGCTAACTCCTCTAATCCTACAGAGACTCAAATACCGCCTCAGTACCTGGATTTAAAGGCAGTATTTGATAAAAAGAGAGCCGATACCTTACCTCCACACAGATCCTTTGATTGCAAGATTAACCTACTCCCTGGTACCATGCCTCCCAGGGGACATGTATACCCGTTATCTACTAAAGAGAATTCAGTTCTAGAGGAGTATATTCACGAGAATTTAGACAAGGGATTCATTAGGAGATCCTCCTCACCTGCCGGGGCTGGATTTTTTTTTGTTAAAAAGAAGGATGGTTCACTTAGGCCTTGTATTGATTATCGAGGTTTGAACAAGATAACCATTAGGAATGCTTATCCCATTCCTTTGATTACCGAACTCTTTGATCGTTTAAAGGGTTCTACCATTTTCACCAAGTTAGATCTCAGAGGGGCATATAACTTGGTGAGAGTCCAGCAGGGACACGAGTGGATGACGGCGTTCAATACTCGCTACGGTCACTATGAATATACAGTTATGCCTTTTGGGCTATGTAATGCACCGGCTGTATTCCAGGATCTGATAAATGAGGTTCTTAGGGAATTTCAGCAGGAGTGTGTTATTGTATACCTGGACGATATACTCATACATTCTAGAGAGATTGAGACTCACCACGAACAGGTCAGAAGGGTTTTGCACAAACTTCTTCAACATGGTCTGTACTGCAAATTGGAGAAATGTAGTTTCGATCAATCCCAAGTAAATTTCCTCGGTTATGTGATCTCTGGGGAGGGATTTCAGATGGACCCGGATAAACTCCAGTCCATTCTGGATTGGCCTCTACCTAAGGGTCTCAAGGCCGTTCAGAGATTTATTGGGTTCTCCAATTACTATAGGCGCTTTATTAAGGGTTATTCTTCTATTATTGCGCCCATCACCAATATGACCAAACAGGGGGTTGATACTAAGAATTGGTCTACGGAAGCTCTCCTTGCTTTCAAAACTCTCAAGGAGCTTTTTGCTTCCGCCCCAATTTTGGTTCACCCTAATACCACTCTTCCTTTCCTACTTGAGGTAGACGCCTCGGAGACTGGCGTAGGTGCTATCCTATCCCAAAGGCTAGGTGTGGATAAACCATTACATCCATGTGGATTTTTCTCTAAAAAAATTGTCTGGTGCTGAGAGCAGATATGACATTGGTGACAGAGAACTACTAGCTGTTATCAAGGCTTTAAAAGAATGGAGACATTTATTGGAAGGGACATTACATCCTGTTACTATTTTAACAGATCACAAGAACTTGTCCTATATTGGTGAGGCCAAGCGATTGTCTTCTAGGCAAGCTCGTTGGTCGTTATTCCTCACCCATTTCAATTACGTTCTTACTTATAGGCCTGGTTCAAAGAATTCTAAAGCCGATGCTCTATCTCGCCAATATGAACCTTTGGCTTCTTCTGAACCGGTTCTGTCCTCTATAGTACCCCAATGCAATATTATTGCTAACACTACTCTCAAAATCCATTCTCCGTTGCTTGCCCAGATCTTGAACTTACAGCATCTGGCACCTGGACAGACTCCTGAGGGTAGAAAATTTGTCCCTCCTGAATTCCAACTGGAGCTCTTACAGTGTTTCCACGAAAGCAAGGTGGCTGGTCATCCTGGCATTCGCAAGACTTATTCCCTGATCTCCAAGGATTTCTGGTGGCCTTCCTTACGAAAGGATATTAAGGAGTTCGTCGGAGCTTGCGAGACTTGTACCAGGACTAAACAGCCTCACGCATCTCCTTGTGGTTTGTTGCTCCCCTTGGACATTCCTGAGAAACCATGGTCCTGTTTGGCCATGGACTTTATTGTGGATTTACCTCCTTCCAAGAGACAGACTGTTATTCTCACGGTGGTGGATAGATTCACTAAGATGGCTCATTTTGTACCGTTGCCTAAACTCCCCACGTCTCCTGAATTGGCGGAGATTTTTGCGAGAGAAGTTTTTCGCCTACATGGGATACCTTCTGAAATCGTTTCTGATAGAGGCTCTCAATTTGTCCCACGATTCTGGAGATCCTTCTGTTCTCAATTAGGTATCAAATTGAACTTTTCCTCTGCATATCACCCTCAGTCTAACGGAGCCGCTGAGCGTACTAATCAAAAGATTGAACAATATCTGCGCTGCTTTGTTTCCGAACACCAGGATGATTGGGTCGGTTTGATTCCTTGGGCAGAGTTCGCACACAATAATCTCGTTTGTGATTCTACTCGTTCCAGCCCCTTCTTCATGAACTATGGCTTTCATCCCTCCATTTTTCCTTCGGTCTCTTCTTCCCAAGGAGTACCGTCGGTTGATGATCATGTCGCCAATCTGAAGAAGTTGTGGGATCAGACTCGTCAAATTCTCCTGCATAATTCTATGTTGTTCAAAAAACACGCTGATAAACACAGAAGGGCGGCTCCAGTTTTTGTTCCTGGGGATAGAGTATGGCTGAGTACTAAGAACATTCGTTTGAAAGTTCCCTCTATGAAATTTGCACCTCGGTACATAGGCCCTTACAGGGTTTTGTCTCGTATCAACCCGGTTGCGTATCGCCTAGCTCTGCCGTCGGCCTTACGCATTCCCAACTCCTTTCATGTGTCTTTGCTGAAACCACTGATTTGCAACAGATTCTCCTCTACGGTTTCCTCACCTCGTTCGGTTCAAGTGGACGGTCAGGAGGAGTACGAGGTCAACTCCATTATCAATTCCCGATTTTCCCGGGGTAGATTACAGTATCTGGTCAACTGGAAGGGATATGGCCCCGAGGAGAGGAGTTGGGTACCTCAGGAGGACGTTCATGCTCCTCGTCTCCGCAGGGCGTTTCACTCCCGCTTCCCATCTCGTCCCGGTTCCTTCCGCCCGGTGGGCGTATCTGAGAGGGGGGGTACTGTCAGGGTACCTGAGGTCTCTACCTTTGAGAAGGGTAGAGACTTAGTTGTTTATCCGTCTAGACACGCCATATCTCCCGTTCCTCGCGGTCCATCCAGTCATTCTAACGCTGGCCGCAAGGGATCCGCTTCCTTTTCTAACACGACGCTCGATACGTGACGTTTTGACGCTATCCCGAGCGACCTGCCACTCTATTGGCTTTATCCTATCAGCACCCAGCTGAGGCGTGTCTACTCTCCGGACTCAGGGTATTTAAGCTTGCTTCTCTCGTCAGCTCATTGCCCTGTCGTGGTTCTAGCTTGTCTAGTCACTCAGTGCTCTTGTATTCTAGTTTTCTCTTTGGTTTTGACCCGGCTTGTTGTACTATTCTGCTTATCTCTGTTATCCCTCTGACCCGGCTTGTCTCTCGCTTACCTGTCTTCTCGTTCCCTCGACCTCGGCTTGTCTCTGACTATTCTCTGTTATTCTATGTACGTTAGTCCGGCCATTCTAAGGCCCGGTATACGTACCTTTCTACTGTTTGTACTCTGCGTGTTGGATCCCTGTCCCGATCCTGACAGCATGGAGCTCTAGACCAAGGGAGACTGACAGTTATTTTGTGTTTCTTCCATTTGCGAATAATTGCACCAACTGTTGTCAGCCCATTCCAGCCTTGTGTAGATCTACAATCTTGTCCCTGACATCCTTGGACAGCTCTTTGGTCCTGGCCATGGTGAAGAGTTTGGAATCTGATTGATTGATTGCTTCTGGGGACAGGTGTCTTTTATACAGGTACCAAGCTGAGATTAGGAGCACTCCCTTTAAGAGAGTGCTATTAATCTCAGCTCGTTACCTGTATAAAAGACAAATGGGAGCCAGAAATCTTGCTGATCGATAGGGAATCAAATACTTATTTCACTCATTGACATGCAAATCAATTTATAACTTTTTTGACATGTGTTTTTCTGGATTTTTATATTGTTGTTATTTTGTCTCTCACTGTTAAAATACACCTACCATTAAAATTATAGACTGATCATTTCTTTCTCAGTAGACAAACGTTCAAAATCAGCAGGGGACCAAATACTTTTCCCCCTCACTGTAGATAGAGGTGAAGTCCATCACATATTGTGTTAGATAGAGGTGAAGTCCATCACACATGGTGTTAGATGACAGTAAAGTCCACATTATATGTGGTGCTATGTAGCGCTAAAGTCCATCTTACATGACATATGTACCTTTTATTATTATTTTATTATTTATATAGCGCCAACAAATTCCATAGCGCTGTACAATGGGTGGACTAACAGACACATAATTGAGCTCAGACCACTGGACGTACAGGAACAGAGGGGGTTGTGGGCCCTGCTCAATGAGCTTACATGCTAGAGTGAGTGGGGTATAGTGACACAAAGGGTTAAAGTAGGGGAATTAAATAGGTTGTTAGAGAAGGGTTTATTGAGTGCTTGGTAGGTCATTTTGACAGTTGCAGGAAAGGAGTCATGGGGTGGGGGATGAGAAGCCTGCTGACAGTTTAATTGATACGCTTTAATGAAGAAGTGAGCTTTCAAAGATTTTGAAGGAGTGGAGGCTGGGTGAAAGTCTGATTGAGGAGGGAAGGGAGTTCCACAGAATAGGTGCAGCCCTAGAGAAGTCTTGAAGGCGAGCGTCAGAGGTGGGGATCCGGGCAGAGGATAGGCGTAGGTCTTGGGCTGAGCGCAGGGGTCTCGATGGGACATACTTGTGTATGAGGGAGGATAGGTATGTTGGAGCAGCATTATGTAGGGATTTGTAAGCAAGCGCCAGAATTTTGAATTGGGCCCTATATCTAACTGGAAGCCAATGCAGGGACTGACAGAGCATGGAGGCGTGGGAGGTGCGACCGGACAGGAAAATAAGCCTCACAGCCGCATTCATTATAGATTGCAGCGGTGCAAGCTGGGAATATGTAAGACCGGTGAGAAGGGGATTGCAGTAGTCGAGGCGTGAGAGAACAACAGCATGAACCAGTATCTTAGCCGCGTCCGGCGTTAGATATGCGCTATGTTCTTGAGTTGGAAGCAACAGGATTTGACTATCGATTGGACATGGGGAGTAAAAGAGAGGTCAGAATCGAAAAGAACCCCTAGGCAGCGAGCCTGTGAGGTAGAGGTGATAGTAGCGCCGTGGACTTGGATGGAGACAGACACAGGAGTAGCAGCACTTGAGGGAGGAAAAACTAGAAGTTCTGTTTTGGACAGGTTGAGTTTAAGGAAATGAGCAGCCATCCAGTTGGAAATAGCAGAGAGGCAGTCAGAAACACGAGTCAAGGTGGGCAGAGAGAGATCAAGGGAGGACAGGTAGATTTGCGTGTCATCTGCATATAAATGATATTGGAAGCCAAAGGAGTTGATGAGTTTACCAAGGGAGGCAGTATAGATAGAGAACAATAGGGGGCCGAGGGCAGAACCTTGGGGGACACAGACAGAGAGGGGTTGGTGAGAAGAGGCAGAACCAGAGAAAGAAACACTGAAAGAGCGCTGGGAGAGGTAGGAGGAGCACCAGGAGAGTGCAGTATCCCGTAGACCAAAGTTATGAAGAATGTGAAGAAGCTGTTGATGATCAACAGTGTCAAAGGCGGAAGAACGATCAAGGAGGATTAGGATAGAGTATTGGCCATGAGATTTAGGAGCAATTAAATCGTTGGATACTTTGGTCACAGCAGTTTCGACAGAGTGACCAGCGCGGAATCCAGACTGAAGGGGGTCAAGCAGAAAGTTGGATTCGAGAAAGTCTGTCAATCTGGCGTACACAACTCTCTCGAGGATCTTGGAGGCAAATGGCAGTAGCGAGATAGGGCGGTAGTTGGATGGGGAGTTGGGATCAAGGTTGGGCTTTTTCAGAATCGGGGTTACGGTTGCATGTTTGAAGGGTGAGGGAAATGTGCCAGAGGAAAGGGAGAGATTGAAAATGCTAGCAAGAGGAAGAGCAAGAGAGGGAGACAAAGTGCGGATGAGATGCGAGGGAATAGGATCGAGGGAGCAGGTGGTGGGGCGGGAGGACAGGAGCAGAGCAGAAACCTCTTGTGCTGTAGCAGGTGCAAATGTGCATAGGATGGCAGGGGGAGTGGGGTTGGGTGATGTAATGATAGGGGTAGATTAGAAATCTCTTTCCTGATTGTAGAGATCTTCTCAGTGAAATGAGAAGATCTCTACTACTCTTATGTGATGGTAGGTAGTCCTGAAGCCCCTTATTCATGGAGATAAATATCCTTGAAGACCTTCATGCATAATAGATAGAATTATAACTTCTGTGCCTATGTGTAGAGTTCCTAAACACCCCTGTTTGTGAAAGCTGGGAACATTGCAACCCCCCATACATAAAGCTGGAATACATCACAGCCCCCATGAAGCTATCTTTTTTTTTCTCATTTTTAATTCCCCTCTCTTATCATTTCAAATGTATAGACCTTCTTACTGAAATACATAGAACAATTACATTCAAATATTTTACCCTAGCATTTCATCGGTACATGTTAACTATAGCAAATACAAAGGCCTCGTCACCCAAAAATCTAAGCCCTCAATTTGGAAGATTGGGAAAGATTGACATATATGTTTTTGTAGCTTTTTGCACGCCTGTATTTATTTGCTAAATTATGCTAAATGAGAAGGACAGTTCTGACAAGGATCCTATCGTTCGGGGTTTAGACTCTCGTCATGACCTTGGACGACTTTCAGTTGCTCATTTGGCCGCTCTGTGCTGACTCTCTCTCTATAACTGAGTACTTCCTTAAGTAAATCAAATTAAAAGATTATCTTGTCACTCAAACCAAGAAATCTCTGCTTATACTGAATCACTGGGGATAGACGGTGGAGCCTTAACCCATTGCTTACCTGTGCTTTATCACTTGGCTCATTGCATGTTCGTTGAGTAGGTACATTTAAAGGAATACGAGGAAATATTTGGTTCAAAATTTCCTTAACTATCTGTCTGTCTCTCCTTTTTTTTCTGTCCATTTCTTTGTCTTTTAGCACCCATCTGCCCATCCTATAACACATAGGCCTTATTTATATGTCCTAAGAATATATTTTGCAGTTAAAACCTTATTTTTGACTTATTTGTTGGGGAATTTTCTACACAACTGCGGTACATGAAGATATATTTTTCTTCTTCTCGTTAATCTAAAAAGACTTTGTTGCGTCACAAGTGCATTCAGTGTACAGGTCGCTCAATACGACCCTTGACCTTCACAGATCCATACATTGATTACAAAAACACTGGTTTTAGGAAACCTTTCCTTTAAATAGCTTTCAACAGACTCTGGTGATCCATTTTATTTACAGCAAATTGGGCTGGTATTGATGTTTGATGCATTTTTTTTTACTGAAAAACACATTAGTCTTTGGAGTCTCTATATTTTTAGCACTCTTGCTTTTTATATGTACGGTAGCATTAGTAACTAAATAAAATGTTTGCTTGTTTTTTCTTTTTTCTTATTTATCCTGTCTTAGTTTGATTTATTTTAATTTGTGGACGTTTTGTATGGAGTTTGATTTTGGGTACTCGTAGGGTTGCAGTAACTGTAGAGACCATATGATAAGTAACATTGGATTTATTCACAATGTGTAATATCAGATTGGGGGGAACCTAATGCGAATGCGCACAAAAGCGTTGCACACATTAAAGGACCACTATAGTGCCAGGAAAACATACTCGTTTTCCTGGCACTATAGTGCCCTGAGGGTGCCCCCACCCTCAGGGACCCCCTCCCGCCGGGCTCTGGGGAGAGGAAAGGGTTAAACACTTACCTTTCTCCAGCGCCGGGCGGGAAGCTCTCCTCCTCCTCTCCGCCTCCGATCCTCCCTTTTGGCTGAATGCGCATGCGCGGCAAGAGCTGTGCCGCATTCAGCCGGTCTCATAGGAAAGCATTTATAATGCTTTCCTATGGACGCTTGCGTGCTCTCACTGTGATTTTCACAGTGAGAATCACGCAAGCGCCTCTAGCGGCTGTCAGTGAGACAGCCACTAGAGGATTTGGAGGCTGGATTAACCCTATTATAATATATTTCTCTGAAACTGCTATGTTTATAAAAAAAAGGGTTAATCCTAGAGGGACCTGGCACCCAGACCACTTCATTAAGCTGAAGTGGTCTGGGTGCCTAGAGTGGTCCTTTAAACTTTTCCTATAGGAAAGCATTAAAGCGACACTGTAGGCACCCAGACCACTATAGCTCATTGAAGTGGTCTGGGTACAATGTCCCATCACCCTTAACCCTGAGCATGTAATTAATACTGTTTTTATAAACGGCAATAATTACCTGCTAGGGTTATCTCCTACTCTAGTGGCTGTCTACCAGACAGCCACTAGTGGGACTTTTGGGCTCAAAGGCGTCTTTTTGTCGCCTAAATGACGCTGGACGTCCTCACGCTATGCATGAGGACTTCCAGCGTCACCGGAATCCCCATAGGAAAGCATTATTTATCCTAAAGCCAGCATGACCAGTGCTGCGCATGCGCATAAGGTCTCCCCCGTTGGCTGACATCCGTGGGGGAGGAGCATGGGCAGAGCCGAGCAAGAGCCAAGGGACATTGGCGCAGGACCCAGGTAAGTGACAGAAGGGGTTATTAACCCCTTGTGCACCATAGGGGGGAGGGTGGGCCTTGACAGAGGGGATAGCTGTAGTACTAGGAAAACAAGTTTGATTTCCTGGCAATATAGTTTCCCTTTAACTCAATATCGTCTGGGGCTTATCAACATACTGGAATTCCTCACTCGAAGTGTGAAACTGCAGGGTGCCTATAGGATTCTGAATGGAAAGGTTTTGGTGCATACATCATTCCCCTGCAGCCTCTCTACACATTTCCTGTAGAGTTATCTAATTTTTTTAACTTTATTGCAAGGTGTTTTTAATGTAGAATTTATCTCCTACTCTGTTAAAAAGCCTGCATGAGACTCCAGTGTGTGATTAAAGTTAAATTAACAGAGCAGGATGTAAAAAAAAGAAAAAAAAAAAAAAAAGAAAGCATCTAAAGTAAACACAATGTGCTGTCACATCTGATTGAATTTTTTTTCATGCAGTAATGCAATAATTCTAAACACCCGTTATACCACAACTGTAACCCCTCTCAGGAAATAAGTCCTCTTAACACTAATACACAGCTGTGTAATCCAACTATGATTTTAAAACCTCTCAAATCTTTAACCTCCCTTGAACCTAACCACCTCTTTTCAATTTGATTTTATTGATACATTTTTCATAAAACATAACTACTTCTGACACTTCAACACGTGCATTAATTTACACAGCTGCATAAACTCATTATGCTCACTTATTCACACATCACACATATGTATATATATATAAATATGCAGTTCAAGGCCAGTTAATAAATTCCTTTTCTTTGTTTGGGTGGAGAGGGGGCAGTGGGCACCTTAGAATTCTGTGCCTACGGGCACCTGACATATAAATGCGGCCCTGGTAAAGGGGCCTGCTCAGATCAACCTGTAGTTTTCAGGAAATTGGTTATAAACGCACATACAATATAAAGTATGTAAAAGTAATATGTCTAATTAAGGAGAAATAAAAACTATGAAAACAAGGGAGGACAAGGGAGAGAGGTGACCTGGGAAATTAATGTACGTTCCCAAATACGTGTCTTTTCACGATTTCTTAAAGGACTGTCTAACGATGAGAGAAAGGTCATTTGGCCTGATCCATGCACTTAGCGAGTCTGCATTGCACTGGGCTCGTCTCCTACAGAGTCACGCAGGGCAATGGGCGTCCGCAATGTGATGATTCTACGTACCGTACATCTTTCTGGTTTACTCCCCAAGTATATTAGACACTGATTTTGTACAAATTCTCTTTTCATGCTGGGCTTGCCATTTGCCATGCCTAATTGTACATTTGTTCCGTAAGCATGGCGTAGTATGCCTACTGTTCCACAATGTCAGTTTGTGTTATCGCAGAATATCATTTATTGGCGCCAACCTTGCTTTACTTTAGACAACAGCGAAGCGTTTTGCTATTTTGCTGTTCTCCATGTTGCGGATTTTGTTTATTTTTTTTGCCTTTACTTCCCAACTATTCCTTAATTTCATATTGTGTCTCTGACTGATGTTATACATTTAGAAGAATAAAGCAGATTTAGATGTAGTTATGTGTTTAAAACGATGTCTCTGCTAATTTCGTATGTTTGGCATTTTAATGTCTTGTCTCGATTGCTTTCGTATGTTAAAGTTTAATTTGAAACTCAATCCTGATTATTTTTGTAGCTAGTTCACAATGGAGAGCAGTGAATTTTATATTTTAAATCCGTTAGTCCCCGCAGCTTTTTTAAGATTTGGGCCTCTTCAAGTGAGTGCTGGCTTTGTATTCTTTATGATAAAGAATTGACCTATTTTATACATTATAGCACCCCCTCCCTGTCATAAATGACAGGTGTCTGAAGATTTTTAAAGGGACACTATAGGTAGGGATGTTGATTGACAAAATTGATCAAAGGATCCGCACTCACTCCCGGCGGCCACAGGTGCTCCGGAACAGCACCAGCAATCCCAACACATTAAGGCAGCAAGACAGATTCCCAGGCACTTAAAGTGTGAAAGACGCAGGCAGATTTATTGAAACAAAAAAAACAGCAACGTTTCGACCTACTGAGAGGCTGTCAGGGCTTACCTGGGTGTGGGAGTCCGGCAGGCAGAGAAGTATGCTCACCCTTGCAAGAAAACACAGGCCAAGGTGATCAGGCAAGAATTCACCTGACCTGTGAGTCGGTGCACGGGGGCTGTGCAGGGTAAATCCAAAACGCGGTACAGGAACAATAAGCCAGGAGAATAGTCGTGGGAAGCCAAGGGTCAAAGGAAGCCAGAAGTCAGGATAATCGGTGTACCAAGCCAGAGGTCAATAACAAACTGGAGAACAGGAAACAGCAGGATGATCACCAGAGTCAAGGAACTGACACTGCCTTCTGGGAGAGGCAGTGTTATATACCTGGCTAACGAGACATCAGGCTCAGGTGTAACTTGAGTGACAGGAGAAGTTCCAACAAATGTCCAGCTTCAGTACTAAATACTAGACAGGGCTAGATACAGGAAACAGAAGCGGAGAGATGGCTCAGAGGTAAGCCAAAGCACCAGAGCTGCCAAGGACCCAGGTTCGAATCCTGACAGAGGCCTTTTTCAAGCTACAGGATTCCTGATTGATTTATTACCTGATTTACTACCTGACGCATTTTACTTTTACATGCTGCAGGCCAGTATGGAAATAAGGGGAGTTTTATTACCTTTTAGGGGATTAAAGGGGGACAAGCCACCTAAATGATGGTTTTAACACTATATTGTCAGGAATACATATTTGTGTTCCTGACCCTATAGTGTTCCTTTAATAGAGTGGTTTTGATGTATAGATCATGCCCCTGCCGTCTCACCACTCAATTCCCTGCCATTTAAAGTTGACAAATTTTGTTTACACAGCCCAAGCCACACCTCCCTGCATGTGACCTACACATTCTCCTTACACGCATCCTGTATAGAGAGATCAAATGTTTAAACGTACTTTATTGCACATTCTGTTTAATTTAGAATCTCTCATCTCCTGTTCTTTTAATAACAAGCTAGAGCTGGCAGCTGCCTCTTGTGTGTGATGAAAATGCAATCAACAAAGCGGGAGATAAAAAAAAAACGTATTCTAAAGTAAACACTCTGTGCTGTCACAACCGTAAAAAGTAAGTCATTTTTTTAATGCAGGCTGTGTGAGTCACAGACAGGAGAGGTGTGGTTAGGGCAGAATCAATGCAATTTAATCCCTAAATAGCAGAGAATTGGATTTAAACAGTGAATAAATTACCTATTCAACGCTGGAAAAATAATAACCAATATAGAAATGTAAACGAAAGACCAGTATCTGGAAGGGTTGAAATCTTTTTTTGCCCCTAAATCCAGTCAGAAGGGATATTGCTCTTCTTTTTATCAAACAATCAGCCTGGGGATCCTCTTCTGTTCTTTTAGACCTCATGCCCCCCCTCCCCCCCCCCCCAGTTACTGTAGAATACTACCCCCACAATGCTTTTTTGCTACCCGCAAGGCTGGTACAAGATAATTGGGGTTGTAGTTCTACAATGGCTGTGGGGGGTTCTGCCTTTGTTCACCTGTGACATAAACGGTTTCACATCTACACTCAGGAACAAGATAAATAAGAACAGCTATACTTAAAATAATTACTAGAAAAACACAATAGTTCACAAATGGAACATTTCAGCTTTTAATAAAAACACACAGAATGAAAAGCAAATGTTGCAACCGACCTTTCAGTAGCTGAGATCAAACAAGCAAGAGACTACGCGAATTTGTAGTTTTGTTTATTTTATTACATCATCTATACTGGCGGCTTATAATTAAAGGTATCCTTTCGTATTGATTCACTGAAGTCGAACGTCTTGATCGAAAGGCTTATATTGGCTTTCATCCCTAACATTCACATTACACCCATTATAGTCCTTAGATGCTAAATGTCTCTAGGTAAATATTCTAAATGCTTTTATATAGCTGTGTACTCATCTTTAATACAAGTGTTATTTCCATACCAACACAGAGCAATTTCGAAGCCTCTTGGTGGTTGTTTGTTTACCTCTTTTCTTTAACTTCTTTTATTTTTCATTTTCAATTATCGTAAAATGTACAGCAGGAACACACATTCCGTAATGCATTGCCAACATCAACGGTTCTTACTCGGTGTACCTGGGGTGGGAGGAGCTACTTTAGTACCATGTATGGAGATCTTTACACTTGTTTAAATTATATACGTACTTTCTTTACTTTGTTTTATCTTATGGTATTTCCTACCTCTTTGAAGATCGTGGGAAAAAAAAGTGTCGTTTTTATAAAATTATCTAGCATTCAGATCTAGGTGAGGAACAGGTGAACGCCAGTGAAGATTTATACACCGTATCTGATTTAAAACTTTGGCTCATTTTATACCCAATGTATTTTTAGCAAGTCTCATCTTTATCTATGCACATACTAACTATAATATGCTTTATAGGTCATGATATCCTGGAGTGGATTATTCAAAGGTTACAGATCACAGATGAAGGTACGTGATTGAATTTTAATTTATTACAAACCCCGAGCTCTGTGCTTAATATTATTGGATATATTGCGCGCACAGCAGCCTACTTGGACCTGCCAGGTAGTTAATTGCTATTGCATTTCTAAAGGCTTTTGTGCAAACTGGGCATGTGCACAGCACCACGTGAGAGAAATTTAAAGCGATTTATTGTTACATTAATAATAAAACTGCATAAAATCCTGTTGGCTGGGAAAGGAACTTTGTCTCTTCACTGAATAATTAATGAGTTTAAGACAAAAAGTGCTATTTTTTCCCCCAACATTGGCGTCGATTTAATAAGCTTTCCTAATAATTCAATACTGTTGGAAAAACGTTTCTAATGATTTTTTACAAAAAGTCCTGTAGACTTTAATGGACTGAAGATAAATCATTTGAAATGATTATTAAATCGAGGCCTTTTTTTTGTTAGATGTTATGATTACTGACATAGGGGTACAAAAAGCAAAAAGGAAAGGCTTACAGGTGTAAAGCAATGATACATCTCACTGTGCACACAGCTCAATGATACATCTCATGCGCACAAGCTTCTTAATGCTTTTCTATAGGAAAGCATTGGATTGGATGATATCCATGATCTCGATGATCTCAGCCAAGGAGGCGGAGCTTCCACATGTAGACCAGCGCTGTGAGGGAGAAAATTTAAGTTAACCACCTTTTTTACTCCTTGCAGGTCGGGGGCCAGGGACCTAAATAGCTAAATACATGTTAAGGAGGGCAAGTGGGAACAAGAATCAGGAATAGTACCACGTCAGGAAATTGTTAAATGAGCACAATATATCTTATAAAGGCTCGAGTTCTACCACTGGGTATTGGGTCTATATTTCCTCAGTAATCTAATATAGGTACACAAATCCCACTGGTCTTGTACTCTTTGTAGAATGTTTGGTTTTCTTGAAGGACTGTACAATGCAATCAATAAAGTCCTTATATAAAAATGTATTAAATATTGCACATATCCAGCATTAGTTTTCCATAATGAGTTAGGAAAACAACAAAAAGGGAATGAGGAACATGGTGAAAGGGGGAGAAGTTGGAAGGTTAAGAGTACAAGTTGCAGGTAACTGGTTTTGTCAATCTTCTTGAGGTGGATCAGACCGTGTGTGTCTCTACGTGTTGAGGCAGTTGTAGTTTTTTTTTGTTTGTTTTTTAAAGTGTGGATTTTCAATGGCCTTGTAGATACTAGGGATCTTGTGAGTTTGAAACTACAAGGAATTTTGGAGGTTACATTATTTTTTAAACTACTAATACCTTTGGTCTTCTGGGTGATAGCAACTTGGAGACAGCCTGAATCAAAAGGGCCAGTCCGCTGTGTGTGGTAGAAGGTTCCTTATTGATGCCGAGACTTGGGAAGGTTGGGAAAACTCAATGGAGACGGGTCACATCAAGATACTATTTGGACAGTTGCCTGTAAGCATTTTCTTGGACAGTTGCACAGATACACAGACTGTGAACCCATGCAAAACTCACAATATATAAAAATTTCCAACCATTTTTCATCATCTATGAGGAAGCCTATATCTTTGGACCACGTAGTTGTGAATGATAGCCATTTTATTCTTTGTTTGATCCCTTTATTGCCATTTGGTGGTGATCATTAGATGTGGTCAATTTGAGGTCAGGCAATCTCAAAGGGTCAAATCCTTATTGTGCCATTCATTGTGACGTTAAGTTTTGATGTGAATCACCATTTACACATTATGTTCCTTTCTCTTAAAGATTGGGTAATAGGCAAGCATGCTTAGTTATAAAGACAACATATTCGAGGTAGCACTTAATATTTATGGTCTTGGTTTTCATTTCCCTTTTTAAAAAAAATGTAAATACTGCTGCAAACCTTGTTTATTTTATTTACTTGTGTACGTTTTGTGCATAGAAAAGGAGCCCGGACCTTACCGTCTCATAGCACGGTGGTTGTGGTTTGGTCTGAGCCAGTCTGTTTTCTGAGTCTATTGGTTTTTGCCGTCTTTGTCTGTCGAGAGCGCAGAAGAAACATCACCAGAACATACTGGTATAAATCACCTGGAAAGATGTGTTCAGATATTCTCCAGTTTCTGAAATTGTTCGTGCTTGATCAGTCTTCAGAATCTGTTAACATTGTAGCAAGAGGCACATTTACCTTCTATCCCCTTAGTGTGTAGATCCAGTGTAGGGGTGGGTAAGGACTAGCTAGGGTTGGTGATGGTTCACTGTACTTAGATGTGAGATTAGGGCTTTAGAATTAAGGGCCATGTCTCTAAATACCCTCATTGCATTTAATGTAAGGCATATAATTACCGTTTCGGTAAAACAGCAGAATTGTGACACCAAGTGTTATTGGCTTGGAGTGTAATGAATAGACCCTCTAAAGGTCTATGTATTGATCTTCAGTAATCGAATGCAATATGTATCTCTCCTTAGAGGCCCAGCACCTCAGCAATCTAATGGTGAAATGCGGTTATATCTACCCTCTGCAGGAACCAACTAATCTCATTCTAAAACCCGATGTTAGTCTCTACAGATTCCAGGTATGTGCGGAGCAGGGAGACATTCGCAGCAGTGACTTGAGTGCGCCCCAAGAAATAAAACTGATCAAATGTGTTGCATATTGCACAACTAACGCAGCTCACGACTGCTCTGCCTTAAAAAAAAATCATAAATTTTTTGTAAGCTATTTTTTTAAATTGTTTTTTTTTTTAAATGTTTTTTTTTTTTTTTTTTTTTTTATTAAATACTGTATTGTACAATCAAATGTACAAATAATAATTTGGCAGAAAAATTGTTCTCCTGTAGGTTTATGTAAAGCCATGGGCTAGACTGTACTTACTGTTAGCTATATCTACGTATCACAAAACGCTGCAGTGCTATTATAGAACAAAATGTCATTAAAAAAGAAAAAAGCCCCCAAAACACCACGAAATCTAATTTATCCCAGCAGCTTAGGAGTTAACAAGCCAGTTTCCACGGAAACTTCTGGACAATGTAGAAAAACATAAGCAGGGAGTCTGCCTTACTGAAATTCTGGGTGATGTTGTCGATTAACCCTTAAAGAACTGACATTTACTGAATATTGCACTTTTAAACTATAAATATATTATAGTTATATATATCACTGCGTGCGTGCGTGCGTGCGTGCGTGCGTGTGTGTGTATATGTATATATTGAAACTGGCTCAGAAAGAACCTATTATGATCACAGCTATTTTGTTTATTCCTTTTGTTAAAGGGATGGGGTGACAGATATTTCAACTACTGACATTTTATTCCCAATTGTTTAGACTCCTTATTTTTGGCCCACCCAGCAGTGGCCTGCCGAGGACACAGACTATGGTGAGTGCTCAATGCCGAGCTGTCATTTGTATACATAGCAAATTAGGAGCAATCATAGCCTTTTTCTGTTGTAGAACTACATCTACCATGATGCTTTGCCAGCCTTAAGTTAATCTATGTCAGTTTGGCAACCCCCCCGATCTTGGAGTTACTATAAATTTAATCTATGTTATTGAATTATATGTGGAATCATCGTCCTGTTCTCACAACCAATCAAATATCTGAATATTTTGAACATTTTTATTTTACATCATGCAAATTACAATGTGTCATGAAATCGTCAGGGGAATTAAAGCCAAAATAAACAAATTGAAAAAATTCCCATCCTCTGCCCTTTTTCCAACTTTCCTAATTTAGCCTAAATATTTCTGGTTTATTGATTAACCGTGTCATTTTCACTAAGGAGTGTAGGCGGAGGACAAACAGAAAATTCAGCTTTTTTTTTTTTTCCTGTTTTGTTTTTGTTTGTTTGTGTTCTTTTGTCTGCAAATCAACATATGTTTCTGTTGGTGCAGCAATTTACTTGGCAAAGAAAAATATCCGGAAAAAGGGGATTTTGGAAGAATATGAAAAGGTATTTGATTTGTGGCTCTGGTGAAATACTCTGTGTGTAATGTATATCTGTATGTATATACGGATATAGTACGGGACCCGTCTGTTACCAAACTAATTAGATAATGTTTTCAAACCCAGAGACGTGACATGGTGCATCGCTGGGTCAAGCAAACTAACATGTTCTGTGCCGTCCAAGAATAATCACCGTTTTATATCCAAACTTCATGAACTTACTCATGTGTTGGTTAAAGGACTCGGGAGAAAGACATCGTGTCTCTCTGCTCCCGACACCTCTCCCAAATTATCAGTAATGAGAGAGGAACAGAAATTATATAGACAGCTAATCACGTAGCTATTCAGGATTTATGGAGAATCTACCTTTTTTCTTATAGGTTATAACGGCAGAGCCATTAAATAATCAATATAATAATCAAAAGAGAGAATGAATCTGCATAAACATGAGTATTATAACTGGAGTAAGTTAAAGTTTATCTTATATACAACTCACATAATAAACATTAGGTCAGGACCCATCATTATTGAAGTACTTTGATTAAATACAGAATAATTTCACATTCCTACGTTAAAGGTACACTATAGTCACCTAAACAACTTTAGCTTAATGAAGCAGTTTTAGTGTATAGATCATGCATCTCATGTTTCACTGCTCAATTCTATGCCATTTAGGAGGTAAATCACTTTGTTTCTGTTTCACACCTCCCCTGGATCTAATTGGCACAGCCTCCATAAAACAAAAAAACTGGTTTCACTTTCAATCAGATGTAACTGACCTTAAACGATTTTATCTCCTGCTCTGTAAATTGAACTTTAATTACACGCAATAGGCTCTGGCAGGGTCTAGCAAGCTATTATCATAGCAGCGGATAAGAAAATCTAAATTAAACAGAACTTGCAATAAAGGAAGGATAAACATTAGATCTCACTTTACAGGAAGTGTTTAGGAAGGCTGTGTAAGTCATGTGCAGGGAGGCGTGACTAGGGTGCATAAACAAAGGGATTTAACTCCTAAATGGCAGAGAATTGAGCAGTAAAACTGCAGGGGCATGATCTATATACCAAAATGGTTTTATCAAGCTAAAGTTGTTTTAGTGACTATAGTGTCCCTTTAAGGTTAATCTGTTCCCTTACATTTCTGCTGTGGATGTGTGATCATTTATAGTTTATTTTTTGTTTTTTTGCTTGATCTCATTCTTTTATCTCCAGGAAAACTACAGTGCCCTGAACAAAAAAATCAACCATAAGTGGGATTTTGTCATAATGCAGGCGAAGGAGCAGTACAAGTAAGTAGCCAAGAATGGTGTCTGGGGAGCATTCCATTGGTATTCCTTTAATAAAATATATTATGACCAGGCAGCCATGTCTCTTTTGCTGGAAGCCTTTACCAAGGATGTACAAGAAAGTGAATTCTCTTCCTCATGTTAAGTAAATGTATTCACCACCAAGTGGATATCTGAGAAGCATGTTTTAATTGATTGGTTTAGAATATTAAACAGAATTTTACTATAGGTCTGATTGTAATAGATACATTTTTCTATTATAGGACCCCATACTTTATACTTCCATCAGCCTAGAAGGTGCTACCTACGCAAACTGGTCATGATTCAGGACTGTTGAGACAATACCTTTTTAGCAATATAAATGCAGTTTATTACATGACATAGTTTCAGATCTGAAAATTACCTGGGTCGTGGGCCTTATCCTCACCAGTTCCCCCCTAATCATCTGCTACCTGTTTTGGGAGTTTAATAAATTAACTAAAATATTTAAACATGTGTTTGTTCATGGGCAACAAATAGATAAAAGTTCTAATTCTCTGTTTATATCATAGTTCAGTGGTTCGAGGAAGGTAGTGACACAGCCGTCATTAGGTGCATACCGTTTTCTGCGCGTTGGTCTTGTTTTATGCGAAATAACTGCACTTGCATTTTATTTATCTGTTTTTCTTAGGGCTGGAAAGGAGAGAAAGAAATCAGACAGAGTTGTATTGGACTGTCAGGAGAAGGCTTATTGGCTTGTTCACAGACCACCTGTAAGTTAAACTGTAACATAATAGACTTCTGGCAAACAAACGTTAATATATATAAACTTCATCTCTTAGTTTGCTTGTCTTGCAAATAAGCTTAATCAGGAGGTGGATATATTTTACATAATTTGGCTAAATCATTTCTGGGCGATCTACTAATGTGCAAGCCATGCAAGCGTAAGGTAAAATGTTACTTACGCATGTAGTTCTTGTAAAAGATTTCTGTTATTTACTAGTGAGATTTGTGGTAAAAAAAAAATAACTTATCCATTGCAGCCAAAAAGATTTGGTGCTGGAACTTGCCCCATGCAGAACATCTGCTTTAGACTGCAAATCCATTTTACCTACTCCCCCCACATACCTACTCCCAATAACACGCTGACACTAGGGTATATGGGTTAAATTGTCCACAGCTTTATTAAACAATCTCAAATAATAACAATTATAATAATTATAATAATATAATATAACTATAATAACTTAACATGTAAACATGGGTCATTGCCCCCCATGTTCTGCCCTCACATCCGTATCCTTCTTTTCTTTATTTTTGATTGTGCAGATGTTTACAAGATTTCCACGGACGCCACAACAGCGTATTACAATCGTAATAAAAGATAAACAGTGGCATGATGAATCGCACATTTGTAGATTTTGCATGCTTAACTAAACAGTTAGTTTGTAAGAGTAGGATAAAATACAATAAAGATGTTAGATGCGTATAACCTTGCTAGGTCATCTATGCTCAGTATTTGAGTAAAACAAGAGTAGTGGCTCAAGATATGGGCACAGTAGTGTAGGCAATCGCAGACTATTATGTCAGTAACATGGAGCTTGAACATATATAGGCTGGTTAAACCGACAGCGGGGTGAGTGAGATTAACATGAGTAACAAGTATGTTATAGCCCTGCACATTGACATGTATGTGGTTATCTAGATTAGGCATATAAATTTAAACTGGCCTACCCTGCCTTTTGTACAGTGTAGCTAGCTAGGTTCAGGCTTAGGCAATCATTTGAGGATCATTAGGATAAACATGTTAGGCTATGCTAGTATGCTTAGTAGTACTATTACCACTGGGTGCCTCTGGTATTGGAAGTTAGTGAGGCTACAGCTGGCCTTTCCCTGCAGTAATGAGGCGATTTTATAATATTAGAGTCCACGGCTGCAGGGGAGAGATGTTCTGTGTTGAGGTGTGCTCACCCTACACCTGTAGACAGAGCTCCAGTGACACCTGTGTGCTGTGTTCTGCTGGGCTGCAGTGCAGGACAGCTGCTGTTGTGCATCTTCTCTTGAGGATGTACGTCCTTGCCGACCTCAGCCGCGGAGTCTCCTGGGCTCCACTCTCCCCAGGTTGCCTCTTTCCGGTGGCGTATTCTGCTCCCGCATGGGTCGCTTTTACCGGGATGCTGCATGGATGTACGACGGAAGAGCCGGATGGTAGGCCCTGACAGCTTGGGCCCTCCATTGCTCCGCTTCACTGCTGGAGTTGTCTGCGCATCTGACCATGTTAGCCAGCGTGGAGGAGGTGAGAGGGTTTTTCCTTGGGCGGCACTCTGCACAGGTAAGCGTGCTCGTTGAGCGATGTGAGCTGGGCTATTCGGGTCACCCGGTGATAAGATTATCTTGTCCCTCTTGTGCTGGGGTCGGTGGTGCAGCGAGGTCCACTGCGGTGGTGAGGTCTTCCTTGTGGTTGCGACCCGCTGAGCCTCTTTTCGGGTTGAAGGCAATTTCTTGGCAGGGAGGCTTCTTGGCTGTTGTGAGGCAAGTGGCTGTGTTCTGGCCTCCAGCTTGCGCCAGAATTTGGCGAATATTGCGTCAAGCCTTTGAAGGGTTCCATGCTGTGGATCTTTATGATCAGGATTGCTCGTGGCATCCGCCATGTCGGGTGTTGCGCTGAGTTGTTGGCGTGTAAGTGTTGCCTTACTCTGTGCTCCCATGTGGTGTGGACCGCGATCACCCCTGACGGTCCAGGGGGGGGAGTAACGGGGCTCTTGCTTGTCATGTGTCGGCATCTTGCGGTCCCGGCCCGGGAGATCGGCCGCCTCTCCCGCCCGGTTGGCATTAGGCCTCATGTTGCAGTTAACGCTGTCTGCAGGCTTCAGATGGGTCAAAGACCACGGTATCGGTTCCTTTCCCAGTCGTGGGTCAGGTAAGTCGATTTTTGTCGTCAGTTTCAGGCTTTTTAGGGCTAAAATCAGCATTAGTTGCTCTGTTTTCAGAGGAGCTCTGTTGAGGCACGTCTGTCCTCCATGCTAGTTAGGCCCCGCCCCCCCCGTATCCTTCTTTTAATATAAAAGGCAATGACCCCACATAAACAACACATATCTCTCTCTCTCTCTCTCTCTCTCTATATATATATATATATATATAACATTTTCAACTTTACTCCAACATAAATGACTTAAAGTGCCAAACATAATTAACCATGGCAGCGGTATACCCGGATACCCCTACCCCACTAGGTTCTGAGCCACCTCCAGGACTCGAAACCTACCAACCACCAATGACCACAATGTTTCCTGTCCATCACGTTCTTCCTGGGGAGCCTCTTTCCTCTTCTTAGGCTCCCTATACCGCCACAAGCTCAGACCTTGACCCCTTAAGCTGTCTGAGCTCCGCCACCCTGAAGAAACTACGCCTGATGCATCCCCTCTTGCCAACCCAGGTTCAGTAGGTCCCAACCCACATCAGAGAGATGCACGCCATCCACATGGTAGTAACCCGACAACCCGCCTTCTAACTCCCCTTGTCGTATCACAACGCCCCCCAATTTTCTCACAAAGCTCGCCATCAAGCTGTTAACCTTTCCCCTGCACCTGTCAATGGCCACCGGGTCCCTTGCATGTCGCCAACGCCGTCTTGGCACCATCTCTGACCACACTATCATAACCCTGGGAAGCAGATCCATCAGTTTATTGAGGTCCTGCTTCATCCATTTTACCAATCTTTGCTGCGGTATGAGGCCCAGATCATTGCCACCCTCATGAAGGACCAGTAGGTCTGCCCCCCCCAACCGCTATCATTCCGAATATTGCCCTGCATACGTCCCGCCAACAAAATACCCTATACCCGAACCATCTCACAGTCAACTGGTCCTTCGGAAAGCCCAGCTGCTGGCCCCGAGCTCGAGCTGCAGCCCTCCTTGCGGCAAAGGAATGGCCCACGATCCATGCGACTCGGCCTGGGGAAGAAGGAGACAAAAGTGTCAATACCCAGTCTCCCCACCGCAGTCCCCCCGGCCCGCCTTATAAATCCAATAAACCCAAACGAACATAGGATCTGAACCTGTTGATTCCCACCTACCGATCCGTTTCACCAGATCGTCCCCTAGCCCCAGGCGCGTCGCCTCCGTGGCCGCCCCGATGCGGAAGGAGTGTGTCCCGAAGCTAGTAGCCCGCAGCCCCAACCTGCCCAGGCCCAAGCGGAAGACCTTAGTGAACTGAAAACGAGAGAGGGAGGAGCCGTTCGCGTGCACCAACAACGGCCCCCCAATTGTCGGTCTCAGAGCCAAATACCGTGTCACCGCGGCCACCAGGCACAATGCTGAGCCCGATAGGGCACCCAAAGGCACATCGCGGCCCACACCCTTAACGTCTGTCTTTGACTTGGCCAGGTGTACCACCAGCCTCCCCCACAGTACGCGAACTCCCGACATCTGTAGGCCACCCGGATCCGTCCGCGTAGCACTCACCAGTTCCCCTATGCGGAAAGCCCCGAAGAACGCCAAACAGGAACACTGCCTGAAACAAGGCCACCTCGTAAACATCAAAACAGATGTCGGGCAGCACCGTTATTAGGTCGCCCAACACCCGCACTGACATGGGGCGCCTGCCATCAGGCGTCCTACGACCCTTCCTGTACCCCTTAAGCGCTTGCCTAATGACAAAAGCCTTAGTAAAATCCTCTATCCCGCGCAGCTTGAACAAAAAGGCCATCGACCGCCATGGTCCTGTCAACCACCGCCGGGGACGCACCGTCCGCCAGAAGTTGAAAGGTGAACCATAGGAAAGCGTCCACGGGCGGTTCGCCCGACGGCCCAAGGATCAACCCTCCCCAAGAACGTTCCCATGCACTCCAGACCTTATTGCAAGCGGCCCAAGTGGCCGGTGCCAGCGAAGCCTTCACGAGTCCTCCATGCAGGACGCTCCCAGTCGCCATATCTCTTCCGGGCACGCCTGGCCCACGTCCTGTGCCTCCGGAGCCACCATCCAAAATTGGGACCACTGAAAACGAGAGAGAGCGTCATCCACTTCGTTCAAGTACCCGGGCACATGGCGCGCGCAAAATACAATATTATGAGACATGCACAGCAGGATGAAGCGCCGTAGGAGCCTCACCACCGGTTTAGATGCCGCCGACTGATTGTTGACGGCATGTACCACTGCCATATTGTCATTGAAAAAGAGACCACCTTGCGGTCCCGGAGCCCTTCACCCCACAGGGCCAACGCTACCACCAACGGGAACAATTCCAGGAAGGCCAGGTAACGCATGAGGGGGCTCTGCCCCCACCCTTCCGGCCACCTTTCCGCGCACCACCTCCCTCCGAAGTATGCCCCAAAACCCACGCTACCCGACGCGTCGGTGAACAGCTCCAGTTCTGATGCCGATACGCCCCCTTGTCGGAAGAACACAATCCCGTTGAAATCCCGGAGAAAGGCATCCCATATCCCCAAATCAGCCCGCATGTTTGACGACACTCGTATGAAGTGGTGCGGGGAACGCACCCCCACCGTAGCCGCTGCCAGGCTGCGGCTGAACACCCTGCCCATAGGTATGACCCTGCAGGCAAAATTAAGCATCCCGATTAGCGACTGTAACTGCCATAGCGTCACCTTGCACGCCCGAGCCACTGTGGCCACTGCGCCCCTCAGCCCCTCCAACTCGCCAGCGGAAGCCGACACTCCCCGAGCACCGAGTCTATTTCCAAACCCAGGAAGCTAAGACATTCGGTCGGGCCCTCGGTCTTGTCCGCTGCAAGCGGAACCCCAAAGTGGCCCGCCACCCATTCCATAGTCCGCAACAAGTGCGAGCACTCGGGGGAGTCCGCCGGACCCACACAGAGGAAGTCGTCCAGGTAGTGCACTACCGCTTTGGACCCCGCCTCAATCCGGACCACCCATTCGAGAAACAAACTACATTTCTCAAAGTAGGAGCACGAAATGGAACAGCCCATTGGGAGACACAGGTCCACGAAATATTGACCCTCAAAGTAACAACCCAGTAAATGGTGACACGCTGGGTGCACCGGGAGCAGCCGAAAGGCAGCCTCGATGTCCAACTTAGCCATCAGCGCCCCGCGCCCACCCGTCTCACTAGTTTGACTGCCTGGTCGAAAGATGCATAGGAGACCGAGCACAAGTCTTTGTCGATGTTGTCATTCCCCGATGTACCCTTGGGGTAGGAGAGGTGGTGAATAAGCCGAAACTTCCCCGGATCCTTCTTAGGTACTACCCCGAGTGGCGAAACCCGAAGGCCCTCCAGCGGAGGTTCCTGGAATGGTCCCGCCATCCTGCCCAGCATCACTTCTTTAGCAAGCTTGTCCCATACCACCCCTGGGAATTCCGCCACCGATTTCAGATTGCGCAGGTCCCGTGTGCCGCCCCTGTCCCGAAAGGGGATGAAGAACCCTCACCCAAACCCATCCCGGAGTAACTCGGCATCCGCCCTGTTACCGTAGAGGCTTAGCCAAGGTTCCATTGGGTCTAATTTCACCGGGGTTAGACCCCGGGGCAGGAGAAGCCCCCCCACCCCCGTTCGTGGAAGGGGACGTGGCTCTCCCCGACACCTTTTTTGAAACAGCGCTGCAGTTCATGGGCACCTCCGCAACCCGAGCACTCGTGCTTGAAGCGACAGGACGCACCCCACTTGCACTGGCCTTCATTGAAAAGCCAGCATAAGCCCTTTTGCGAGGCGGCCGACGAGGCGGACTGACCCTTTGCGCCAGCCGCGTGCTGAAAGGGCTGCGCCTTCTGGGCCATCATCAGCTTCATCCAGAGAGGCAGGTCCATTTGGCCCCACCTCATACCCGGATTGGCCGCTAGCCGTTGCCTGAACTGCTCATCATACCGCCACCAGGCCAGCCCCCCATAGGTGCGGTACGCTTCCCAAATCCCGTCTAAATAGCAGAACAGGGAGGAGCAGGATCCAGGTGATTTTTCGCCTATCACGCTGGCCAAACGCAGAACGCCCTCAACCAGTTCCCGAAGGACTTTGGGATCTTGCGATAATGCTTCCGCTTTTCCTCCTCCTCCTTCTTTTCGTCCTTCTTATCCTCTTCCTTGAGGTCAATATAGTCCTCCCAAATTTGTGCTGGTCAAAACCCCGGGGTCTCCGCTGACGCCCGACGCAGCCGAGACCCCTTCGCTCGCTCCCGCGACCGCCGCCCCCTGCGCCCAAACCTGACCCACACTGTCCCCCATGGCACCCCCTGCTCCCAATGAGTGGAGTAGTGATTGCAGTGCGTGTACTAAAGCGTTGGGATGCATAGATCCGTTGGACTCACCGACCAAGCCCCTCGATCCAGAGGTACCCGGGGCTGCAATGCTATCCTTTGGTTGTCCTGGATGCGCGACATCCGCCCGCTTCCCGCCAACCGGGGAGCCTGCCCGGTGCCTCGAAAATACTGATGAGGAGCGGCTCCGAGACCTGAAACGAGGAGAAGTAGTCCTGGGCAAGGTGTACCGTTCCCGTGTCACCTGCCCGTCCCGCCCCAGGGAGCGCCTGCCCGCCACCAAGGCCTCCCGCCGCATCCTGCCCTGCCGCTGTGCACCTAAGGCCTGGACCTTCCCGCCTCGGGGACTGTGACTCCTGGATTCCCTCCTCGATGTCCGCCCCCGTGAGCCATTCCCCACGCTCACCCCCACTCCTGACTGACATAGGGCTAACACTGCTGGACCCGAACAAGATCTAACTCTCGAGCTACGCCCCCCGCCCCCACCCCTATCATCACGGGACCTTACCCTACCCCCCTGGACCGGGCCCCTGGGCTACCAGGGCCCCCCCGAAGATCACCCTCCCCCAGGATGGAACCCCCCTGCCCCCCAGGTACAGGTCTCCCCGCCGCTCCGCCGTCCCTCCCCACTCCGGCCTTACCCCTGACTACACCATCCAGCTCCCTACCCCTTGCTGCTGATACCAAGGACCCTACAGCCGCCCCTTGCATGCTTAACTGGGCAACACGGCCTACAGAAGCGGCACTATTCCCTTCCCCCGCCCCCCTAGGGCTGCCCGGGCCCACCCTTGACCCCTTGTCCATCACTACCCGTGACCCAGGGGAACACCGCTTACCCCCCACCCCCCAGCCCGCTCTCTTGACCCTGGCTGCCCCACACTACGATGCTGCTCGCCAAGGGGGGCCTGGGAAGGACCCCCTGCACTTGCCTGATGACCTCGGGGTCTGCTCCGTGCAGGCCCGCCGACATCCTCGCTGGGCATGGCCTCCGACGCCGGGGGCGCCCTCCTGGGCCGCAACCCCTTCCTGCCAGGCCCTCCAGGGGGCCGTCCTGCCACGTCCGCGACCTACGAACCCGTCGGGGCCCCGTCAGACCCGGGGGCCACGCCACCGTCGTCCTGGGCAACCGCCCGTCGTCCTGCACCCCGCCGAGGTCCCGGCTGCACACGGGGAGGCGGGGCCTCAACCACGCGGTCACCGGGCCTGCCGCGGCTACCACCAGCCGCCTCACATCCGCCGATCGGGCCATCTCCGGGTCCTGCACCTGGGCTCAGACGGGCACCCTCCGCTGCCGTCTTGATCCGCTGCTGCCGCCAGGACTGGCCCGAGCCAGGCCCTCACCCAGTCCGCACCCTGCTGCCGCGCTGCCGACCGGATCCCCTCCAGGAGTCTCTCCACATGACCCTGCAAAACAGAAAAGAGAAAGCCCTACCCAGCCAAATCTGCAAGCACAGGAGTGCACACAAACTTAACCAGGTAGGAGATTAAAAGTGATACTTACAAAATGGCTACCTATTTAAATAGCCAAACCCCTTACCCACAACCCACCAGTCCTGGCTGCTTCCTCCTAAGCCCGCCTCCTAACCCCTGTCAAGGCCCTTTTCCGCTAAGCTGTGCTTTGGCTACATGGGGCTACATTAGAATTTGCTTCTGCTATTGGTTCACCGTACAAAACCCCTGAAAATATGTTTGTGAGCATCCTAGTTAACGCACAGAAACCAGTAAAATTAATAGCTCATACGTGAATATCTCACAAGGCTTTTGCATGTACCGTGAATTCTAATGGGCTTTTAACACTGACTGGATCTAATTAATAGAAATTTATTTCAATAATTTTACTAATAAAGTATGTATGCATATTCGGCATGTTATAGTGTATAATTATTGATCTAGGTTAGGCATAGGCAACCTTCGGCACTCCAGATGTTTTGGACTACACCTCCCTTGATGCTTTGCCAGCATTATGGGTGTCAGAGCATTATGGGGGATGTAGTCCACAACATTTAGAGTGCCGAAGGTTGCCTACCGCTGATCTAGAAGTTTATATAGTGTCTTGTGATTCTTTATTTAATAACCTACTATCACAAATATCACTCATTGTAATCATATATGATATTATACTTTCTATAGAAATGGAAAAACTGCAGAAATTCGCACGGAGGACAAAAACGTTGACTTACAGTTCTGTTTTGTATTTGCTTGTTTTTTTTGCACATATGTTGTAAGCACTTTATCCATACCAAGTCCCTCGTGTGTACTGCCGTTTTTGGATTGTTTTTAATAATTGTTTTATACTCTTTAGTCATTAAGCCACCTTTAGAATTTTTGTTTGTAAGTCAGCATTTGGATACATTTTCTGGTGTAAATATGTATAGTTAATATATACATTTACATCGCGCATTGAATTACGATTGCCGTGGTTCATTGGCGTCGTTAAAACCTACTAAAGAAAAAACTATCCCAAAATATGCAGCACACATTTCCTTACCCTGTTAAAACCAATATGCGTTCATTCCTCCAAATTATACAGATTGTTTATGTGCATGTGATGAAAAAGCTGTTTTATTTCCCTGGATATTTTGAATAAACCTCATGGGGCGGCTGCCTCCGCAAAATCTGCTGCTGCAGTCTGTGTTGTGGAAGCTTCATTATAGGGATTCAGCAGACGTAGGAGATGCATTTTGTTAAAAATATCTTCATTGATGAGTTTCACTAATCACGGGGCCACAGCAGTCCTGATTGGTCACTGTGCTCTAGGTGAAAAAAGGGAGCTTCATATTAAATATCTGTGTGCAAATATTAAGTACTGGCTTCAATAAGCTTTAGTTTAAATGTCAAACATTGAGGTCAGCAACTGTAGCCCATTACAAAATAACCAACTATTTTAGAACACCACTACTGGCGATTGCAAGTCTATCATACAGCACCTTCTTATTGGCATTGTGGTGAGGGGTCTATGAAAATATGGGATGGACTACATTTATACATATTCGGTGCTAAACGTCTACCTGATATTAAGGTGAGGATCACTTACACTGATGTCGGTACGCTAGGTAGTCTGTCTGTATTAGTACATACTGACTATCCTTGTGTTCAACTTCAGGGAGAGGACCAGCAGTGTCAGGGTAGGGGCAAAGCTTGCACTGCTAGGGCAGAGCACATGGTGGTCGCCCATTTTCAGCGCAGGGTAGAAGAAGGGCCACTGTTATCAGGGCAGGGAAGAGGAAGGGCTCCCGTCTATAGGGAAGAGTACAGGGAGGCTTTGCAGGTTAGGTTTTGATTGGATATTTGATCCCAGTGGTAGCACCATGTTCAAGTATTGAATAGCAGCCTCTAACACAGATATATCAAATGATTCTGCATTCCTTCTCTTTATGTGTATGTTGTGTAGTATGTATACGAATCAGAGGCTGTTTTATTAGCCATTTTTATACATTTTTCTGCTTTCCTGCAGCCAGGAGTTCAGGACGTTCTAGACTATGGGATGGATCGTGCGAGTGACCCCAACGTTGTTAAGGTAAACAGGTGAGTCTGGTTCATTAAATTAGGGGCAGCATGGGGTTTATCTCTTTAACGTCTCATTGGCAGGAGCAGAGCTCGTGATAGGATTAACGGATACATTTTCTTTTTCATGGATGAAACAGAGTAATATCTTAATTAATTTCATAGAGAAATATTGAAATAAAGTAAATTTCCTACAACCTTCAAACAGGCTGCCTGCTATAACATCCTAACTGGCATCAATGAAGATTAAATAAGTTCTTCGTTCCATCTCTCAAATGCTGTTGAAGTGTTTACTCAGTTGAGTGTGTAGTTGCAGGTATAAAAGACACCTACTTTAGCTGCATTAATGGATGATTGGCATGGCCATGTCCCAGAATGCTCACAGATACAACTGGAATTTGCATCAGGTGCCAGACTGTGCCAACGCGTATAAAATAATTTTTAAAAAGTTCAATCAAAGGAAAATAAAACCAAAAACAAACTGCTAAATTAAAGGAACACTAGTGTTATGAATACAAACATGTATTATGAATTATATAGTGTTCTCCTTGCTAGTTAGATGCAGAGATCCCCCAATATTAATCCTACGTTTACCCCTGCAATCATATGTTGTAGATTGCAGGGGCTAAAACGCATGGAACTCCTGCACCCAGTCAACTTCATTGAGATATAGTAGTCTGGGTGCCCTTGCATCCCTTTAAATCCCTTTAAGTCATTAGTATTGACATTTAAAGGGACGAATGAACAGCAATGGAGGTAAAAGTCAGTTCTGTGAAACAAGTTTCACCGATACACTGAGGACTAAGAAAACTAGCTTTAAAAAAAAAAAAAAAAGGAGTGTTTGTACACGCTTCAATGTCTGTGTTATTGGCAGTTTATTCCCTGAAATTCAGAAATCACACGGGATCTAAATGAGGTTCCGTCCTCCTGTCCATCTGAATGCCAAGTGTCTTTTCTAATCTCTGACATTAATTGACCATGTCACACGTAGTTGGCGCAGTAACATTTTCCCTGGAGAATTTGATGCTGTTGGCTACGGTTACAGAGCTCAGATAAAAGACCGTGAATCACCAGCAAAACTTTCTATTTTCATAAAGGCCCTTGAACATCTCTGAACACGCTGATTGTTCGAGTCGCCGAGTGTGGTTACCAAGGAAACTCACTGCCTACAACGTTCTCGGATGTTTTCCCCTTGCATCTCCCGTAACGCTGCGGCCGACCAGTTCAATCAGTAATGTGGAAAAACAATCTGTTTTTCTATTTCCACTCAGTGGGATGCTGGTTACAGTCCAGGAATATTTACTTACTATTTTAACAAACGTGATTCTTTATTTCTTTTATTCAATATTTTTTTTTTTTAATGGTATATAACTGAGCATACATTTTTAAAAAAGCTGAAAAGCATGTGTAGTGCATTCTAATGGCAGATAGAATCAGATTAATTTACTGAATACCGAATTTTAATGAAGTGGAAATGTGTGCAACGGCGGTCTACGGGACACTCCTCAGCTCTGAATCTCCACTTGTCATTACCTTGTCATTACACGGATGTAAACATATGGGGTAATTGGAACAATCGTATTTTTACAGATTATTTCTTTCTTTCTTTTTGCAGATATCATTTGACTTTATTTTTTATCTCCTTTGAAAATCTCATCCTGAAAATCGTCTCGGAGGGGTAAAGCTGTAGTCTGCTTGTCTGATTATAAACCCATCGCTTCGTATCTCCAGCAATGAAAAGAAGAAAGAGAGTTGTAGTTTAATCGTCCTTCGTGGAATGGTACAGACAGTTCCATGTGTTTCATCAACAGCAAGATTCTGTGCGTCTGCCTCGCAGTCTGCATTCATGTTTTATTCACACCCTTAATGATATGTTTTCATAAAGTGTGAATATCGTACACCAGTTATTATTTCCTGAGAAAACAGAGTAAGGCTATTTTCTGCTGTGGTCGTTTTCAGTAACTTGCTGGAGCTGAATTGCAAGTGTCCCTCTAACACGGGGTGCATGAAAGGTAGATGTTGTAGGACTGCAAGTACCATGATGCTTTGCATGCCTTTAGAATGACTTTAGGATGACAAGGCATCATGGAAGACGTAGTTTTAAAACATCTGAGGTTCTACCTTCTGGGTCTAACACACAGCTGAGGATATTTTCTAGATTAGAAGGAGTTTGTTCACAGAACAGGAAAACCTTAAAGAGTCTCTATGATAACAAATTTCACTGAACGTTATTTGCTCTTAATTTTACCTGGACATTGTGATATCCACATGGATACGAGATGTATGGGTAAAATATTTAAAGGAACACTCCAAACTTAAAGCACTTCAAACTTGCCGAATGTTCGTATTTGTCATTTAATATAAGTTTAGATTTCAAGAGAAATCAGCAGTTTTAAAAAAGTGACAATGTTACATCTATCCACCCACCCACCCTGGTGGGTGTTCGTCCTAATTGCTTAGTGTCCAAGCACAGAATGGAAAGCTTACACTGCTTCTCTGTGAGAAGCATCACATTGACCAGGAGATATTCAGGACTGCTGATCTGCTAACAGACAAAGCTGGGCGAGGAGACCATCCTGCCACCGAATTAGAAGTATGTAAACCCTCTATTCACAGCAAAGGGGACAAAGAGGACCCAGAACTCTTCAACATTCCAGAGTTAATAAAATGTATATATCTATAATGCTAGAGTGTTCAAATATTAACCCGTACATGTCTAATGCCACAAGGATGAATTTCCCTGGACCCTGGGGGAGAAAGTAGGGAAAGATGGCCAGTGCAGCTGTGTGCACCATTTGTATGTGTGTAGATGTTATGGTTCAATATGAAGAGGTCGCAGATTCTGTCTGCTTCTGTTAACATAAAAGCCATTTCCTTAAAGGAGCACTATAGGGTCAGGAACACAAACATGTATTCCTGACACAATAGGGTTAAAACCACCATCTAGCCCCCCGGGTCCACTCATGCCTCCCTAAATATTGTAAAATCTTACTTGTATTCAAGTCTGCAGCTGTTTTCTTTGTGCCTGTTTCCTTTAGACCTGCCCACTCCGTGCTGACATCAGCAGAAGTGGTAGCCTGATCCAGTCACAATGCTTCCCCATAGGATTGGCTGAGACTGACAAAGAGGCAGATCAGGGTCAGAGCCAGCATGATTCAAACACAGCCCTGGCCAATCAGCATCTCCTCATAGAGATGAATCGAATCAATTAATTTAACTCAGGACTCGCTCTTGAGAAAACACTTGAAATTAAATTCATTGAGAAATTAATTCCTGACACTATAGCTGTAAAAAAACATATTTTAGGAGATCAGCCCACTTGTTAGAAGAGTAAAAGTTATTTTACTCACCTTTATTTCAGCGCAAGTCACGTCGTGGCTGGCTCCGCCCACTTGGCTGAGATCATCAAAATTGTTGATCTCAGCCAATTCAATGCTTTCCCATAGGAAACCAGTGGAAGGCTATTGTACATTATTGTCTGTATTGTCTGACAGACAACCACCAGATGAAAATAAAATAAAAAAGCATTCAAAGTGATCCTGGCAACGCTTCAACCTGTGAGGGACTTTATCAAGCCTGGATTCACCACAACAAGCTTAAAAAGCCTTAATCATTTACTTGTAATCACATTTACCCCCGTGAGGTGGAGTTACCAGGACAGCGAATTAACATGTGTTAAAAAAATGCAGAATACTGACATATTACAAGAATGGGAAAAATCACATAAAACATAATTCTTTTTTCAGCTTTGGTATTCAAATGATTTGCTTAAAGGTTCGATTCTTCATAAAACAAATAAATATGCTCTCATTGCTTTAGCACTTGTGTCTCTTTAATGTATAATGCTCCTGTGTGAGTGGCAAGGTTAAACGATTTATGTCTTTATACCTCTCTTTATTTTTGCTTTGTTGTTTATTTTATTTTTTTTATCATTTGTTTATAGAAAAAAACTGTGGATTTCTACAGGAGAGAAGTAAGTACTGAGATTTCCTAGAAAAGCATTTTAATCTAATAGGCTGAGAAACACGGGCTGAAAATAGCTGCGATTAACGCTTGTTTTCCTGTTACAGTCAAACGCTACCCAGAATTCCACGCACGGAATAGTTCTATCATTCCATCCATACCGCAGTAATTGCTGTAAGGCTGAGCGACCTTTCTCTGGGTCCCTCCCACAGCGACTATTGCAACAAGCTGCAAACACCTAAAGATGGTTTATAATCCACTGTGGGGATTATTCACTGCACACAAAATTTAACGGAATTGAAAAATTGTAAAAAAAACAAAAATTGTAAAAAAAACAACTGAATTGGGGAAAAACTTTTTGCTATATGCAATTTTGCTATAGCCACAGCTTGATTATTTTAATCTAAATGTCTAAATATTATTATTAGCATGTGTATATCGCCAATATATTCCACAGCGCAGTATTTTAAAATGTTGATTTTTGACAAGTAACTGGCATACAGAATATTAACAGAGACAAAATGTTGAAAAGGGCCCGCTCAAACTAACTTACATTATCTGTTAAATAAACTTTATTTTTTTAGTTTGTATTTAAAGAAAGCATTTATTGACTAAATAGGGGAGAACTAGCCAAGAAATTGCAAATTTTTAGTCAAAACAACCAAAGTGAATAAATTCTCCAACACGGAATTATATTGAGTTTTAAACCCAGTTTAGTTTAAAAAATGAACACTTGTGGTACTTGGTGAGTCCCCGAGAGTCATACATGGTGAAGGACAGTGATACAGTTTTAAAAAATAAAAAGTATTGAGATCACTTTGAGAATGCCTTTTTCTGGAGCAGATGTTGTTTAGTACCTGCTTGAGCCATTGACTTACTGAGTGTTTCTGTTTCCCACGTGGTATGAAGAATATTTCTACGTCTATTTAATTATCAGGATATTTCCTCTCTATTGCGTCCATTGCAGAGCTCCCAGCATGTCCAATAGTGTTCTGCTTTATTTCACTTCTGATTTTATACTGTAACATAAAGCATTTATATAGCTCGTGTGCTGAAAAGGAATTCTTTATTTTAACGAGTGCTTCATTACAGACTGCTAGGTCACTTCTCCCAGAAACCGTTTAACGGTGTCCCAGATCCGTATTACCTTAAACTGACCAATCACATGACTTTGAAAAGATGGGAAACATTTAGCAAAGTGTTGTTAATAGAAAAATTTAGCAAAATCTTAAAAGGGAGAGGTTCCTGCTAATTCCATGGCGTTTGCTTCCCTTTTTTTTTTCCTTTCCGTTTTAGAACATTTGCCCACTTTTCTATTAGTGGAACATTTCTAAATCTCTACCATTGTATCTCTGTAAAATTAATGAATGTGTCTCTGATCTCCCTTATAGATCATGTATTACCAGCAATCACTTATGAGATCCACGGTAAAATCTTCAGTGTCCCTGGCTGGGTGAGTCTTTCCCAAACTTTCCCCCAAACTGCTTTTTTTTGGTACCATCGTGTCTTATAGTAGCAAACCATCAGCAATCAAACCCCAATTTGGTGTCCCCCAAAATTAGAATGTAGCCAATAACCAGCATTTTATAGTTTGTTTTAAAACAGCATACCAACCTGTGACATACTATCTCAATGTCTTTATTTCCTAAAATTGTGGTTTACAGCAGTGCTCCTCAACCCTCACCGCAAGGCACACCTAACAGTCCAGGATTTAGGGATTACCCGGTGTGTCTAAGGTGTTTAGAAAAAGAAAATAAAACCCCTTAAAGTCCAAGGTTTTTTGTTTTTTTAAACACCTTAGGCACACCCGGGTTATCCTTAAATCCTGGACTGTTAGGTGTACCTTGAGGAGATGGTTGAGGATGGTTGGTAACGCAGTGGTATCTATGTCATTTATTTATCATATTGAACACATAAATCACTTGACAGGCGCACAGTCGGATTTACACAGCCGGCATATGCGTAACCTTACTCCGAACCCCATTAAGACACGGACACAGGTTGTAGTGTTGCAAATATTAGTCCACAGTTTTATTTATTATTCATTAATTTAAAAAAAGGGTCCTTGCCAACAAATATTTTTAAAGCCAAAATGCCCCCATATACATAACATACCCCTGGCAATGACCGCACAATAACAATAAATAACAATCTAATTAGCATATTAACACAGAAACTGGCCGTCCAATATGACCACATTTCCACCAGATTAAATTGTCGGGTTGTACCGAGACACCGCTACACCCCCAGGTTCGGAGCCATCAACGAGATCAAAACTACCAACCAAGTGTAACACTGCCTTATCCACACTAAACCTCAGGATGCCCACTTCCTCCTCAATCTACCCCCCCCGATTTAACCTGGCCATTCCCCGCCGTTGTGAAAAAACAGGAACATTTTCTAACCTAACCAAAGTCAAAGGGAGGGTGGGAGGGATAACTGACAGCTAAGTTTAGGTTTAGTTAAGATGGCCACTTCAGAAAATGTCCGGTATAAATAATCCCATCGTAGCTTCGCCCCCCCACAGCTTGCTAGCTGTCACTCAACTTCCCTTGGCTGTTATGCCTACCTCCTGGCTCTGTCAAGGCCCACTCCCCTTGCTGCGCTAATCCATGGGCTACATTTATAAAGATTCTGATAATAAAGAGTATCTGCTAATGCTCCGGCAGGGGTGAAAGACGGTTTATAAGAACATGATTATCAAATTTAATATCTAGATGTCGAGTTATTGTATTATATACCTGTAGTATCTTTGCATATTAGCTATAAGGGCAGGATTGCTGTATTATAACTGATATGTAAACAAGCTGCATAAAAGGATTATTCGATTAGTGCATTTATTCAGTGGGCAGCGGCAGGCTCTGATCAATGGTTATTTATTTTCAGGCTCCTAAAATATTGTGAACAGTACTATTTGCATGATCCCATAATGTCCGGGTGCCTTCCCAGCAACCCTTGGATTACGGATGACACCATGTTCTGGGAGTTAAATGCCAAACTGTGAGTTTATTATCACGTGTGTATATTTAGTTTCATGTATTTGACAAGTTTTCCACTTTGTGAAATGCTCTATTTTCTCTGTTAAAACCTGCTGCTGTTTCTGTAATCCTGTCTCTTGTAACAGCCCTCGCCTAGTGTTGGATATCCTTAAAGGGATACTATAGTCACCCAAACAACTTTGGCTTAATGAATCAGTTTTGGTGTATAGATCATGTCTCTGAAGTCTCACTGCTCAATTACCTGCCATTTAGGAGTTAAATCACTTTTGTGTGTGTTTATTCAGCTCTAGCCACACCTCCCCTGGCTGTGACTGACACAGTCTGCATTAAAAAATAATAATTTCACTTTCAGATGTAACTTCCTTTAAGCGTTTTTCTTTTTTGTATCTTCTGCTCTGTAAATTGCATTTTTATTTTACATACAGGAGACTCCTGCAGGATCTAGCAACCTATTAACGGACTGGAGATAAAAAAAATCTAAATTAAACAGAATTTGCAACAAAGGAAGTGTAAACATTAGATGACATTAGGAAGGTTGTGTAAGTCACATGTAAAAAGGTGTAACTAGGGCTGTGTAAACAAAGTGATTTAACTCCTAAATGGCATAGAATTGAGCATTGAGACTTCAGGAGCGTGATCTATACACCAAAACTGCTTCATTAAGCTAAAGTTGTTTTGGTGATTATAGTGTCCCTTTAATACCTCGCATGTCTCTGATTGACATTTCCCATGATGCTGAGCGTTCACTTTCAATTCCAGTCAATTTGCACTTTGGCAACTAACCGTGTATGTATTAGTAGGTAGAACAACGCTAAGCAAAGTCCCATCAGCTGTAGTTTGTTTAAACCTATCATGTCATCCATTTTAACTGTTACAATCTCAGGGAACACTATCAAACCTTTAACCCACTTATCACTTGTCAATTTCAGTTTGTATTTTGGGATAAAATTGCACAGAAAATATTTTGTTGAAGTAATGTACAAAGTAATATATATGCTGAAATAAAGTTTCGTTTTTTTGTCTGTAATTTGTAGCTACATGAATACAGTTATTCATTAAATTCCTTTTACTGCAAACTCTTAAGATTTACCAAAGCCTATGGAAGATAGCCTCTGGATTTTAGCTGTATACGTATAGCAAAGTATTTATTCATTAAAATCGTATGATTTTAACCTATGCCTGCTGGCGGTATTAAGAGTGTGCAAATACAGATTTCTGTATATTGACCTTCAAACAAACTGGCATTTTATTTAGCAAATGTGCCTCCTAATGGATTTGTTCAGTGTGAGCAATAATTACTGATTTTAAACGGACACCAGTTGGTGCCAAATGAGATGTGCTCTTTCTAATTTCAGTAACCTCATTTCAACCAGTTTAGAATATGGCAAATATGAGAATTGCAAATACGGCTGAAATGAGGTTATTTTAACTGAACTTTGCTGATCTGGTGAAAAACCCTGAAAGTGGTTGTGTTAATTGTAGATGCTGATGCTGAAATGCTTTAGGGATTTTGAATGATCCTTTGACATATCAGAAGAAAGCTACAATACATTGTTTATCTTTATACAGCTATTTCTCTAACTTGTATTAATAAAAATACAGCCGATAGCACCTCGTTTTAATCAAAATGATAACAAATCAAAACTTTAACACGTTATGTTATTTTTTTTCAAGAAATTTAATATTTTAAGCAGACAAATCTTTATCAGGCTTCTGTTTAATGAAGTACACCATGGCTGTCCAACCTGCGGCCCTCCCCCCCCGGATGTTGCTGAACTACAACTCCCATGATTCCTTCATTTAAAAAGATAGCCTGGGAATCATGGGAGTTGTAGTTCAGCAACATCTGGGGGGCCTCAGGTTGGACATCCCTGATAGTATACTATTGTAGAAACCAACAGTAGCAGCTGGTGAAGTGATAAAATGATGGGCACTGCCCCCAAAAACGTGTTGCCTCTATACCAAATACCAAATACCAAATGCTTGTCTCTATATGCTATTTATTACAGCACAGTACATGTCCGATTTTGTGTGAACTCATTGTTCCACCTTCCCCGTATAGCTTTCTGATGCAGCTTATAACTGTGATTGCCCAGTCATGCCAGCTGTTAAACCCCAATAACCTAGAGAAAAACAAAAGAGATGTTTGTTTCTAAGTGCTGATCAATGCATTGTTTGTAGATTGACTGGCAACCTGTCCACTGGCAAGTGCAGTTCGATCGTTGTTGTTCTTAGACACCATGAGATTAATTTAGAATACACTGTACTCCTTAAAGCTTAAAGGGTTTCCGTACTACCTGCACTACCTTTGGCTGCCCATTAGAGGGCGCTGTCATACCAGCCCCAGTACATTGGATTAGTGGTAAGAAATCTAACAGATATACTTGAACTGACTTTTCTAAATTATTCAAACAAGAGAGACCCCCCCCCCAATCATTTACTCGGTCGGAATGTCACATTATTCACATCTTGTTTCTTTTATTAGTGTGGAAACCCCAACAAAGCTGCGTGTGGAGAGATGGGCATTTAATTTCAGCGAGTTGATTCGGGATCCCAAAGGAAGACAAAGCTTCCAGCTCTTCCTGAAGAAGGAATTTAGTGGTAACGTTTAAGAAATGCACTGAACTATGCTGAAGGAAACATTTCAAATTCTAAAGTTACATTATGGGGCTGACATACTACCAGTTGTGTACCTACCAGCTTCCCCAGACCGCGTCTCTGCACTATGCACTTACTTCTCATCGGTGTGAAAACATAACTGATCTGACATCCATAGCTTGGACTTAAGATTAAAGAGACACTATTGTCACCAATACAACTTTAGCTTAATGAAGCAGTTTTGGTGTATAGATCATGCCCCTGCGGTCTCACTGCTCTAATTTAAGAGCCAATAAAGAGTTAAATCACTTTGTTTATGCAGCCCTAGTCACACCTCCTTGCATGTGACTTGCACAGCCTTCCTAAACACTCATAAACACTTCCTGTCAAAAGAGATCTAATGTTTACACTTCCTTTATTGCACAGTATGTTTGCTGATGTGTTAATAGCTTACTAGGCCTGCTGTGTGTGATTAAAATTCAAGTTACAGAGCAGAAGATAACCACTTCTAAAGCAAGTTAACATCTTATTGAAAATGAAAAACATTTTGTTTTCATGCAGGCTGTGTGAGTCACCATCAGGGGAGGTGTGGCTAGGGCTGCATAAACATAAACAAACATGATTTAACTCCTAAGTGGCAGATAATTGAGCAGAGAGGCTTAAGAGGCATGATCTGTACACCAAAACTGCTTAATTAAGCTAAAGTTGTTTTGGTGACTATAGTGTCCCTTTAATCTATCCAACTGTGTAAATCTGTGTAAAACTTAAACACAGTTAGAGAACGAGCATTAAGGAGGAGTATAGGTCCAATTTTGGAAGTAACGTACCTGCAACGACAACTGAATAAAATTTTAATTACCAAAAACATAAAAAATCCACAGTAAAAGAGTCCAAATAATAGGACAAACAGAATTACGACATGCTAACGCATTTCACACCTCAGACATGTGCTTACTCATACACAGTAAAATGGACTTTATACAGCCGTTTCCTCACCCCTTACTTACTTTCTTACATAGGGCCTAGCATGTAATATCTTTCTGTTTGGAAGACCTACATACATATGAGCTCGTACAATATCTCCTTTGAGATGAAAAACTACCAGTGGCCTCAGTCTTGATTATTCAACATGAATGTTCAAAAAATTGTATTGAATATACAACCATTTTACAATTTCCTGACCCTCACCACAAATCTGGTTAAGTTAAGAAATGTGGAAACCTATTATGTTTCACAGAGTTTAATAATGTCATTTGCAGTAGACGTGGTGGTGGTATTTAGAATTTTGGGGGGGAGTACCTGGTTATGCAACATGAACATCTTCAGTAAAAGACTGCCCACTACATCAGAATGTCAGCACACGGCAGCTTGCTACTAGCCTTATGGGATGTTCCGTTTTGGTGATTCTATAGTGTGTTAGCATTGCATTTACTGTACCGGTTACACAGCTGATGCACATCCATATCTGCTTTTTGTCCGATTTAGGAGAAAACATGAGTTTTTGGGAGGCCTGTGAAGACTTGAAATATGGAGACCAGTCCAAAGTCAAAGAAAAAGCAGAGGAGATTTACAAGTGAGTGTTCACTAGTTTGTTCTCACCTCAATTGAAAAAGGTAATGGGTTTTACATAAAACAATTCCTAAATATCACACAGAGTTATTCACTAAACTTAGCATATTGAAGAATTGCATATTATCAAAACTCTGCTACAGTTGTGAGGTCTTTGTACATTGTGCAAAGACCCCCCCTCCTCCTCAAGGTAATATGTTTACATGTACAGTAGTGGCCAGGGGAGTATGTAAAGGAATGTGTACTTACCTCAAAACTCTCTCATGGGCACCACCATCTTCTGCTTCTCCATCCTCCAGTAGTCACATCACCGTTGTACCCTCACTCACTTGCAAAGTTAGAAAACAGAAGTCAATGAAGATCCAACTCATTCTACATGTGTGTTTCATATAGATTCTATCTTTATTCAAACTAACTGTAAAAAAATTCCGAAAACGTGGTCGCTATGAAAAGGAAGATCAATGTCAATGAGCTTCTAGGGTCACGGGGTAACTTTCTCGCCCCCTCTCGCCCACAGCAGCTTTGTTTGTTTCCTAGCATTCCGGCTTGATCTCTTTTATTCTTCTTTTCTACTTTTTTCTCTCACCTTATAATGAAGGTACTCTACTTACCTAACTGAAACATTTTCAAATGGAAGTGTGATGGTTCTGTGTACTTTGGCCCAACATTCTTTTCCTAGATTTGTGCTGCTGTCTGTACTTAAATAAAGACATTTAAAAAATATATATCTTTGAGATATTCAAAAGCGACTATTATTCTTTAAGCTAAAGTATTGACTAGGAGCTGTTTTTTTTTAGCTTTGATAATTTATAACTAAATACAATTTTTTTCTATATAAATTATTTACTTAGCATAATTAACCCCTTAAGGACCGGTGACGGTTCAGGACCGTCATCAGCATTTTTGCGTTGTCGACCGCTGACGGTCCTGAACCTTCACAACGGTCTTATCTACTTACCCGATTGCCGTCGTTCCCCCAGCGGCGATCGGCGGTGCACCCGGTGTGGGGAGACTGCCTGCAGCCCAGACAGTCTCCTCATGGCGGATTAGGACCCCTGAGGCCATGTGATCACTTAAAAGAGCGATCACATGGTCACAGGCAGTCTCCCTGCTAGTGTAAAATAAAAAAATAAAAAATACATGTTAATGTTAATATAAAATTAATAATAATTATATGTGTGTGTGTGTATATATATATATATATAATGTCATACTAAGTGTATTTTTATATTACGATAATATGTACATATATTAATATAAAAATACACTTATAATTAAATTACACACGTGTATATATATAATAACTATATATGTTGTGTATATATATGTATATATATTATAAAATACACAATAAGTAATTTAAATTAAATAAAACATTTTTAAAATAATAATAATTAAAAAAAATAATTATATATCTATATGAATTTTATTCTAACTGTATTTTGATATTAACACTGTTTTTTTTGTACTGTTTTACTCGGGAGACTTCGCTGAACACAAATATTAGTGATTCAAAACAGTAAAACATATCACAGCGATAATATTGTCAGTGAAATTTACTTTTTTTGCATTTTTCACACACAAACAGCACTTTAACTAATGATATAATTGTTGTGATATGTTTTCCTGTTCTGAAACACTAATATTTGTGATCAGCAAAGTCTTCCGAGTATAACAGTACCCCCCATGTACAGGTTTTATAGCGTTTTTGAAAGTTACAGGGTCAAATATATGGGTCAAATAATACTAACGCTAACTTTGGCCAGTGTTTGTGACCAAATGGCTACTAAAAAAGACTGGACATACCCCATTTGCAATACCTTAGGTTGTCTACTATTGCAAATGGTATGCCATTATGGGTGTAAATTTATTTCCTGGGCTACTATACAGTCTCAAAGTCAACGTAACCAATCTGGCGAATTTCAATTTCAAATGTAACGTGCTATATTTGACCCTGTAACTTCCCAAAACACCATAAAACCTGTACATAGGGGTTACTGTTTTACACGTGAGACTTTGCTGAATACAAATATGTGTATTTTATTGCAGTAAAAGCTAACAGTATTATGACATTGACAGTTAAAATGTCATGTAGAACTAAAAAAATAACAACATTTCTTATTTTCTCCCATTTTTTTCATATTAAATGAAGTTTCACAGCTAAATATTTGATATTAAATGAAAGCCCTGTTTCCCCTGAATACAATGATATATAATAAGGGGGGGTGCATTTAATATGAAAGAGGTGAACTACGGTTGGACAGACATATAGCGCAAATGCCAGGTTTTGTTTACGTTTTGTTCTGTTCACAACATGTACATTGGGATCAGTCCTTAAGGGGTTAAGACTAGAAGTCATTTAGCCAAAATTACTTAAAGGAACAGTCCCACCTCCATAATATCTTCAGCACAGTTAAACTCTCTCTCTTCTGGTTCGTGCAGTATTAGGAAGGTTGAGGAGTGGCCGGTGATAGGCCGTGAACATCTGTTGACACCCTCAGCATAATACGGGTGACTTGGCAAACCTTTCCTTATACTGCGGCAAGCAGGCGAAAGGCAGAGAAAAGACAGAGTGTTTGGGCTCAGTGGGTCCAACTTTGGTGCAAAACCTGAAAAACAGTTTTACCCCTGAAGTTGGTATGGGGGTGGAAGTGTTCCTTTTAATATTTCAATTTAATTGCCAAATGGGAATACCAATTAATGTTGACACTTACTAAAAAAAAAAAAAACAACCCACTGCTCTTAATACAATGCACATATAGAATAGAACGTTTCTTTCAGCCACACTTAGATTTAGTCAGTAAACCAAGAAATGATAAGGGCATCGGGTGGAAACTGCTTGAGGGATGTACTTACCCAAATGTATGTACCATACCATTGTTATTCAAATGCTTACCTATTTCTTATTTCTGTATCTCGAATTACTCTTGGAAAAAAACGAACCAATAAACAAAGATTGACAAAAAAAACTAAGGACATCTCAAATTCTAGAATAAATTAGAGATGGATAATTTTTTAATTGACATTTTCTTTGCCCAAAATGTACAATTCAGTTGTCAATACTTGATATACCCCACAATTCATTTTTATTCAATAACCATAAATGCGTACGGCTTAGGAAATTAGGGTCAGAGTTCAGACATGTGAATGGGCTGCATGCCTATTACATCGCTGCCAGCAATGAAACATTGATTCCTGGTTAAAATGTACTTTTCAAGCGACGTTTACCATTTTTCTGCACCATCCCATATTTAGCTTTGTATAATGGAGTGTTATATCTGTATGTCTATATTTACTCCGTTCATACTCGTGCTAAATCTCTTTTCCATATCGAGTGAATGCCGTTTCGCTTAGCACTTTGCTTTAAAATCTTGTATTTGCATTTCATTTTTGCGTACTTTCACCTTATTCTTCTAACTGGTTATTTCTGGTGATCTTTTTAATCCCATTCACTCATGTGTTACCATGCCGTATTTGAGCTTCATTGTCGATAAATGGTCTTATCCCTTCACTACAGTTAAACACAATCATGTGTTTCACAACTTGGTTCACACTTTATATGTAACTCACAGGCTAATCAAATCATTTTATCTATGTATGGTGAGATTGTAGCAATCTACAATCAACCAAATGTGATAAAAAATACTGTGACTTTGGCTTAGCACACGGTTACATTAATTACTGGTCGGTTATTTATTAAGAAATCACAGAGCAGGATCAGCACTGATATGTCAACAAGGAATACAGAAGTGTAACGTATCGGCAGCACACCTGTAGAAAGGGGGTCCCCTCTAATCCCCTCAGAATAGGTATAAAAGAAAAAGGGAAAAAGAAAGGGTGCGCCTTAAAAGTAAGTGAAAATAATACTAATGTAAATGTTCAAAAGTCCAAGCAATTCTGCAATAGTCCAAAGTTATCCACGTTGGCAGGAAGAGATCCTTGTAGGACAGCAGATGGGGTATATGGTCACATGTGAAGACTCGTTGTCCAGAGGTATATTTGTGGGAAAAGCAGAAGACAAAAGACTCCAATGGTACAGTATGTCGAAATATAAGGTATTGGGTATATAATAATAAAACTACTCACAGTATCCAGAGCTTATATCCAGCTCTGGTTTGAATTACGCAAAGTGGAACAATCCCCACTCAAGGATATGTGAAGTTTCTCTAGTATTCTTCAGTAGGATAGTCCAGCTCGGGATGAGAGAAAATAAAATATATAGTGCTCCCTGTATAACTATTAGGGATGATAAAAAACAGGATAAAATATACTCACGGTATATTGAGCAGACGCACTGCTCGATGGGTAGCGTATAGGTGGTACAATTCCCACCTAGGGATTCTTGGTGCTTCTTATAGATGGTAGAACAGTGGTGTCAGGTCAGGATAAAAAATAACATAAAAGATAAAATACCAAAAATAAAAATAATATAGTGAAAAAAAGGAATACGGCAACAATATAGAAAATAGCTCCAAAATTCCTTTATTAACACTGAACAGATCTGTCGGGTCTGATTTTCCTATTAGTTTCTACTTGATGAAGCCAGCTGTGGCGAAACGCGTCTAGAAACTTTTTATAATTATTGTTCAGTGTTAATAAAGGAATTTTTTGGCTATTTTCTATATTGTTGCCATATTCCTTTTTTCACTATATTATTATATTATTTTTATTTTTGGTATTTTATTTTTATGTTATTTTATTTATCCTGACCTGACACCACTTTAGTATTTTCACTTACTTCTAAGGCGCACCCTTTCTCTTTCCCTTTTTCGGTTATTTATTAAGAACTGAAAGTGAATGTTGCCAAAATAGCAGACTGAAGCCGTAGCTGACCTGACAAAACCTTTCCCATTTTTCCTAAAATAGGAAATTCACTTTAAATTAAATTTTTGGGATTTTTTGGAACGGAATGAAAATCGGAATGGCAAATTGAGCTTATAGTATCTGTATCTTTCTCCAACTTTGCTTCTCATGGGCCTGGCCCTTCTGGACACAGGCACACCCATATTGACACATTTTGTTATTCAGGTGTTCTTTTCAACGCAGACCACTCCACCTTGCCTCTTGTGTATTTAGCTCATTTTTGGAGTATAATTTCCTTCATTTTATTGTGATTTATGGGCTTGATCCTGTAAATAATTTGATGAACATAATACCTGCCTATGGCTGAATCGATTCACTGCACCTTGTTCACGATCCAGACATTTTGAGAGCTATTGTTTATATAAACTGGCTGGTTCTGCAAAGTCTCAAGACATTCTGTAAGGATGTCATAATCTTATCAGAGACTTTAAGATGTAAATCCCACTTCATCCAGATCGCTTTCTCTGCCTTTAAATTGATGCAGGGGGTCCATATTATGGAGGACATTGCACCACTGTGTGTTACCTCTGCCTAAAACATGTTTATGAAGGTCTGCCATAAGCAGTAGGTAATTATTACACACCCTTTATGACCCAGTGAGCAGATACAGTAGGACCTCGGTTTACGATTTTAATGCGTTCTCCGGGACGTTTCTTATTGCCAAAAATTTGTAAACCGAAATGCATTCCCATAGGAATACAGTGAAAACTAATTAATCCGTTCTGGAGGTCAGAAAAAAGTCAAAATGAGCTGGCGTGGAAACCAACCCACAATGCACAACACACAATAAAAAGCATGCAAACGACGAAGCTCAGCTACCTTTCCACAGTTTGAGAAATGCACCAAAAGGTACCAAAACAACTGCAAACAATTTCCAGAATGGCTCTGAAACTCGATGCAAAAGCCGCTCCAACACCTCCACACTCGACGCCACGTGCTACCCACAGGCTCCAGCATGCAGGGGGCGGTGCTATAAACCTCCCAGGTGCAATGCATCCTGGGGAAACTTGCTTTGTATTGCGAAAATATTTTGTAAACTGAGGCATTATTTTCAATGGATTTTCATTTGTAAACCGAAAATTATGTTAACCGAGGCGTTTGTAAACCGAGGTCCCACTGTATATTGAATTTATAATTACAACACTAACGGCACTGCATTACTTTTTCCACAAGGTGGCGCTGCATTCTTGTGTTAAAAAAATATAGTATGACTATTTGTCAGCTGGAACGTAAACAATACTAGACCTGTGTCCTAGCAAACAACCCTCATTCCCCCAAAACAAGATTTTTAACATCAGTATGCGATCACTACCTGCTCTTCATCGTCATTACTGCAAGACTTCTAATCAGTGCCTTATTGCAAATATATTTTGTTTTCTAATCTTTGCTATTAGAACATCAGAATTACTATGTACAGAGTGCAGACATATTCTGAATAGAGAAAAGAAAAAATGGGCTAGGAGGGAGCTTGGCTAATGAGCTTACAATTTAGAACAAGTAGAGTATGGGTAATGCATCCAGAAGAGAGAGAGAGATTCAACAGATGTGCCGTCTATACCCAACAAAACTTATTAGATGTGTAATAAGTCTATAATACAGATATGGCAGACACTGTATGGCTGTACATGTGGATTACACTTGGGGCTATCTTGCACTGGGTGATGTATGACCACAATGGCAGGATAAACATTTTAATGAAACATGGGCTTACCCAGCAGTCACACACAGAGTCTCTATACGATTAAACCAATTCTTAGCCAAGGGAATTGGATCCAACATTAACTTAACGGCACACACACTAACCACCAAACCATTACCCATCATTGTAGTTTTTAGTGGTTTGGCAATTACCTGGACTTCCTGCAACCTTAAGCCTTTGCTGGAGCTTGGATAGTGTAGAAGGAATTGATTAAATGGATTTGTTTCATTCTAATGAATTTGTTTCATTCATTTAACCTTGTAATGATCATTTGTGAGTGCTTGGAGCTGCGGCATAATAGTTAAGTGCAAGAAGAGCCCTGTTTGTTGTCAGAGCACTTAAGAGCCGTTTGACAGAAAAGGAAGCAGTGCCAAAGGCTTTTTGCATCATAATCCGTGCAATGGGCAAAAGTGATTATGGTGCTTACAATGTCCCTTAAACGTGCACCAGACCTAAAGTTGGAGGAGCCATGGAACCTCCATTATATGTCTCTACATCTCCATAGCTGTCCTTCATACCTTAGTGGTCAGACTCTAAATAACTTATTAGTGGAGGCAGGGCCTGACTGGTATGCTGATCAGTGGCCTCTTGATAGAGCTCCGTGTGATAAAGCTATACTTTGCCCTTTTTTTTTACTATATTACAATGAATTCTTTTAATAAAAATATCTAAAACTATGATTTTGCATGTTTATACAATAGAAGTGTTCAAATCACAAAGATAATCACATTAATCCCTTTCATACGCATACAAACGGAAAAAAAAATGAAGCTGCTAAGTTTCCTAACAATGATAGAGTGGTATTGGGGAATTAGTGGGGGATTTAAGCTTTTGTTCTTAAATATCTAACCCAAGGGGCCCAAGTTTCATCATATTTCTCTTTGGATACTCTATCCAATGCTATGCCTGCTTCCATCCTATATTGGAAGTCCACTTGTGTACGTATGTCATGCCAATTCAAAGGGCCTATGTTTCTCCAGTTCCTGGCCATAACTAATTTACTTGCCATAAAGATATGAATCATGAGAATTTTAGTTTTTATGTTAACCCTTGACATATCTAAATGGAACAAAAACGTTTGGGCAGTTATATCAATTTGTGCCTTGAGAATAAAATTTACTAACCCGGATAGAATTCATTTCATGGGGTTCAGCTCCTCACAAATCCCACCATATGTGGGGGAATGAGCCTAATGCCCTGCCACATCTCCACCAATCTGGTAGAAGTGTAGCTTGAAATTCGTGTAGACGAGTGCGAACCAAATACCATCTATAAACAATTTTAAATAAACTTCCCGTATATTTACCCCATGTATATGCCTTTTTAATAAGTGTAGACCCGATATCCACTCTTCAAGCGAAAAATACATTTGAAATTCTTGCTCCCATTTGATCATTGCTGACGCTTTATCAATTTGCTTTTGGTTTTTTACAAAGTGGTTAAATCTAGAAGCAATTTTTTTCCTATAATGGAATGCTATAAATTCATCAATTGGGGTATTTTCCGAGAATTCTTTACTTAAAATGAAGGAATTTATTCTTAGATAGTTACTTCTTTAGAAGGGAGATTATATTTAAGCTGTAACATTGGAAATGCTAGAATTTGGTTCCCCTCTAATAACTCTTCAAATTTTACTTTTGCCCTTTTTGACCACTTATAACTCGAGACATTGTGCAGCCAAGCTGCTGGGGATACCTTTTATTCAAGTTTATTGATTGAGACCTTTACAAAAAATCTGGACAAAGCTCTTCAGGGAGGCTCTTGAGGCCTATATCAGGCTTGCAAGACAAAGTGAAAGTAGGAGAAGCAGCCGATCTCTCCACTTTCATTTGCCCTGAAATAAGACTATACAGCACGGACCCCGTTTCCTCCCTCACCGGTGAGGGTTATCCTGGAACTATGCTCTTGAGTTTTCCCAAAACCACTGGTGGTGCTGAGGCCCTCTTGGCATATGAGCAGATGCTACATGCTTTTCTACAACTAGAGACCTGCCATATATGGCACTGGCATGGCTAGGCGTGTTCTTTGCAACTTTATGGAAAAAATTATGTCAACAACGGCTGCTGTCCGAGTTAAAAAAGAAAAATCGCAACCTACCTAAGGGGCTAAGGCTCTGGTACATACTCTCTCTGTGAGCATTCAGAAGATTTCCAAGCCATGTTGTATTTCTTAGATCTTCAGGAGGTTCAAAGCCCATTGCCACATACTTGGGCTGAGAGCCTTCGGAGGGGGGACCCCTGGTGTACAACCCACTCCCTCGGAGGACCTACAAGCAACAACATCAAGTGACAGCTCCCCTCCGGATCACAGATCTGGGCACCAGATGCAGGTGGATGGGTGGGCATCACATACAGGCTCTCGCTGAAGCCCGAGGCCCGTGGAGTTCATTACTCTGGATGACGGGCACTGTGTCTCTTATTGGGAACTATCTTCCAAACTTGGGAGTGGGATGATCTTAGTAAGACAAGAACCATGAGATAAGCTGGGCACTGTTTCTCTTTATTCTTTTGTCTTAAGATTAGTTTTATGTTTTGAAGTAGTGCATCCAGATCCAGTTGTCCTTGTATGCCTCTCAGACGTTGCTATAGGGGCTACACATCTGTCTACCAGTGGTACAAACCTTTTCAAGTTTTTTATTTTTACAGAATTAGCTTGAACAACAACACTAGACCTATTATTCGATAATAACTAGATAACAACCTTATCAAGCTCGTTTATGGTCAAGCTGCGTTACCGCTAATTGTGTTTCCTCACTTTTATAAAATGAGGCTCTGTCTCTCTGTATGAATATGCACCGTTTATCAATGCTCTTTGTCACTTTCTCTATTGTCTATTTTGTGTACTATACAACTGCCTCAATGAAAGACTGAATAGAGAAAAAACTAACCTTCTAGTCCAAGCTAATGACCATGCCATGTGCTCTGCATTATGAATTTAGACTAGCATACTGGCTACCCTAAACTATCTTCCTCAGACTGAACTCCAGAGTACTGTCCATACAAAGTGTTGTGCAATACATGCAACCTAGACTGGAGTTACATGTTTGTAATACAGATCTCTCTATTGTGCTCTAGGTTGTTCCTGGCTCCAGGTGCAAGGCGTTGGATTAACATTGATGGTAAAACAATGGACATCACGTTGAAAGGCCTAAAGCACCCTCATCGTTACGTCCTGGATGCCGCACAGACACATATCTACATGCTGATGAAAAAGGTTTGGTGATGTCACCCATCAGATTGTTCCCTTACTTCCATTTGTTACACAGTGTCCACCATGTTTCTCTCTCTGTCTATAGGATTCCTACGCTCGGTATCTGAAATCTCCCATCTACAAGGAAATTATTGGCAAGGCCGTCGTTCCACAGGAGTTCAAGAAAGGGCAAGTATTTATTTAAATGAACACTGCAAAAATAAATGACAACTGTGCTGTGATTCAGACAGCGTGGCTTTAAAATATACAGCAATATCTATAAATGTATTACTGTGATTATTAAGAAATCTATTATGTAAATTATTAAAGTGGTTGGCATTGTAAGATTTCACCCATTACCTAGCAACTTCCTGAATACAAAATCTAGAAAATAATACCTACCTAATGATCCTTATTCACTTCAAGAAATCTAGCATTGTCAGTCTAATGACATCAACCCAAACACAAAGCAAATGCCTCTGGGAAGGGGGTTGTTATGTAAAGATATATGGTAGAGGCATCAGGACATACTCAGATCAGCCACAACATTAAAACCTTCTGCCTAATATTGTGTAGATTCTCCCTGCTAGAACATCTCTGATGCGTTGAAGCATGGACTCCACAAGACCTCAGAATGTGCCCTGTGTCATCTGACATTTGCAAATGCAAGGTGTGGCCTTCATGGATTGGATTTGTTGTTCCAGCACATCCCATAGATGTTCAACTGGATTGAGATCTGGGGAATTTGTAGGCCAAGGCAACACTTCTAGTTAAAGCGTATTTTCAGGGAGTTAAACTCCGTGAAACTGCAGGAAGCGCTTCTGGTGGCTGTCTGGTAGAGAGCCACTAGAGGCAGTCTTGACCCTGCAATACAAACATTTCACTTTCTCTGAAACTGCACTGGTTTACATTGCAGGGCTAAAAGGGACAGGGACACTGCACCCAGACCACTTCAATGAGATGAAGTAGTTTTGGTGCCTATAGTGTCCCTTCAAGTGGTACGTACCAAAGTAACATAACTAAGAATTACAGGACCCAGGGTTTCCTAGCAAAACTTGCCGTTTTGGAGATGCTTTGACCCAGTTGCCTAGCCATCACTATTTTGCCCATGTCATTGTCACTCAGATATTTTCGATTGCCCATTTTATCTGCTTCCAACACGTGAAATTCAAAAACTGAGTGTTCGTGTCGTGCCTAATATACCCCACCCCGTAACAGGTGAATGTGTAACGATATAATCAAGGTTAATCACTTCACCGGTCAGTGGTTTTAATGTCTTGGCTGATCAGTGTATACATTAACAGGAAATACTTTCATTTTAAGAAATACAACTATTTACACTGCATTACAGCACATTCTGTTGGTGCTTTGTAAATATTCATTGCCAAATATAAGTGTAAATAATAAGAATATTTGGGAGCAGATTATTCATGTAATGCTATAGGTTTTATACCGTAACATTTTGGAACATCTAAAACATTTCAGAAGGATTGCAAGAATACTGTCTTAATAACTAATGATTTAATACCATCTTGTATTTATTTGTCATCGTTGGTACCTCTCATGGTAGGACACAATAAGCCATCTTTGTTAAAGGGAATGTAACTCTGTATCAGCATCCACAGCAGGGAGGGAGCATCAATAAAACAAGTTTATTATACATTCTTTTGTAAAATAACCTTTTTACACACTCTCTTTCTGTATAAAGTAGAACGGCACTTTAATTGGAATGAAGGTTACATCTTAATATTTGCTCTATTGTGGCTGCAGTTGGCTTTCCTTGTTTTTTGGTTCTTTTTATCATATTGGTCCTGATAACATTCTATTCCGGCGTGCATCTGCATCTTATAGGGTGGGTTGTTCATGTGCAAAATAATATGTTGTGAAAACACCTTGTGGCCATGATTTAGTTGGCAAAACCACAACTGACCAGCAAAAATCCCGAAATGGCTGGCTATAATACCACGAAATGACCAATAGGATGGAGGAGTTTGCATTTAATGCAGACAGATCAGGTGTGAGGGTGCAGACTCCTTACCTCCTGGAAGTACCCTGGATCCAATCTGCAGCCACTATAAACTGAGGTAGAGTCTTCTCGAGACAGTAGTGATTGTGTATCAGCCCTCTTAGAGCCTGCTGGAAGTTGCTGGTGAAAATGGAGGTTATTGTTTGAAGTGGTTATGGTGTGTGAGCCCTCTACATGGGACCTCCCTTGTCTGTAGGGCCATGTTTTATTATATCAGCAGTTTGCTGCCGTGAATGGCAAGGGAAGTGTAAAACCCCAACTTGTAAACGTCTTGTCCGTGTTCGTCCCGTGGCAGTATGTAGGATTTCCCCATCAATACATTCTCTACAATGCTTTCCATGACAAAACATAGCCAGGTTCTGCTGAGATCGTTTTCTTCTTCACTCTCAGTACTTGGCAGTGAAAGGGTTAATTTGCACTTAATTCATTTGAAGTGTAAAAAGTTTAGATATAATATCTCCCTTATACATTTGATATTACACTATGACAGCTTGTTTAGTTTAACCAGAGAGGGATTTGTTTGAATATGCTGCCATCTAGTGGAAATTAGGTATACTAACATTTGTCACACTATAGCAGTTTATAGTGCAGAGAGTAACAATTAAAATAACTGAAGCTATAAGCCTGCTGCTCCCCTGGCTCAGACACACCAATTGAGTTTTCACTTCCACCTTTGCAGCATCAATTTTGTCCAAGTTGTGTGTGTGTGGAATCTGGCTCACTAATCTGTAAAACCTGCTGTTTATAAACCGATTGGAGCCGCAGAATGGTTGGTCTGAGAACAGATCCTCTCATCCCATGCGATGCGTGAAACTGCTCCTGTAGGACAAACGTATCCCCTAAACTCCTGCTGTATGGCTGAGAGGCTCCTGGTTAACAAGCCTTTTCTTAAACTGTATTCAGACCCAAGGCCGGTGCAAGGATTTTTAGCTACACAGGCAAAGATGCATTTTGCCGTCCCACTTCCCCTCCAAAAAAATGCATCTTCACCTGTGTGTCTTGTTGTAACCCCCCCCCCCCCCCCATGCAATTTCTTACCCCTTTTGTGCTCTAGTGTATTTTATTCCCCCTTTAGTGTGTCTTATAACCCCCTTTGTATGTACCTTTCTTCCCCTCAGCCCCTCTGTGTGTCTCTTACCTCCAGGCGCTTTCTGTGTCTTTCTTACCCCAGCCCCTTTCTTTGTCTCCTTCTCCACCACAGTCCCTCTATGTGGCTCTTTTTCCCCTCAGTCCGTTTTGTGTGTCCCTCCCCTCCATATCCCTTTGTGTGTCTTTCCTCCCAAGCCACAGGCACACAGGCATCGTTTTTCAGGCACACAGTCAAAGTCATACAGGTACACTGTCATACAAACACAGAAAAAATCATGCAGAGACATACAGCCACATACATACAGTCAGAGACATACAGACACAGTCACACAGAGACAGATACAGGCAGATACATACCCACATACAGAGACATACATGCATACAGAGGCATACCGTGATACAGATACATACATAGAGGCATACAGAGACATACAGGCATACAGAAACATACATACAAAGGCATACAGACACATAGATACATACATACATACAGAGACATACAGGCATACAGAAACATACATATAGAGACATACAGATAAATACATACATGCATACAGAGACATGCATGCATATAGAGGCATACCCGCATACAGACACACAGACAGTCTCAATTACATACTTACATCTGTTCAATCTGGTCCCTGGGGTGCATGCTGTCCAGCTCTGTGGAGTCCTATATTGCAGCCCAGACCCATCACTGGGCGCCATCCGCGCCGTGTGATATGCAGCGATATGATGTAATTCATATCCCCGCTCCTTCCACACAGCCTGCGGTAGACACCAGGGTAAGAGGCTGGGCAGGCGGTTGGAGGCTGGGGTGGGCGGTAAGAGACTGGGCTCCACAGGTGGAAAGCTCTGGGCTGCGCTCGGCCACTCTACAACAAGTAACCGGCTGGAGGGGAGCACAGTGCGCTTCCCTCCTGCTGGTCAGCCTGACATTACGCCCCCAGGGCCGGTGCCCCTGAGCCGCCTTATGGTAGCGCTGGCCCTGTCCAGACCATCTCAGCTGTTTAGCTTTGCATATATATATCTAAATATAGGCAAATATCTTTTTTCTGTAATATCCTATTTTATTTCAATTATAATTTGTATACATTATGTATATAATGCATTAAAAGTAGGGGCTGATGTTGTGACTATTGTTTCTTTGAGTAGGCAGCCAGTGGCTTTTATCAGAGGGAGTGCACTAAAGCACACCTCGCAGATGATTTACATATTGAGATATTTAAGAATAAGTTTAATTGGAGAATTTAAACATGCGGTGTCGTGGCAGTTCAAGCATTGCCAGATCTCTTTCATGGAGTGGATAGCCAGGTGTATTTGGCTTTGGGCTTTGCGTGTTTGCTGTGGTTTACAATATTTGCATAGGAAAGCATCAATTATATTAAATATAAATCAGAAAGGGTGCAATGTTTAGTAGATAACCCATCCCAAGTATCAAATCCAAAACTATTCATCAAAAATCAAGATGCCCCACAGTGTCACTGCTGATATAAATTTAGCTTTATTTACAAATCACTGAATATAGCACATATACCAAACATATAAAACGACAAACAAAAGAGTGATAAGGCTTGTAAACAATTCCTATAGTTTCAGTAATTGCTAAATAAAGATAAATTAATATGAGCAGTGGCACTGGTGTGCATCGCCATGTTTGTTGTGGAAGCAGGGGAGTAAAAGGTAGATGGGTATACAAGTTTATTTAGTTCTACGCACCTCCTGCTTATTTCGGGCTACGCACGTTTCATGGGACCACATCCCCAGCAAGGCAGAGCTCTCCCCATGCTTCCTGGGTAAGTCTCAGTATGAGCTCACGTATTAGGCACAGGATATGATGTCATATTCTAGCATCCTTTGTCAGGAACAAATCTGTTTCCATGGTGACCGTAACATCATAAACTGATCATTTACTCAGCACATGGACATTGTCTAGCCATCACATATATCTTCTGCACCTTATTCTGGTTTTCACCTCTTTACTCTTATTCACAACCTCATCTTAATCCATAATCTTATCGTCTCCTCTTCCTATTCCTTCCCATTCTTTCTATTATCTCTCCCTTGCCATTCCCTGTCTTCATGACATCTCCTTTATGTCTCCCTCCCATTGGTGGCGATAGTGTTAAAGCAGTCACGAGACACATTTTTACTCCTTCCAGTTTGTAGACCACTTGGGTTAGATGAGCTTGATACTAAATATGTCACATTCCTTTACCTTTACCTGCTAGACTTGTCTCTCAAAAAGTGGGGCATGCCATACATACACCCAGATCCAACACTTTCTTCACCGGCGGTAGAGGGGTGTGTCTTGGACTGACTACTGTCTCAGGACTACACCAAAACATTCGCTAAGCCAGCTCCGTGGACATATATAGAAGCACCCAAGGGGTGTATGTATCATGTAGCACTTCCAGACCTCCTGGCACTCTGGATATAGTTGGATCTGAAATCTCTGTGACCCCCACTCACACCACTGTATTGGTAGAAGCACTGCAATTCACTGCGTAGTCTGAGGGCACACACCAAACAGAGTAATAATCAGTGCCAGCCAAGAGTCTGGGGGAAGATTATTCATAATTACAACCATTTATTACTTCTACACTTTCAAAATATCCCAAAACGATAATTAAACGCAGAGTTATCCTACAAAAAGTATCTATACACATTCACAGAAAGTAAAGAAAGATTAGAAATCCTGTTTTTTCTGCTTTGCTTAGATAGATATGTGCATATTTAAGATGTCTGTCTGTCTAGTTCTTCTGTATTTTTCTTTTTTCTCCCAAGACTGGACTGTAGCCTATAAAAGTTCTACCCAAGGACAAGTGAGGCATCACAAGTTGTTTTTAAAACTATATATTCTGTGTTTTTGCGAGATTGTTTTGCGAGATTGTAGAATATTATTACGGTTTTGAATGTTGCTAACGCATGGCACACACTTGTGCAACTAGGCTCTCAACGTTTTGACATTAGCCACTCAGAGATTTCCCAAATTTGAAACCCGGCAATGATAGGTCCCAAAAAATGACCGTTCCAAATTTAGCAGGCACACTACGCACAAGTCATGTGTTCGTTCTCTCTACGTCGCCAGCCAACTTGCCTTTACTGAACAGATCTAAAACCCACAGATCAGTTACCAGCACAGAATGAGTCGCAGGTCCTCTCAGAAATTGGAGAGTTAAAACCGCCATCATCTGTGCAGACAGCAGGTTTCCTGAGTTGCTGTACATCTGTTAGCACTTGGCCTGTTCTCATCCCGGCAAACGGAACTGATCAAACCGTGGAGCTAAATGTCTCCCAGGCCTGCATGCTGTATAATTGTATGCATATGGAGGCCGCAGTCATCGGCTGGGAACAGCTCCTCCGTGGTGTGAGGCTGTACAGACCCTTTGATGTATCCTCAAACATCTCTCTTTTCCCAGGACTAGTTCCACCAAAGTCATCAGAACCAGTGGTTTAATGGCCAGGCTGTCCATCCTACCCGTTTTCCCAGGAAAGTTAGCATTACGCAGCTGCCATTGCTAAAGACATAGTGAGCATTCCAGTTGGGATTTTTAAACTTTAAAGTGAACAGAAGGCAATGTTTGTTTGCGTATTGCCTGCGGTATTTGACCTGGTATTTAGATAGTTTGGGGTTTGCATTGATATGCTGGCCTTTATGTTTACGTGAATATTTCATAAACTTTTTTTGATTGAAAAAGTTGATCCTTTTTGAGATCTGTTGCAGCCACAGAATGGATGCTCATTGGAACCTTATTTTGTAACAGCTAAAGGTGTGTTTAGTTAAATAAAAATTCCAAGCACCATAACCACTACTGCGTGTTTTCAGTGTAAGGAGTAAAACCATTTTAGAATGGTTTAACGTCTTGCCAGGGATCTGACGGGCGCAGCATCCCAGCTCAACTGTTTCCTAAGCAGGAGCTTCCAATAGCTCTCCTTAGCTCAGCCTTGAAATGCATGGTCTGAGAGCGATCAGCTGATGCCAGGCTTAGATCACCGGCACTATAATCACAAGAGTGCTGTAGTGGTTATGGTGCTATCAGAGCTTCTTTCCTAGTGATAACACTGATTACACCTTTACTTGTTACTTTAATAATGTTGCAGAGGGTAATTTCTTTGGTCTTCACACAGTTTGTGTGTAGCACTGAGTAGGCCAAAGAACGTTTCTTCATTGTGTGACTTCAACTGTCAAACATGAAGGATGGACTCTGATGGTCTGGGGCTCAGTTACTGGATCGGGGAGCATAGCATAGATCAGATAAAGCCCCCAGAAGAGAGTTGTGCTAAATATTCGGATTGGTAGAGAATGTAAATAAACCATTGTTGAATGAAAAGTACCAATTTTACAGTAGCATGCAGTGTGTATAAGTGTGTTTTTATTGATTTATTTCAATTCTTTAGTTAAAAGTACAAAAGCACCATATTGTCCTGACACATTTTTTCACCGTTACAATTGGTTACAATTAACTGAAGGAATTAAAATAAAATAATGTGGGGAACTGGGGCACTGCGAAATGTACCAACCACCAAAATTGTGGGGTGTGGAATCAAAAAGGGTGGGCCTAATAATGCATTTGTGTTCTGATGCCCAGTGACTAAATTGGGACAGCAGAACAGGACCCGAAATCAGAGCAGTTCCAGATAGCAGCATTCAGGCAGTTCATCAACTAGTTATGACTTCGCTATGGGCGGTGGAGGGGGGGGCAAATATTCTGTAAGTGTATTTCTAGTGCGCAGTACTGTGGATCTCTGCAAAGCACACACTGTGAAATACACTGTGTGCAGTGTGTTACTTAGCTAAGCTTAATGGCGCAATTTACCTAGTTTGTACATTTATATAAAACATGTTTATCTGGTGAAAGGTTTTCTATACTCCGAATTGACCGCTCCTTGTTTTATAAAATAGATCCTCTTTAAGCGTCAGTAGAAATCATTTTTTTTTAAATTGTCATTAAAACCTCAATCATTTTGGGGAGTTTGGCATTCGGAGCCACAGAGACCACGACGGTACCACCTCGGTATTCAACATGCATGCACAAGTAACACTGTGATCCTGCGCCGGACTCTGCCATATTCCTGCTGAGAGAATAGAGGAGGGACTCATTGAAGAGCAGAGAGTGCAGACTGATTCTCCATATAATAAACAAGGTCAGAGGAAGGACAGGCTGCAGCTGGCGAAGTTAACCAGCTTCATCTTTATAGCTTTTATAAATAATATCGCATTTCAAAGACAGGCAGATAGTCGCGCGTCACGAGTACAGAATATCTCCATTTTCAAAGCTGTGCGTCTGTGTTCCTCGTTTTGTTGATGGAGATGAAAACACCGAGTAAATTTTCTTCTTTTTTTTTTTATTACTCTAATCAATCAGCAAGACGCATTTTTTTTTTATATAACTGAACATACATTTATAGCAAATACTTTAGCAATTGTGTATAAGAAAAAATACTTTATATTCCACAGACATCAAGAAGATGACTTGTTTACCATTAATAATTTCTTTCTATTTAGTTGCTCAGAGAGCTTACAATCTAAAATCAATCCATCACTGAGATGACATTAGTTATCCTTGAGTGCATACATATAAATATAGTTTCCCCATTATAAATGTAAATCTGTTAGGGTACAGCCTGCCATACATTGTAGATCAGGGGTGCCCAAAAGGTAGATCCCCAGATTTTGTAGAACTACAATTCCCATGATGCTGTGCATGCTTTCAGAATACCTTCAGAATGACAACGCATCATGGAAGCTGTAGTTTTAAAACATCTGGGGATCTACTTGTTGGGCAGCCCTGGTGCAGGTTGTGGTAATCCTACCATATAATGCAAACACATTCCAAAGGAAGGTAGATATCGATATCTGGGAGATGGCATATTTCACTGCTTCACACCTCACCCCTGAGATGCTTCAATAGCGTTTACTGGGATGAATGACAGAGGAGCTATCACAAGCATAAAAATTTAAAGGGACACTCCACTGTCAAAATAAAAAAAATAGAATTTAAAATCACGGCGTACTTTAATTCGGGGTATATCTACTAAGCAAACACGGAATTATGTATTTTTTCATTGAGGGTATATCTGAAAATGGCTTGCGAAAGCTGCAGTTTTCTTGCTGCAGCCTTCACAGGGCCTCCCCTTCTAACCCCGCCCAGACTTTCTATGGCTGTCCAATCACAGACTTCCCAGCGCAGCTAAATGAAAAGTCTTTACAAGGCAGGTGCTCTGTGCCATCGCTCCCTCTTAAGTTTAGCTCCACTGAGCTATCCAAACCAGGAAGAAACAGGACAAGCTGTCTCATTGACAACCAGGGGGGTGTAGCCAGGTTACTTTGTAAAAGTCCCAATTTTTGCACTTTTTGTAAAATAGGGGGGAAAAGACACATTCATTGCACACAAAGCACTTCAGCAACTAATTCTAGAGTGTCCCTTTAAAGCGAACATGTCACTTGTGGCATCCCCCATGTGTCACGTCCTCTGAAGGGAAAAAGTGAGGGGAGATTAACTCACCTTGTGTCCCCCTTCTTCGTGCCATAAGTTTCCTTGAACTCCAGGGATATTCCACCTCTTCCTTGGATAGTAAAATGCTTGTAAGGGGAACAGGGGGCAATCGCCACACCCTGGGCTACAGTGCTTGTGGGCTGCACAAACTCACAGTAGCATTCTCTTACTGATTAAAAGCCACAGCGGGAGGGGCGGGGCCTGACAGCAGAGCCGTGAGGACATGAAACTCCAGAGCTCCTGCACTAAGCTACACGATTAATCAATTTTCACGACCCAAGAAGCGACTAATCAGGCCACAAAGGCCAGCAAACGAAACTGGAAGTTCAGCAGAGCGGAATGACACCTCACAAACGGCATCACCTGATATTCTCACCGGACAGGTGCCCGGGGCCTAGTCACATGGCGAGCGCGGGAGGGACGGCCGCTCTCCCACCGCCACGACTAGCTACCTCGACGCCTAAGGGCCCCTACTCCCCCCCCTATGGACCGGCGGGGGTAATCCCGGTCCACACTCCACAGGGACACAGAACCCTACGAATGTCCACAGCCTCCAGTAACCCGCACCCGGATGCCAAGATGGCGGCAGCCGACCGAGCTCCTGGAACTCCAGCCGCCCAACCTCTACCAGCACAGCTGACAAGCGATATCCGCCACGAAGACCGCATAGCGGCAGCCTTCGAACACTTTTGGGCGCGGTGGCGGGCCATACTGACAAAGTCCCAAACAACCACACTGAGCCCTCGACCGCCCGCTGCCTCGCCTGCATGCGGACCGACTACAAGGCACGCGGCCGTACCAAAGACCGGCACGAAGCAGCAAAGGGCACTGAGGGCTTCGCCCTGTCCTAACGCTCGCAGACCGCGAACTCGACACCGCCTACCAGGGCCCCGACGCAACCAGAGAACCTCCATCCAAGGCCCAACGAGACGCATAATGAAGAGGCACACCTGTAGAGCCGGGGCGGCCTACCCGCGGTTCAAACACCCACAGAGAAACACAACCGCACCCAGCACTCAGACGGTCCTTGTTCCCACAGCAAGAAGACACCCAGAGATACCTACCCGTGACACCGCAAGGGGAGCAGAGCAGCCATCACGCCACCAAGGGAAAATCCCCGCCACCCGAGGTACTCACGGAGGCCCGGGAAGCAACGGAGGAGTCCCTGAAGCTCTCTTGGCCCGTGATACCGCAGCCCTATGGGAGCTTCCGGTTTGTGCCATGCCACTGCCGATTAAAGGAGTTGGGTGACCTTCGCTGTCACACTGCAGCCTGGACTGTAACACCACCACATTCCTGCAGTTGAGGTGGAATATGTCTTGCATCAACATCCAGCCCTGTCTCTCTGAGATAAGTGATATTTGAGCTAGCAACTGACTGATGTGTATTGAGGCAGAGGCATTAATGACTTTTATTTTTATTTTTAGCCCTCGTTTCTCCTATTTTACTAGTTGATACTTGTACTACTGGTCCCTGAAGGGGTGCCCAGAAGCCCTATTCATACATGCTCCCACGCACACAGCCTGTGATACCATAAACAAGTGACCCACCATATAGAAGATACGGGCAGCCTTAACAGGGTAATCTGGAGTGCTTAGCATATCTCTAACGGCAGACCACCTTCACAGGCACATATTCATACAGATCATACGCAAATGCTATTTACTGTTCAGTCCTCCTCGGTTTTCAACTTGCCCTCGGAAGTGCTGACATTCATGACACAGGGGTCAGCTCTAACTTTAGTAGTGTAACATGATTAATCCACAGGGTGAGCCAGGGTTTACTGTTTATTGCCGCAAAATATAAGCTTGCGATTTACCTTAATTTACGTTTACATTAACAATGTTTATAGCTTGTACCAAACGATAACAAAAAGAAAAATGTGCAGTTTTTTCAGTGCCAACATGAGAATCTTGATAGATAAACTATGAGTGCTGTTGTGGCACATTACAAATGCTTGTTATTTTCATGCACAGAAAAATAAAGAATTTAAAAAAAAAAAAAAAAAAGCCACAGCGGGGGGCGGAGCCAAGCAGCCAAGCTGCACAGACGTGTTTGGAGAGAGCTCCCATGTCTGGGGACAGAATATTGGGAATTAAACCCACAAATTCTTACCCACAAGCCTCAGACCAAGAGATCCACAACCGGGAGGGGCTGCTGCATAGAACGGTACCTCTCACAAGCACCGGCGCAGCAGACCGAACAGATCGAGGCCTGCGGCCTACTCGCGACCAAGCCACGAGGAGACGGCTGCTCCACGGGCATGAGAGCAGGGAACAAAATCCCAGTGAAAAGTCTCCCGCCTCCCCCCCCCAGGACCGGTGGGGGTCATCCCGGTCCACACACCAGAGCGTCAGTCAACCAAGCGCTGCACTTGGGCGCGCGTCAGACAAGAGAGAGCCACGAGGCCCAATCAAAATGGACGACGGCATCATCACTCAAACCCCCAGCGACTGGAAGGCAGCCTCTAATGCAAGGTTCGAAGCCATGTGGGAGCAGTTCTGGGCTAAGCTAGCACATAAGCACCGGCTGCCTCAGCCACTAACTCTTGAGAAGAAACCCAGAACTCCTACGGCACGACAACCAGCCAGGGCCATACACCCTAAGCAGCCCACGATCGGGACAAGTATACAGGCTACAAACCAGCAACAAGCCATCGCACCCGAGGGGCATGCAGCCACTACTGCCCATTAGAGCTCCGGCAAGCATAGAGGTCTCGGCAACACGGGAGGGGCAGACCCCATCAAGCCCGGCGTATTGGCACCCGAAGGTGGACGGGTCTACGCGGCTCGCAATACCGAGCACACCCACGAGACTACATACAGCAGCCCGCTCAACAAGACTAGGGACATGCATGCAGACAAGCCGGGAGGCCAGCTCAAGCGGCTGCTCGCAGCTGGGAATGTACAGCCGCAACACAGGAGACGGCTATTACACGGAATGCCTCTGAATGCTCCCAGACCTATGCCGAAAGCCTGCCGACCTCTGGTATAAGGTGAATCGGGACACTTGCAACAAGCTGGCATACTGATGTTATGCCTACTGTCCCTGATTATACATTAGGGGTTCAATTGTCTTCTGTCTAACTGTCCCCTTTCTCTCCTTACGTCCCCATAGAATAGTTATCACCAACAAAGTTATATTTGCTTTGTACCAGAGGATAGTTACTACCTACACCGGTGCACGCAACTACAATCACTTCTGATTACTTACAAGACACTGTTTTGATTAGTCTAGCATACTCTAACGGCTGCCCTGCTGAAATATCAACGATAGCCTAGCATGTTACTCTGTTTTTTCAAACACAAATATGTCTCCCTACCGATGTTATTACTCGTCTGCATAACTATGTGTACATATTTTCTTTATGTGATCCGCATATTACTAGCATGTTACCTTTACTAATATAATCGGTGTAAATCTACTTAACCAAGCTTGTCTAAAATATAAAATTGTGCCTGTTACTTCTATGCCCCGCATGTTAAGCGAGGAATTGCCTGAGGATTGCTTTCGGGGCACCTCAGTACTACATGTACCACTCTTATGCACTGAAAAAATAAAGAATTATAAAATTAAAAATTAAAAAAAAAGCCACAGCACGTGCATTGGGATTTCTGTTGGCAGAGTACAGCATGAATGGTGCGGGTCAGGACTGTGTGGGTTTGTTTTGGCTGGATCGCTGTTTTTTTTCTTTGGTGGACTAGATAAATATGCATTGTATTCCTGAAGGTGTTTGTCTGTCTTATCGCGCTCTAGGGTCACTTGCAAAGTCTGCATTTCTTGGTGCATGAACAGATGTCTATGAATGCTAAGGGTTAAGGCTTTATCTTGACTTATTGCGTGATATTTCTCTTTTATATCATATAGGTATTTTAAGACAGGAGGTAACTATAATCACTGTTTGCACTTCACCTCCTTTCATGTTGTTTGTAAATGTTCAATTTAAGTATAAAGGTGACAATACGCTCTTTTAATAGCTGCACTGGATTGTGTTTTTATAAGCACCAGTATTATCCTTAATTCTTTTCTGTATTATAAAAAAAAATAATGATATATTTGAGTAAATTCCCTTGCTTAATCAGAGCTCCGCAATCACTGGGGCTATTGGGGAAGATAAAAAGATTATACACTTACATTTGGCAGGGAGCTGCTGGTGATGTGCTCTCTGTGCTACTTCCAAGATGTTTTTTTGCGTCTCTCTCCTGTTGACACTGTAACCCCATCCCCTGGTGCCATCAGCCATTGATGGTCCCTGAATAGAGACGCCAATAGCATGCCTACCCTCATGAGCAGCTGGCTCTGCTGTTCGAATGGCAACTCAGTGGAAATTCCTAACATTCCATCTTAACAGAGACTAGGCATGTGCACAACCTGCTGGAACAGGGCAGATTTCAAACTTGCCCCATTTTTGTGAAATGCCTAGATGCTTTTAAGAATGTTTTTCCAAACAGTTACCAATGAAGGAGGAGGGGCCCTGCACAAGTGAAACCTACTACAGAATTAAAGAGACACTAGTTTTTCCCCCCATATTTTTGGCGTATCACCCTCCACTCCAGAAAAAGAGTCTTAGTGTTTCTAAACTACTGCAAATAACTTAAACACTGTTGGGGTGCTGCACCAAGTGCCCCTCTGGACCAAGTGCCCCTCTAAACCTAAACTCCTTAATCATAAACACCCCTTATACAATAACTGTAACCCTTCTCAAGGGGGGTAGTGGGTGCCTTAGAGTTCTGTGCCTATGGGCACTTGACAATCCAGCCCTGTGATATACTATACAGAAAACAACATTCGGAGAAAACAATCCGACTTGGCAACGTTTCACCACAACAAATATTCCCATCTGTCATTGTGAGAGACAGGTGATGGAAACTAATTATTCTAATATAACAAAATACAAAATAGTTCCTAATTTGTCTTCTGTGTATCTTTTATTGTGTTGGAATATCTGTTTTTCATAATAATTCTGGATGTATGATACAAGCGATAGGCTTGCTTTATACATAACGAAATGCCTTCTGTTCTACCCAGTATTCTTCAAGAATAGTGACACATGGGCTACCAATTCTAACCCTTCTCTTTTAAGAGCTATTAAAGGAGATGCATATTAATTTATGGTGTACTAGTGACTGTTGTGAATTGATTCACCCCAGCATGTATAAGTGGAAAAGCACTAAAATACATCTGTATTTGGAAAACCATCCTACTGAGCATTGGTTAATTATATTCTGTCCATCTTTTCTGTCTCTGCAGTAACTTCCCATTCATGCGCCGGCATCGGAGGTCCAGCCCCAGCCCTGTGATTCTCAGACAACTGGAAGAGGAAGCTCGAGCAAAGGAGGCAGCCAACACAGTGGATATTACGCAGGTTATGAGCAAGCTAGATCGGAGGAGTCAGCTAAAACAAGAGGCTGCCAAGCCAACGTAAACCTGGGGGTAGTTTAGCCAGAACAGACAGTAATCTCCATTAGCTTCACAGAGCTAAAAAGCAATCGGTGGCCAACTAGTGGCCAACTGGAGACACTAGTCCAGTAATTAAGTTCCATCTATCACCTGTAGGTGTCGCCGTAGCTTTACATTGGTAAATAGGAGACAGCTGGTACTCTAGTACAGAAATGCCAGGCAGGAGATGGCACCTCTTCTTGTCATCAATGAGCAGATACTTGGTGGGGAGGGGGTTAAACCTCCTACTGTTTGTTTTTGCAAAACTGTTCTTTGTGGATTTCAGAAGGAATATTTGACTATGAAATTAAAAGTAGTGCTATTCTTTCTTTTCATTGTTTAAAATATATCTGGAAACCCTGAAATGAAAAGGCCTTCGCTTTGTATGTTGTATGCTTAGGAGATGAGAAGCGTGAAATCTATATTATTATGTATTGGCCTTCTATATAATGTGTGTGTCTGGGCGAGAAGACGTTGGGTCAGGCCGAACAGCTCTTGGTGCTAGCCGTTTACATAGATATACCTTGAAGGATCCGATTTAGAGTTTCATGTTCTCTAGATACGTGCAAAGGACCCGCTTCTCCCAAATCACACCCTTAATGGGTTACATTTAAAAGACCATCTTCAGATGCAGCAGGGCATGTCACATTTACAGAGACAGACCCAACAGAGAACCTGGCTGAGGGTGGTGGTATTTGCAGTTGCCAGAATCTTCGGTGCCTGCTGTAGGCTAGCAGGTACACCAATGTACCCATTCTCAGTGTCAGGCTGCATGCCATTGTGAACGATGCTGTAATAAAACTTCGTTCCTATCAATGAAATGTCATTAAAATGTTGATACAATGAATTACGCTCAACATATTCACTGTGTTGTTTGGATAGGGATTCGGTTTAACCATAAATAGTTTACACTATAGGAACTGAAACCAATGCACCAGTAGAGCTTACAATCTAATATGGAAGAATAACAGCGGATGTGTTTCCCTCCAGTCTGCAATAGCTGCACAGTTACCAAGATTCGGGCGTTAGAGCTCTGCAAAGTGAAAATATAAGGACAGGAGTCTCCTGACTGCCCTTTTATTTGCCATTTTGTTTTGTAAAATGCGCCAGATTTCCTCTTTTTTTATTGATCCCTCTCCCTGATGACTTTCAGGGCATTTTAAAGTAGTGCTCCAAGTACCAGAATCACGGAAGCACATCAGTTGTTATGATTCAGGGTATGTGGCCATCGTCTCCCCCACATTCTGTCAATTTGACAACGTTACTCACTAAAATGAAATTTAAAATTTAAGGTCAAAATAACTGACCTGGAAAAAGTCAACCATGCTTTCAGTTCAGCTACTTCGGCCTTAAATTTAAATGAACTGAGTTCTCACTTTAGTAAATAACCTGATGAGGGGAAGCAACAAAAACTGGGGTTCTTTTGGTTGCACCGTTGCCACTGCTCAGCTTATGCAGAAATGTTATACAGTGGAACCTAGGTACCCGAACGGTCCCGTTCTCGAACAATTCGGAAGACGAACACAAATTTGGAGTAAAAAAATGTCTCCGTACGCGAACGATATTCTGTACCCGCACATCAAAGAGCCGCTTACCGGGGCCATGTGACCCTTCCAGCCAGCAGTCACCACATCCCCCCCAATCTCACCGAGTGGGAGCAGACAAGCTGGGAGCCCATGATTGCACACTCCGCTCACACTGGGATTGAGTGTGCTCGGCAGCTAGCGGACAGTAAGCTCACCATGGAAGACAAACTTTCCCAGGACATGGACACAGGTACGTCCTCCGCTTCATCATCCTCATCATCTTCCTCTTCAGGCTCAGAGACCCTGTCTGAGGGGGACCCCAAAACCTCAACCAAGGGGAGCTGTACTGACTGTGACTCTTAGGGTCTCCACTCCTTCCAGCAAGGGGGAGCAGAGAGGAGAGCTGCAGGGGGACAGGACAGAGGAGAAGAAAGAGGAGAGCTGCAGGGGGCAGGACATAGGAGAACAAGATGAAGAGGAAGATTGCACGTAATATAATTAGAGAATTATTTTTAATGCATACATATAAATGTAAAATACTGTAATTTTGGGGGTCTGGAACGGATTAATCAATTTTACATTAATTCTTATAGGAAATGTTGATTTGGTACGGAACTCGAACATCCTTCTGGAACGGATTAAGTTCGAGTTCCGAGGTTCCACTGTACATGTAAAGTAAGCAGTGGATATTTCAAAAACTTGAAATTAAATTGGCCACTTTTAAATAAAACAAAAACAAAGAGCAGACATGTAGAGATAGTCTTACATGACGTGGATTGCGTGTTGCATATCATTAGGGGATAATTTGTAGGATTGTGAATGAGGACTCCACAATAGTCCGTTCAGTTTTGGGCACCTGTGAGTTGTATAAAGTGCTAGATGTGGGCTAGCTGGGAGAGAGCTAGGGCATCACAGTGAATCATTGCCTAGTGGTGGATAGGCCAATGCAGATGTTCACACTATCCAGAGGCAGCAGAAATGCAAGGATATAGGTAGAGAGCCTTAGTTTTCCTCAAACTGCTCATAAACGGTTTGAGAGAACCAGAGGGCACTTACGTGATGTAGAGTTCTAGCCTAATGAAACAGCAATTTCTTTTGACTTTTTCCCTTCCTTGGTAACTATTTACCATACGGTTTTGATAGAGAGTAACAGGGAAAGTAACATGAAGTCATGTGGATGGCCTGCATTTTACTGTAGTGCATGATTTAAAAGATGTGCGTTTTGTTTGGCTGTGAAGGAGATTTCCCAAAACTCTGTGTGAGGGTGTTTTATAGGGAGGGATCAACATCTTATGGTGTGAGAATAAGATTTGCCAGTTATCTGGAATGCAGAATTTTGGGCTCATCTCTTGTATACATTCAGAGATTCTGAGTCACCCAGTATTAAATGATAACACTTGGATAGAAAGCCAATAATTCCCTCTTCATGGGTGGGACTCTAACATTAAAACCAAACTGGATCGGATGCCAACCTACAGGGATCAGGGGATTCAGGAGGATAACCGTCCAGATCTAAGACAATAAATATATCATTCTGGAATAAGCAAGAGAAATATAGATCAGCCACAACTGGTCAATGTCCACATTGCATGTCTTACACTCCGAATAAACTCAACAAACATTAAATGTTCTGCTGTCTCTACTTTTCAAACTAACCTCATTTATTGACATCTAGACACAAGGACATACTTGTTAGTTATGGTTGTGTTACTATTTAACAGAAATAAATCTTATGGAGACAAGTTATAAGAAAATTCAGGATTTGTTTTTTCTCATTGGCAGAACATTTATCTATTATGGTGTTTTTTACAAATCCGTGCTACATCTGAATATTATGGGGTGTTACTAAGTAAAGAAAGTGGTGTGGTTAAGATCAGTTTAGATAGGTAGAATACACCACAAACAATCCAAGTGACTTCTAGTAGAACCTGCTTCTAACTCCCTTGTGCTCTGTCTTCCTACAGTTGTGCCATTTTACTGCTCCAATCCCTCACCTGACTGTCTACACCGGTACCTGTGCCCCCCCATCCCCAACAAGCTTCTTCCTCTCCTGCCACCCTGTCGGGGATCCAGCCTCTCCTTCCCCTGGACACGTCACCCTGCCAAACTGTGCTGCCTGCCCCTCGCCTATTAGCGTAGCTATAGAAAGCACTCCAGGCGTAGAGAGAAAGTGGGAATCCAGTGAAAATCAGTTTCCATCTCCTACTGACAATACGGACGTATCTTTTGGGTCAGAATCGGGCACAGGTGGAAACCACCTGACTGTCCCAACGGAGATCAAGTCATCTCAAAAAACCAAGGTCACCTTGTCCTTCAGCAAGTTATTGAAGAGGGGCTGTTCAAACTCACCGGTTTTTGCCACTCTTTTGCCTAAGTGCCAAATGGTAAATCATGGAAAAGTTCAGCCTCTAAATGATTTGGAGCAGCAGTTGCAGCCAACCTCAAAGAAAGTGACCAAGTAAGTAACACTCGATTGTGTGCCCCAGTATGGAAAAACAGGAATAGAATGGGGTTCAATAACTGTTACAGAGTTATACACTAAAGAGAGAGTTCAAATTTAAAGCCAGAATGGCTGAATTCTAAAAATTCAGCTTCACGATTGGGCAAAATTTTAAATTCACTTTGATTTCCTACATTACTGAATAACCCTATTATAATTACTACATTCTCACAATATATCCTTTAGCACCCAAACTACGTCCTTTCATTAACATGGGTTAAAGTAAATTAAATGCTTTGTAAAAGAAAAATAATTGCTAAAATAGAACAATTTTCACACATAAAAATCCATGGTTTAAATTCCATCCTTGCATATCTAAGACTTTCTTTACTACAAAGTAGTTTTCTCTATTCATGGCTATTGTGCGTTTGCCTGGTTTTTATACTTTTTTAAGTGAAGCCGTTCCCCTTTACAAACCTTAGAATAGTTAAACTCAATCACAGCAGGAAGTGAACTCGTCTCACAACTAGTTGAAATCTATTTATTGTAGAGTTACCATAGATTTGCTGTTCTTATTTACATATGTGAATATAACATAACAGTTTGTACAGGGTAGTATTCATTTTCCACAAACCAGTGGGGGATAATCTTGGAACTCGAAAAATTAGTTTTGGCTGAAACAATTTTTCCCTCCAAAAAATAATATTTCTTAGGTTGTCCAAATTTTGTTCATGCAACCGATTCAGAGAAAAGCAAATCAGACAAACCACAATGGGACAACACTTGGCCAGTCTGTGGTCTGCAAAGTCCATTAATTTAGGAAGCATAGTAATTTGGTCAACAATTGCTTAAGTGAGCATTTGTTTACTTCTGCGTATTACTTCTGTGTATAATATATGACGGATATGAATGAGCACATGGGATTGTTACAGTATATGGGCTGCATGAGCTATGCTTGATGTCATTTGCTTATGATTCTTTTTTTTTTTGGCCCCTAGAGCAACCATATTTATTTTAATTTATGTGGAGAAAACTTCAAGAAATGCATGCCGGAGATGTCATCAAATCTGCTTTGATATTCCTGCGTTATTTACCATCTGTATGTACCCCTGCACTTCCTTCATCTATGTATTACACCACCAGCTTTCCACTGCTAATCATAGATACAGAGGTTCATGACCATGTAGCAATGGGTAAGCTGTGGTTAATACAAGCTCACGCTTATGTCTTTGTGGATCAAACATCACCTTGTCCATTTTCAAAGTTTAACGGTTTGTTATTGCCCCGAACCTCAGCTTTTTCCAGATTAAGGTGGACATTCCCTCTGAATGTCGCGTCTACCCAATCGACTCCGAGGAAGATGACGAGGATAGTCAGCTGGCCTGTAAAGAGTCGATACAAGAGGTAATCTGTCCATGGGAAAACATCATTGAGCAAGATAAAGCCGGATAAAGTTGTGGCCTTAGGGTAACCAGAGGTGGTGGCCATCGTGGGCACTAGCTGGGAGCCTCACAAATCAAAAAGTGCATTAAGATCCGTAATGAATCCAGAGATCACCTTCAACATCAACCAGATCACTGCCAGGAGGAGGACTGTAATGCCCCTCTCACTCAAGCACAGCTGTAATAGCCAAAAATACACCCAGAATCCCTTTGCACCAAGAATGGCTTATCGCTCCTTTTCTATGCATGCCCTTCTGGTCACAAGATGACTGACAAACTTGTAGCTTGAAACTGTTACACTGGTCCACGTTCTGTTATTACAGGGTTTTTATTCGTTTGTGACGTCTTTAAGTTTACTTTCTGTAGTTCGAGTGAAATTGACATGGGCAGAACGCACGAGGTAATATCGAGCGCAAGAACTAGAAACCCTGATTTAAAACGTTTTCCCAAGTGCCAAAATCACACCCTTTTAACTCTTAATGTGCAAGAAGATAATTGTTTCACCTGCTTATTATGTTAATTCCATCAAGAGATAATTGAGGAAATGGGCACCGTGTCTTGATGGCAATCAAAAAATAATAATATGAATATATATTCTTTCAATAGGGAATGTGATGGGTTAATATAACTTGTGTTGATATTTTGATTTTATGCATTACCCCAGAGGAATTCTCCTCTTCATATTGGGTCAGCCTGTTGGGTAGTAAATATTGTTTTTTGTTTGGTTTGGGCCACTGTAGCTAAATTGGAGGCAGAGCTAAAAACATGAGAAAAGGGGGGAAAGTTGCTAAATAAATTCCATCTTTTTTTTTCGAGGGACACTCCCCAAATCAAGAAAAAATACTGTTTAGTAGATATACCCCCAACAAAAAAGACTTCCCTATGCAGCTCGATGGAAAGTATTTGCAAGGCAGGTGCTCTGGGCTGTTGCTGCCTCTTGGGTTTATCTCTGCTGAGCTAACCAAACCAGGAAGTAACAGGACTGATTGTCTGATTGACAGCTAGGGGGGTGTAACCAGGTTAATTTATAAAAGTGCCAATTTCTATTTAAAGCTATTTGTAAAATGAAAAAAGAGGACTCCTTTGTTACATATAAAGCATTTCAGAAAGCTAGGTTGCTTTAGCAGTCCAGAGTGTCCCTTTAATTGTAGTGCTTTGGAGTGGTATAATAAAGAAAAACAATAACAAAACACTAGAGACTGTTTATTGTACAAGGTTTGCAGATCATTGTCAAATGCATCATTTCTAGATGATCAGGTTTGCTTACAGGGGTGTTGAATGCAACATTCCAGTACTCATTAATAGGTCAAATCCGGATTAAAGGGAAATCTCATTAAAGGGACACTCCAGCACTTTGTACGCACCCCAACCTATCAGTTGTGACATGTGGGCCAAGGTATTCAAGCAAGGGAACAGTGGCTTAGCAAATATTTCTGGAATAAACCCCAGCATTTCCTCCTTGAGATTTTCAATTTTCAGAAGTCTTCATGTTCGGTGTCATCATACACAGCATGGCTATCCCGAAGACGGCTAATGTCTCTTATAGAGAAACATGCGACTCTGTGCTTCTGTATGAGAGACATGGGATTGGTGGAACATGCCATTTGGATTATAGGTAAGTTTAATGGCTTTTATTTTTTTTCATTTTTTTTTAACAAAGAAGGGCTCTGAATCTAAACATAGAAAGTAACCCATAGTAAGTGTCCCTTTAAACCAGGCTTCCCCAAACTCTGGCCCTCCAGATGTTGCTGAACTACAACTTCCCATGATTCTCCGCCTATCTATTTCATTCGTAGAACCATGGGAGTTGTAGTTCAGCAACATCTGGAGGGCTGGAGTTTGGGGAAGCCTGCTTTAAACTATATGGTCAGAGCAGCAAATGCAGGAAATTCATCTACGACTACCAAAATAAAGTGTTCATTGTGCCGGGTTCTAGTGAGTGAAACCCATACAGAGTTACTTCCAGCACCATGACCACTTCAGTGATTTGAAGTGGTCATGGTACCTGTAGTCTATAGGTGCAGTGTTTTGCTTTGAGACACTGCACATTCCAAGTTTAACCCCTTTGCTACCAGAGGTGTATCTCCACCTTCAGCAGTGTCATTGGGTTGTCGTTCGACGTCCTGGAACAAGGGTCGTGGGCTGGCCAACGGCAATCCTATGGATATGGGACAGCATGCTGGTGACAGTTGTCTAATGGCAGCATGGTTCCCCTCTGTGCTGCCAATGCCCTCCCCTCAGCCTGCCCTCCAGATATCCGTTTCCCTCCTGTCAGTGGAGGAGGAAGCCAAAACCTGTCAATGTACTGGTGCTGGGAGTATCTGATGCATTTTTATGCTAAATGTTTACCGAATGATATCACAATCCAACTAATTCGAGGCATAGCCAGGGCAAACACTGCAGATGAGAAGTATAGAAACATTGTTCCATTTCTCCTCTTCTCTGTACTCTCTCTCAATGCTGACTGCCAGGTGCAGAGCTTATAACAATGATTGACAGAGAGTCAAGATGGAGGCGCCCAGTTGCAGGATAAAAAGGTGTAGCTTTTACATTTAATTTGACACAATTCGCCAATATATATTTTGTTGAATATAGGGGATATGGAAACAAGTGTCATCGCCAGATGGTATAGCCGCCTCTCCTTACATTACTGCCAAAATGCCCTGTGAAAGAAACGCACTTAGAGAGAATTTAGTGCGTCTATGGATCAACATTACCTTTCATTTCAAACGCCACATGAACATTTGCATCATATGTTGGAGGTGCTCAGTATTATACAAACTAAGGGGAACGTGTTGGAATGCAAAAATCCTCACATTCCTCTGCTCTGCTGTCTAATTGTAACAATCTGTTTGTGAACGGAATTTTTGTTCCCAAATATTTTTCCTGTTAAATTTGTAATAAATTGTGTCTGATGCCTTACTGTTAATAGGTGTTTTCTCCAATAAAAACCTGTAACCTCTCACTGTGTTCTGAGCACCTCTGTACCCTGTTGGTCAGATAATTACAGTTTAAAGGGATTTAAATAGGAGCATTAGAATGATATCCAGCAGATGGGGGATTTGGGGAGAGAAAGTACATGGCTAATATGGGCTTCTCACGTCCTCCGCACCAGCAGAGTAGAAACTTAGACGCCTAAGATGGTTAACCCCACGAGTCAGCCGTTTGAGAGTTTATTTTGCTCATAATCACAGCCCTGGTTTACAGCTAGGATGGCAAGAAGAAAGTCAGGAAAGCCAGTTTTAAACTGAGACAACGCAGGTTTTTTTTTTTAAAGGACTACTATAGTGCCAGGAAAACATACTCATTTTCCTGGCACTATAGTGCCCTGAGGGTGCCCCCACCCTCAGGGTCCCCCTTCCGCTGGGCTCTAGGGGGAGGAAGGGGTTAAACTTACCTCTTTCAACAGCATCGGGCGGGGGTTTTCTCCTCCTCCCTCTTCTTCCGTCACCGGCTGAATGCGCATGCGCGGCAAGAGCCGCGCGCGCATTTAGCCAGTCTCATAGGAAAGCATTCTCAATGCTTTCCTATGGACGCTGGCGGCTTCTCACTGTGAAAATCAATGAGACAGCCACCAGAGGCTGGATTAACCCATAGGTAAACATAGCAGTTTCTCTGAAACTGCTATGTTTAAAGCAGAAAGGGTTAATCCTAGCTGGACCAGGCACCCAGACCACTTCATTAAGCTAAAGTGGTCTGGGTGCCTATAGTGGTCCTTTAACTTGCAGAGAATTGCAACAAGTTTGCGGACTTGAATAATTTTTCAGTTTTGGATATTTGGGCATACAGTTTGCAATTTCCCTGTGAATTTCATGAAAAACCCAAAACAGTGATTATGGGCACATGGAGGGGGGCAAGAGGATTGCAATGTTAGCTGAATAAGAATATTTTACCCAACGCATTTTGATGGCTGTGACTGAATTGTCTAATTCTAGAAATGGGCTTCAAAGAAAGCCCATCTATTGTTAACACAGAAAATCCTGTCTCACTGTGCCATGAACCAAGACCTTTCCCAAATGAGCTTACAATCTAGAGGAAATATGGGCAGTCTCTTTCACAATGTAGGCACCGCACGCTCTAATGTTGTATTTGGATATTTACCCCAAGAGCTTACAGTCTGGTGCTAACACAAGAAGCCCTTTACCACAGAGCTTATTAATTGCCATTAATACCTTCCCTGTCCCAAAGAGCAGAAACTTTGTAGGAAAATTTGTAGCACTGAATTTATGATCTATAATTACATAGAAGTATCTGACCAAGGGGTTCTGCCAGTGTGCCCATAATTCTTATAGCGAAATGGCAGCTTTACACTCAAAGAACTTATAGTGTACAGATGGTTTTACATCTGTTGTCATGATTAATACTGCAACGAGACTCTTGCAATTAACAATGGAGGCCTTGGTCCAAGTAGCTTACACTCTAGCTAGCATGCTCTTGACTAGCCAAAAACTAGGGCTAAGGACATATGCAATGTATTATATTCATTTAAATCAAGTTTAGAAAGTCGGTAGGTTTTTGCACAGCTCCCCAATAAAGCTTTATCCCAGAGCCATGCAGAGCAGAGCTTTGAAGGAAAATGAACAAAGCAGCATCGACAGATAGATCCGTCTTCAAAACCTCTTTGTCTGCGATCAATGGGGTGCATTTGTTTTTTGTTTACAGCATCCATCTTTCAACACCATCAATGCTTTATTATGTACCTAGCAATCAGCAGGAAGGCAGCATGGATTCTGCCTTCCCTGTGCTTTGACATTTGACAATATCCTTCATTCAGGGGACTTTATAAGAAAAAAAAATATATATATATATATTTATATATAGAAAAAGTAGACAGCGTTTTCAGATCTCAGACTTCAGTCAGTCTTGCTGCGCCGGAACCCATTTAAACAGACTACATTCACCTGTACGAAATAGGCCGCCGCAGAGACGCTAGAAACACAATGCGTGGATATAATGCAAGGGGACGCACAAGGTTAATGATGGAGAAAGTGAATTCTCCCGCAGGGCAGTTACGGAACAAGAGGAGAAGTTCCCTGCTGCTCCGAAGGGAGAAGAAAGAGTATTGTGAAACGTTTTCACGGAGACCCTTTGCCCTTTAGCGAGAGGGACTCGAGCGCACCTGCCTTTGAGTGCAGGGTGTCTCCGGGAAAAAGGTTTTATCTAGTTTGGTCTCTGCCAGTAGAGAGATGACACAGCCTTCAAGAACGTCTTGCCTCTGAATAGTAGCGCTACGTGTTGCTCAGAAGTTGTAAAAATGCTTGTAACCTGCCAGAGCATTCGGGTGATAAGTTTCCCAGGTTTTCATTCATCCCGACAGACTCCTGAGATAATATTTACATGGAAACGACATCTCCTGGGTAATTAGATTTGGGTTTAAACACGGTATTAAAAGATGCTGTGCGGCTTTCTGTGTAATGGATGCGTATACAAACATAACTTTGTAAAACAATCGGAATAAGTGATAAACATTATCTGAATCGGTTTTTGATCTCTGGATTTTAGTGTCAAAACTTGCTTTGGGTGATGAGTTTAGAGGTATGTATAGGAGAAGGGCATTAGTGATAATATTCGACATGCGCAAATTCAGTCTGGACAGGAAAAGAGACTATCGCCACCTCTCAGGGGTGGGGGGAGCAGCGAGGACTCTCTAAAGTAAACTTAGTTTTTTTCTAGTGTGGGGGCAGGGATGTCTGACATATACAGGGTTAAGGAACACTGTAAACAAATGTTAAAACAGAAATCGATAAAAAAAAAATTACGTTGGAGTTAGGGATCGACCGATATTGATTTTTTAGAGGCGATACCGATACCGATAATTTGTGAACTTTCAGGCCGATAATTTACCGATATTCTGTACATTTACCGTTTTGAAAAAATAAACTATTTCTACACAAATCTACTGTTAACTGAACGTGTCAGTGTGTTTGTGTAGTGGATGCAGTGTGCGCATAGTGGATGCAGTGTGTGTGTGTTTGTGTAGTGGATGCAGAATGTGTGTGTGTGTGTGTAAATATGTGGTGTAGGAATCTGTGGATTTTGAAACTTTATTTTAGAAATAAAATAATTTTATATAAGTATTATTGCATTGTTTAATTTTAATTTTAATTTTTTTTAAACAAAAAAAATATTTTCATTTTATTCTCCCATCCCTGGCCACAGGAAAATAGAGCATTACACTTCCTGTAATTCCAGTGACTCCCTATAAGTCACTGGGACTTTGTGTACGAGCCAGGGGGTTTCACATTGTAGAGACAGTGGCCTTGACCCAGCAAACGCTATCTTCTGTCTTCTCTCCAACTTTCTTGAGCCTGGTGTGCTGCACCGAGCATTGCCATGGTAACCTGTGGCAATGTTTTGACGGCTGTGGGCAGAGAGACTCTGCAGATAGCACTATGGGTCCAGGTCACTGTCTGCATTATCGGCATTATCGGTATCTTTATATTTTCCAGATGTTACCTTTTTCCCTTATGGCAATTCCTTTCTGGGACTCCAATCCAATGACGCCTGCTGGGAATGCCAAAAAACAGATCTTTATCACTGTCGGAGGCACCCACACATCACGTCATCATTTTGGGCTGAAATGAAAACTGTGACGGACTGCCTGGCACTTCGAGTGGGTGCCTCCGCCAATCACTGCTTCCAACTACCTCGAGTACTTCCAAGCACTCCACCAGACACCATCAGCAAAGCAGTGCCCACTTCCAGCGTTACAGCTTGGCTGGGGTGTCGTCGCCCTTCACGCACACTGGACCCAAGACCAGGATCCAGCTTCCAGTGGGCAGACCTCTCCTACTCCAGAGAGTGTAGCAGGCTGCTCTTACAAGAGCAAGTGATTATAACCCAGAGGAGTATAGTGATATAGCAACGCCCAGAGGAGATACAGCTATTCCCCCACACACGAGATGAGACTCTATGTTGAGGGTAGGCAGGAACTCGTTTAATGGGAGCCAAAACTGGCCTTATATGCAGGTCCCCATGCAAAGGGCACTCCCCACTGGACCTGAGAGTAGACTACAGTAAAAACATACACTTGATTACATTGGCTCTCAGGTCCAGGACACTCCCATACAAAATAGGTCAATCCCTACCCTGTGCCTGGGAGATAATTACTTGAGTACACACACATATAATTAAATTATCTCTCAGTACAAGAAACATGCAATAATACAACACCCCAAAATATATTGTCTTTTTCACTCCCCGGGGCTTATCAATGGATTTTTAGTAGTTTTTTTTTTAATAAAAACTAGAAAACTTTGTTGTTAGATATTAGATCATATATAATTTTGTTAGATCCCATATCATTTTAATAACTAAATATATAGTATATGCATTCTACATAGGTTTTAACCCCACCCCTTAGGCCACCCCTCCATGTTTCGCCAAATGACTTCCTGATTGATAGGAACACAGCTCAGCCAATGACAAGTCAGTGTGAGCAGAGCTGCAGACTTGACTCCGCTCTCATAGCTAATCACTGGCCTCTTATTATCTGTGCACTATTTCAGAGCTGCGCTAAAGGAGATAAAGGTCCGCAAATAACGTATTCCTCTTTCACTCCAGCATCGCCCTTTACCCCACCTCTTTCTTCTTTACTCCAGCATCATTCACCCCACCTGTTCTTTTTTCACTCGAACATTGCCCTTCACCCCACCTCTTCCTTCTTTACTTCAGCTTCATCCTCCATCCTGTCACATACTTCTTCACTCCTGCATCGTCCTTCACTCCATCACTTCCTTTTTCACTCCAGCATTGTCCTTCTTCACCCCATGACTTCCTTCTTTACTTCTGCATCATCCTTCACCCCACCACTTTCTTCTTTGGAAGGAAGCGGTGGGGTGAAGGAGGATACTAAAATGGAGAGAGAAATTGGCTGAAGGAAAATGGTGGAGTAAAGAAGGAAGAGGTGTGGTGAAGGAGGTTGCTGGAGTTAACAAGGAGGATGCTCAAATGAAAAAGGGATACATTGGATAATTTCAACAACTTCCTTCACCCCTCCTTTCCTTCTGCTCTACAGCATCCTCTTCACCGCACTTCAACACCACACCATGGCTGTTATTATTCCTATCTATTCTTATTTATATTTTCCCTACATTTCTATACAGCCCGGTCTTTTTTCCCAGTTCCTACCTTTTTTTTGTGGACAGATTCTCTGTTTAGCAGCCCCACCAATATATATATATACACCCTTATACACAAAGGATAGAGCTGCCTGTATAACTCGATAATATCATCCTTACATCACAGTGGAATCAATGTAGTCCAAATTTAAAGCATGCAGACGCCCTTGGTAAAACCAAGGAAGAAAGACCACCCCTACTAGGATATTATGCACCTGCTTCCACATGGTATCGCAGCACATTAATGACCTGAACTAGGGGCTTCAGGTGCTAAAATGTACACAGGACTTCAATACAAAATCTGAATTTGTGTTTCTGATCTCGACTGCCTCTTCTCCATCTGTAATCAGACTTTGCAGCCAGATATAAAACCATCTCCATGTGCACATAAAAAGTTTCAAACATCTCACTTCACACACAGGGAAACATCAGAGAAATTTGCTGGGAAACAAGGGGTCACAGCCCGGACTATGGGTCATGGGGCACAGGGAATCCCTTTTATGGGTAATGGGGCACAGATGGTTTGTGAGCAACGAGTCTGGAAAAGAGATATGATACTCCTATGTTCAATGGTTCTAGGGTACATTTAGGCCCCTCCAGTAAATAATCAGCTTAGTACATACAGTGCCAAAGACGTCTTAGGCTTTATGTAGAGTGTTTTCTAAGAGGCCAATGAAGATATCTGTCCTTCCCTGGAAACACATTATGTATGGCACACAGTACTCCGAAACTGCAGGAGAAAAATACAATTTCTTTAAATTCAGGTAATAAATCAGATTGCAATGCATGGGTCTTTAGTGTCAGCTTTAGTAACTCATACATTAACCTGGCCCGGCCTGAAGCAACACCTTGCACTTGTTATAGACACTATGCTCTAATCCTGGAAGGAAGTGGATGCTCTGAGTGTTTTACCAGAGCCTCTGCAGCTCTTTAAATCACGAGCAGCATCTATATAGCAGACCACAGCAGAAAGAGCTCAGGACAGACTGTGCTAGCATGAAGGTGGCTGTTTTCTATTGAGTCATATAATCACAGCATGGAAGCAATAATGGGTGAAATGGACAATGACCGGGGTGAGTGGTCTTTACGTTGCTTACTGGCATTTGCCCCATTTGCCTAAGGAAGAGTGGTGCACCAGGCTCTTGCTTCCTCCAAGTGTTGCCGTACAGTGCTACTTGTTGCTAAATTTGAGCGGTTTATAGCCCACGGTATACACTGCAATATTATGACCTTTAAAAGTGACTCTCTGGATGGTTTGCATTATGCTTTGCATTTACAGGTGACAATAGACATAGATGGTTGCGGGCCCCACGCAGCCTTTCTACTGCTAAATTAAATGTTTGAGGTTTTGGGTAGTTGTTATTCTGAAACGGTTTGCATGCTAAAAAGCATTAAACATCATAAGAATCCCTATTACAGCTCCTGCCTCTTATCTGCGGTTCCCCTATTTTATCGTATTAGTTTAATGTGTAAAAGTGTAACGGAATACATTACATGTGGCTCCAAGGAGAAATCTCATTTGAATTTGTTTTACAATGTAAAATACGTGAAGCCCTAATAAGTAGATGCAGCTCTTTGCGAACATCCTTCGTCTTCCAAGAAAGCCTTGATCTTAGCGGAAGACAATTCCTTTAAATACAATGAGTAAAAACTCTGCAGGGGATAGCGGCAGCTGAATGTACCCGCGCCTCCGCTTTGGGAAACTCAGCACAAAACGGACACGATTAAATATGGTTTAACCACTTCTGGTTACTCATTGCAATGTTAGAGATTAATTCCAACTACGCATTGAACCGAGAGAGGGGTGATATGACAATACTTGCATTTTACCATTTGTTGAATGTTCGAATGATATATATATTTTTTTAATTCTTTATATTTGCAGTGAATTGTAAGACAGGTAAGCTTGTATAAGCATTTCATGAGATGACATTGGACAATACATGAACTCAGCAACAATATGAAATATCAAGCGATAACAACGGTTTTTATTTGTATTTTTTTTTGGTAAAGAAACAAGAAAAATATTCAGGAACACAATCCTATTAGATTAAACAGTAAGAGTAGGACATGCCGCAACACCCGGTTAAACCAGAACGGGACGGAGCTGGGCACAACCCAGGTAGGAGATGCATCAAACACCCGAACCAAAGACCGGCACATACAAGGGTCACAAAATCAGGCCCAGAACCACACTACCGGGAACTAACACCGGATATTGCCAAGCATGAACCCCCCCCCGACACCCCCGAACAACTACGCACCAATGGAGGGTCACGCTCCCACCTCCCCACCCCCTTACAAACCACTATCAAAACAAGAGACACAAACCCACATACCCTCACCCTCCCCCCACCTTACACCCACACATGCGAACCCCCAATACAGAATCAATACACTCAAGCCATGACAGGCTCTGAGCCCACTAATGGACCAACACCAGTCCTCCCACACCCTACAGGCACACGGTTACCCCCCCCCCCCACTACACACATATACAACACGCCACACCACAAAGCTAAGCACTTCCGCAACGCACGGACCTCTCGGGCATCCACAAACCTACAGAGCCACCACCCCGCAAACATCAACAGCTCAAAACGTACCTGCAACCTGAGGCACAACTGAGAGCCCCGAGCACTGGAATACATGAAACAAAAACACACACAACAGGGTATAGAAATGCTGTTTAAGAACCGAACTGAAATGTTATGCAAACGTGGATATACCTGTTACCCCCCGCCCTCCTTTTTACATTTCTGTACCCAAAAATTGCATACTGTAAAATACAGACCGAAAATGCATAAATAAAGAATTTATATTAAAAAAAAAAAAAGAGTAGGACATGCTGTAGAATAGTACTGTCGATATTAGCAAGAGGTAAATACCTCTGGGTAGGTAGCTCTAACTATTGCAGATGGTCAGTTAGTACCCTGAAGTAGCAGGAAAAAAAACAGATCACTATACTAGACATAACAATAATCATTGTTAGGTTATGACACGGAGTATGTGGCAGTGAGGGTTATCAAACTAAAAAACAAATCTAGTATGGTGCCACTGAGAAACAGTCCGCACCGATGTTAAGGCGGTGGAGGCTCGCACACAAGCCACAGAAAACACAGTTCTGGAGCTCCAACGAGAGGTACGAGACCTGCGAGACAAAATCAACATCCTACAGCACTCGCATACCTCCCTGACACAGCGGGTCGACATTTCCGAAGACCGCAATAGACTCCCTAACATCAAGGTCCGAGGTGTCCCAGATTCAATCAGCCAGGCGGAACTGCCGCACTATATACGACGACTGGTAGAAACGATCCTTCCACACTCACAAGTTAAGAAACTGCTGCTCGACGGCTGCTACAGGATCAACAAATCCAGACAGGCCCCTAGTGAAGCCACGCACGACATTATAGTACGCTGCCACACCGTGTCAGACAGGAACCGGCTTCTGGCAGCCGTGAAAGGCAAAACCCCCATGGACTTTGAATCATCCAAACTGACATTTTTCCAAGACCTTTCCAGGAATACCCTGCAATGGCAAAAATCACTAGGCGCAATCACAAGCCACCTACGGGCAGCCGGAGTGGAATACCGCTGGCTATTACCGAGAGCTCTCACGGCCACAACAGCGGATGGTAGGATCCTAAGACTCACCTCCACAACTGACGCAGCAGCTTTCCTCCAAACACTGGGACTAAACATGCACTCTGAGGCGCCTAATGACCCCCCCGACAAGCAACCCCGAACACCGACAAGACAGACGCCCCGCATGTCTGACGAGGGAGAGAAACCAGACGAGACCTGAGCCCCTACGAAACCTACAGCTGTTACTATTTTATTTTTCTAAAGTTTAGTTTCAACACTGTGTATCACTACAACAGTAGACTCACCACACCAAAGCCTTACCAAAACACCACACACACTGTGGAACATCAACTGAGTACATGATCCTCAGCTAATCCCGCAGTCACTACCCACATAGACGACCCCCCCACCACTAAAACGCCCAACATACACAGCTAAGCCCCTTCCCCCCGTATGCTTCCTTGGTTAGGGGCATGACACCTACTAGGCAAAGCAACTGATACCACACACGCCAACCTGACGATAGTGTCACTCACTTCAACACCCAACCTACATGTACTGAAGCACAACGAACACAAGGGTCCAATACCCCACAGAACCACAGCGACAACTATCACAACACACTACCCACCCCGGAGGTACCTACACACACTACGACTATACATTACCAATCATACCATACATCCCCACTGTCGCACACGAAGGAAAAATTTTAAATGAGGCATTTTAAAGTTGAATGTTTTATCTTGCAACTCTGTTACCTCACAGTTTACGCATTGACCAATGCATGTGTTAACTCATTTGTCTCAATAAAACAAAGATTGACAAAAAAATAAATAAAAATAATCTGAATAAACTCTAGGCCTGTAAAATTGTAGCCTTTCTTTTATCTATTAGGCATAACATTCAGCGGTTTTGTCACATATCTGCTCAACCAATGCCAATAGATTGGAGACTGCTGACCCAGGATTTGGAGAGCCCACCAAATTGTGAAGGGTAACCCCACCAGCTCCAGACGTCGATGTAATACAGCTTTATACCGTCGCAGGTACAGGCCTTGTGGCCAGAATCTCTGGATTGCCTTGGTGCACGCAATATGCCTTGCTGAGCTGGACTCTGGTATGCCGTAGGCCCAGTGGGTGTCAGGCGCCGGAGAGTGGGTATCTGTGGCAAACTCCCCCTTTTAGTTGAATTTGCCACGAGAGTTTGGAGAGGCCTGCTTGCCAGCATCTTACCCTGTAAATATGGCCCCTGGGATGTATTGCCCTTTAAAAGCACTGTATGGGCGTATGGAATCTTGCAACACTTTTACTACCCCTTTAAATCCATGGGAAAATGTGCCTCTTCCCCTCCCCCTTTTTCCTGTCCATTTGTTCTCCAGCAGGGCGTTGTCCCAGGGACACTGCCAGACCAGTTGAAACTGGCAGCTTTGTCCCACCTCAATCTCTCAGCAGCCCTTGCTATTGTTTAACCCCATGGCGATCCAACTTTATTCGTGAGATCTGAGCGCTTCTCAGACATATTGAGCGCTCAGATCCAAGCTATCTGGGGATATGTTGGACATATAGGTTAAACATTGTATTATATGAGTTATGTATTTTTATGTGGTTTTTGTAACAGTTTTTGACTTAGAGATCTTTCCTGTACCTGGAGATAATTAAGTTACCACAGCCACTTAAGCCAATTATCTCCAGGATAGAGGAGAAGATAGACTAAATCTGTGGAACTATTTTGGGCATGAAAACCATGCTTGCGGTTGGTCAAATAGGACTTCTAGGATTTTCCTAAACCCCTGCTCTGATCTGGGTGATTTTTGGATATGTTGTTCACCCAGATTAGGGCTATCCAAGGATGTATCCAGTGATATCCAGGGATTTGTGGGGATATGTGGTTGTTTTGGGGTGTTTCTGTGTTTTGGGTAAAAACTGTATAGTTTCTGCCATTGTGTTTGGTAATTGTATCACAGGCAGAGGGGAGGGTTTGTGTGCATTAGCTGGGTGTGTCTAACTGTACTGTAATGTGTGGGGAAAACTGTATAAAAGAAATGCCTGTGTGCTCATTAAATCTGTTCTTGCTTACACTCCAAAACTGTGTGTTGTCCTGTTATTGGAGGGAAAGAAGATTTGCTCCTGTGTCTGCTGTTCCAGCTTGCAGGAGATTTAAGGGAAGAAGGCTTGCTCTTGTGTCTGCTGTTCCAGCTTACAGGAGATTTACCAGGGAAAGTCCTTGTAAGGACTAGAGCTAATTCCCCATTCGGCTCCAGGGAGGAGCGGTTCCGGCGCCCCAGTACAGCCACGGCGACTGTGGGCAGAAGTGCTGCGGTTTGTCCCCTGTTCCAGCTAGGAAGCGGTCCTTTGGCGGAGGTACCCAGCCGGGGTACAGGGAGCTCCGCTACAGAATGTGCTGGTACAATACGGTAGACGGGCTCTCTGTGTCGGTCTGCGATGCCTGCCCCTACACCTTAAGGGGCCGTCGGCAACCTCCATCTTGCGGCCACCTTCACCTGACGGGCGCGAGACACCCACAGATGAGGGCACCATAGCGGTCTGTTCCGCAGGTGAGGAAGCATACATTCAATTGTAAAGCTTGGCACAAAAGGCTGTGAATATTCTTTCTTGCCTGGATGGGTTGAGTGGTGCCAGCCTACAGGAACTTGATGGGCCTTTAGTGAATAGCACAGCATTCACCATTTTGGTAGGACTGTATCCAGCATGTTTGCTCCACAAGATGTTCTGCAGTTCATTATATCTGAGGTAAGTACACTTACTACTGGGATATCCCTCACCGGTGTGGGGGGGAGGGGCGGGGTGATTTGGAATAGCAGGTGATCTGTGGTCGTTTCAGGCTCTGGCTTGAGGTAACAATGGGTGGAAAGATCAGCTGCCTCGCCGGCAAAACAGTCCAGCTGCCACAGCCACAGTGATTCCATGATTATGCTCCCACGGAAACCCTGAGGCATGCTTAATAAGGGTTAAAGTCGTCTTTTGGTCTGGAGCTCCGGGTCGATGCGACTAGGCGTGGTCGTTTCAGACTCTGGCTTGAGGTAACAATGGATGGAGAGATCAGCCGCCTTGCCCGTGACCACCTAGGCCGCAAAACAGTCCAGCTGCCACAGCTATGCCAAGAGAGCTGGTGATTCCATGATTATGCTCCCACAGAAGCGCTGAGGCATGCTTAACAAGGGTTAAAGTCGTCTTTTGGTCTGGAGCTCTGGGTCGATGCGACTGCTCAGAATGGTGGTCAGGCTGCGCCCCCAGTTTGTTCATATTTAACGTTTTGTTGCTGTTATGGACTTGTCAGTTAGTTATTCCATTCAAAATCAGTCTTCTATTAAAACACTGTTTTTGGTTGTAGTACCCCTTTGCTGGCGTATTCCCAAGCAAAAATTACCTGTCCCCTCACCAAGGCACATTTCTCCCTGCAGCCTGATGCTCCTTCTGTGATGTCACTCCCCTCTCAATGGAGGTGTGTGTCGAATCATATTTTTCTTGTGTGTTTACAATATTATGAGAGGGGTGATATAACTATAAATAGCACAATTACAAGAAAACTTACAGGAATTATAGATTAAAGAGGACCCTGCTCAAATGAGCTTACAGTCTATAGGGCCACCTCCAATCAACTGCGTCTATCATTGCTCTCTGTATCACCTCCATCAACTACTTCCATCATTGCTCCCTGTGTCACGTCCATCAACTGCTTCTATCATTACTCCCTGTATCATCTCCATGAACTGCTTCTATCATTGCTCTCTGGGTCATGTCCATCAACTGCTTCTATCATTGCTCTCTGTATCACCTCCATCAACTGCTTCTATCATTGCTCCCTGTATCACCTCCATCAACTGCTTCTATCATTGCTCCCTGTATCACCTCCATCAACTGCTTCTATCATTGCTCCCTGTATCACCTCCATCAACTGCTTCTATCTTTGCTCCCTGTATCACCTCCATCAACTGCTTCTATCATTGCTCCCTGTATCACCTCCATCAACTGCTTCTATCATTGCTCCCTGTATCACCTCCTTTAACTGCTTCTATCATTACTCTCTGTATCACCTCCATCAACTGCTTCTATCATTGCTCTCTGTATCACCTCCATCAACTGCTTCTATCATTGCTCCCTGTGTCATGTCCATAAACTGCTTCTATCATTACTCCCTGTATCATCTCCATCAACTGCTTCTATCATTGCTCTCTGTGTCACCTCCATCAACTGCTTCTATCACCTCCATCAACTGTCTCTATCATATCATTGCTTACTGTATCATCTCCATCAACTGCTTCTCTCATTGCTCCCTGTATCACCTCCATCAACTGCTTCTATCATTACTCCCTGTATCATCTCCATCAACTGCTTCTCTCATTGCTCCCTGTGTCACCTCCATCAACTGCTTCTATCATTGCTCCCTGTATCACCTCCATCAACTGCTTCTATCATTACTCCCTGTATCATCTCCATCAACTGCTTCTATCATTGCTCTCTGTATCCCCTCCATCAACTGCTTCTATCATCGCTCCCTGTATCATCTCCATCAACTGCTTCTATCATTGCTCTCTGTGTCACCTCCCATCAACTGCTTCTATCACCTCCATCAACTGTCTCTATCATATCATTGCTTACTGTATCATCACCATCAACTGCTTCTCTCATTGCTCCCTGTGTCACCTCCATCAACTGCTTCTATCATTGCTCTGTATCACCTCCAATCAACTGCTTCTATCATTGCTCTCTGTATCACCTCCATCAACTGCTTCTATCATTGCTCCATGTGTCATGTCCATAAACTGCTTCTATCATTGCTCTCTGTATCACCTCCATCAACTGCTTCTATCATTGCTCCCTGTATCACCTCCATCAACTGCTTCTATCATTGCTCCCTGTATCACCTCCATCAACTGCTTCTATCATTGCTCCCTGTATCACCTCCATAAACTGCTTCTATCATTGCTCCCTGTGTCACGTCCATCAACTGCTTCTATCATTGCTCCCTGTGTCACGTCCATCAACTGCTTCTATCATTACTCCCTGTATCATCTCCATCAACTGCTTCTATCATTGCTCCCTGTGTCACCTCCATCAACTGCTTCTATCATTGCTCCCTGTATCACCTCCATCAACTGCTTCTATCATTACTCCCTGTATCATCTCCATCAACTGCTTCTCTCATTGCTCCCTGTGTCACCTCCATCAACTGCTTCTATCACCTCCATCAACTGTCTCTATCATATCATTGCTTACTGTATCATCTCCATCAACTGCTTCTCTCATTGCTCCCTGTGTCACCTCCATCAACTGCTTCTATCATTGCTCTGTATCACCTCCAATCAACTGCTTCTATCATTGCTCTCTGTATCACCTCCATCAACTGCTTCTATCATTGCTCCATGTGTCACCTCCATCAACTGCTTCTATCATTGCTCCCTGTGTCATGTCCATAAACTGCTTCTATCATTGCTCTCTGTATCACCTCCATCAACTGCTTCTATCATTGCTCCCTGTATCACCTCCATCAACTGCTTCTATCATTGCTCCCTGTATCACCTCCATAAACTGCTTCTATCATTGCTCCCTGTGTCACGTCCATCAACTGCTTCTATCATTACTCCCTGTATCATCTCCATCAACTGCTTCTATCATTGCTCCCTGTGTCACCTCCATCAACTGTCTCTATCATATCATTGCTTACTGTATCATCTCCATCAACTGCTTCTCTCATTGCTCCCTGTGTCACCTCCATCACCTGCTTCTATCATTGCTCTCTGTGTCACCTCCCATCAACTGCTTCTATCACCTCCATCAACTGTCTCTATCATATCATTGCTTACTGTATCATCTCCATCAACTGCTTCTATCATTGCTCTCTGTATCACCTCCCATCACCTGCTTCTATCATTGCACCCTGTATCACCTCCATCAACTGCTTCTATCATTGCTCCTTGTGTCACCTCCATCAACTGCTTCTATCATTGCTCCCTGAGTCACCTCCATCAACTGCTTCTAGCATTGCTCTGTATCACCTCCAATCAATTGCTTCTAACATTGCTCCCTGTATCACCTCCATCACTTGCTTCTATCATTGCTCTCTGTATCACCTCCATCAACTGCTTCTATCGTTACTCCCTGTATCATCTCCATCAACTGCTTCTATCATTGCTCCCTGTGTCACCTCCATCAACTGCTTCTATCATTACTCCCTGTATCATCTCCATCAACTGCTTCTCTCATTGCTCCCTGTGTCACCTCCATCAACTGCTTCTATCATTGCTCCCTGTATCACCTCCATCAACTGCTTCTATCATTGCTCCCTGTATCACCTCCATAAACTGCTTCTATCATTGCTCCCTGTGTCACGTCCATCAACTGCTTCTATCATTACTCCCTGTATCATCTCCATCAACTGCTTCTATCATTGCTCCCTGTGTCACCTCCATCAACTGTCTCTATCATATCATTGCTTACTGTATCATCTCCATCAACTGCTTCTCTCATTGCTCCCTGTGTCACCTCCATCACCTGCTTCTATCATTGCTCTCTGTGTCACCTCCCATCAACTGCTTCTATCACCTCCATCACCTGCTTCTATCATTGCTCCCTGTGTCACCTCCATCAACTGCTTCTATCATTGCTCCCTGTGTCACCTCCATCAACTGCTTCTATCATTACTCTCTGTATCATCTCCATCAACTGCTTCTATCATTGCTCTCTGTATCACCTCCATCAACTGCCTTTATCATTACTCCCTGTATCACCTAAATGTGCTGCTCCTCATCATAAGGAGAGAGGATCAGTGACTGTACACATAGCAGGTAGCGTGTGTGTGCTCCATGCCCAGGAAATCCTAAATGCAGTCTGAAAGAAGCACGATTTCTCTGAACATAAAACTCAGCACAGGGACCCAGAGCACAGCCATCTACATACAATATCTGCACACAATCAGCTAGAGCCTCACTCCACTGCTGGATCTTACCTTCAGCTCAGCTTGAGCCTGATGATGCTGGCTTAGGTTGATGGCAGTGAGGGTGAGCAGCAGCTCATTCCTGCCTCTGCTCTCCATGCTGCCACCTCCTAGTTCCTCCTGTGCGGTACTCTCTTATGAATCTAGGAGGAAGGGATCAGCTGTCACTTCCTCCCAGCATCCACTAGAGGAGCCCGTGCTTTTAAAGGGCTACAGCACCCGACCAGGCCCCTGTTCAATGACACACATCAGGTGGCCCTAATTGCATGGGCTACCCGATGGGACTCATGGGGCAGCTGCTTTGGGCCCCCCAGGAGTAACCCCCCCTTAAAGACGTCCCTGCCTAGCTATAAGATAAGGCCAGGGAATGAAAGTATTTAGAAAATTGGGCAGACTAGATGAACCGAATGGTTCTTATCTGCCGTCACATTCTATGTTTCTGAGTCTGGACAACAAGAAGCGACAAGGGTCCAAAGGGAATGATCTGTGAAACACTTGAGTAAGAAGGTCCTGAATTGAGTGCCAGAAGACCCCCTTATGTGCACATACATGCCCTTATCCCCACATAGTCTCCATCATAAATGTGAGGTTGTCCTACTCATGTGGTAAGAGTTTTTCGTGAGTATTATACCATTGCATTAACATTTTATAAATCTGTTGCTGGTGAAGAACACAAATGGATCAGAATGGATACTACTGAAGGAACTCTAACACTATAGTTCCTTCTTTCTCCCCCTGCCTTGCGCCCCCGACCAACAAAGGCTTAAAAACCCTTTATTCACTCAACCGATTCCAGCGCCAATGTCCCCGGTGCAGGGTCAGAGCACCATGTGCTTTATTTTACCTCTTACTATTTAATATTGCGGCTAGCTAGCAAGTGTTGACCAGCCACAACATAAGTTATCCATCACACCACTAAGGGTGTGTTTATAAGTTGTTAAAATCCGGGCACTCAATCCTTGACATTTCCAACTGCAACATTTTCAATCAATACACTATAGTAGAACTTCAAATTTCATGTCCTACATGACTAGCCATGCTTAACCCCTTAAGGACACATGACGTGTGTGACACGTCATGATTCCCTTTTATTCCAGAAGTTTGGTCCTTAAGGGGTTAAATAAATGCGGGCTCTGATATTGACTTTCAAGGTCTGGACTAAACTCATACTCATTCGGAGTCTGCTCCATAAAATCCAGATAATGTTACATATTGTGAACACGTCTGGATTTTGCAGTGCAAATAGCCCCATAGAGCAGCGATTGGTTTTGCTCCATTTAGTACGTGGCCATTTGGACTTAAAGGACCACTATAGGCACCCAGACCACTTCAGCTCAATGAAGTGGTCTGGGTGCCAGGTCCATCTAGGGTTAACCCTGCAGCTGTACACAAAGCAGTTTCAGAGAAACTGCTATGTTTACCTTAGGGTTAATCCAACCTCTAGTGGCTGTCTCATTGACAGCCGCTAGAGGCGTTTCCACGCTTCTCACTGTGATTTTCACAGTGAGAAGACGCCAGCATCCATAGGAAAGCATTGAGAATGCTTTCCTATGGACTGGCTGAATGCGCACGCGGCTCTTGCCGCGCAAGCGCATTCAGCCGATGACAACCGAAGGAGGAGGAGAGTCCCCAGCACCGAGGGAGCCCGGCGCTGGAGAAAGGAGAGTGTTTAACCCCCTTCCTCCCCCTTCAGCCCGGCAGGAGTGGGACCCTGAGCGTGGGGGCACCCTCAAGGCACTATAGTGCCAGGAAAACAAGTTTGTTTTCCTGGCACTATAGTGGTCCGTTAAGTAAATGACTTTCTCAGTAATTCCTCCCCGGACGTAATGCTCCTGTACCCTCTAACTATAACTCCTGCTTAGCTGCTCCTATTAGCACTTCTTCTCATGCTCGCTAATAATTTGAAAAAAAAATAAATGTAAAGTAAAACATATATATGTATGTCACTTTCGTGGTGTCTATAAAAAAGATATCCTGTAGCCCTCTTTGTTTTTGCACATTAGCATCTCATGTAGACGACACCAGATACAAATTGTCTCTTACTTGTCCTTAATCTCCTGTTTGACCAGGAGTCACCTCCCTCTCAGGATGTCCCCCAGCCTTTCCCCATCAGTCTGAGAGATACGTCTTGTCACAAACTCTCTCTTATTAATTCCCGCAGAAGGTCTCATCAAGACAAACATCATTAGCACAAGAGTGAGACGACCGTCAAGATTTATCTGCGAGGCACAGGGGAAAAAAATAGACGGGCAAAAGTTGAGGAACACTTTAATTTATAAGAAAGGATGTAATAATTGATGCAGCCAGCGTGCCAAAGGTAATTTCAGCTTTTCCCTTTCTGGCACAAAGACATTTAGCATTGATTGAGATCAAAGTATCAGGAAAGGCCCCCCCCTGCTGCTCGTCTGAAAGAAGACTCCCGTGGCCCTGCCATCCTTGCTTTAATAATATTGTCTTTATGCCGTTAATAAACTGCACACTTCAGTCAAACCGGATCATTATGGTAGACTTAGAGAGCTAATCATTTAAAAGCCAAGGAACGCTCCGTCTCTGGGCTTTGAACTAAACTGCATTCTGTTGAATGAGTGGGACATCAAAGCCTTTCCCCACTCCAACCGGTGAGCCTGAGCAGGCGGCCGCACAGAAAGTCATCCCAGCAGAGATGAAGCGTTGTGAACCCAGAGAAATCACATCAGGTGCTCTTTGCATTTAGCTCTTCCTGGATCACCCCTAGGGCAGTTGTCCGCCACTGTCTAACCCCCACAATCAATAAAAATGTTGACACAAAAAAAGGACAAGCATCATTGTAATGTCACTATAACAGATCTGCATTCATATAGGCTAAGGTCCACTGAATAAATTGCATCATTACAGATTGGGGGTACGGCAATTATATGAAGTGGTCATGGTGCCTGGAATCTGTATGAGCAATGTTTAGTGTAAAATGCTGTACATACGGAGTTTAACCCCTTTGCTGCTGGAGAAGAAAGTCCTCTTCTGGCAGGGTCATTAGGATGTCATCAGCCAGCCCCGAACTAGGACTTCCGGGTGTCCTTACGCCAATTCTGTGCAAATTAAATTAATTGTCTGAGAGTGGTCTGCTGACACTGTCAGCCAATGAGTAGCGACGGCATTGGCTTGCAAGTTCTGCAGAAGCCAGAACCAGGGTCACCAATACAGCAGGGAGCCTCGAAATCCAGCAAGGACACAGCTAAGAGGGTAAAACATTGCTAAACAGTTTGCACAATACCCAGGTTATGGGGCCGGGGTTCACCTTTTATCGCAATCCCTACAGCGGCTGTAGAGGTTATGATTCTTGGAGTAACCCTTTCATTATTGGGGTGCTGTGTTGTGTTGTAAACTGTGCTGAACCATCTAACCCTCTTGGAAATACTGTGGACTGTAACTCACATGGCTGAGAATGATGTGAGTTACAGCCCACAGCAGCCTGAGTTAATTTACTCCTTTATACTGGCGTAACTATGAACAGTGTTATAACAACACACTATTCTGTGGCACTCAATGCTTGCCATTTCAGACATTTTCAACGGTTACACTATAGTAGGGCTCCAAATTTCATGACAGTTATTCAAGGGGGGGCAATAAGAAATTTAACAGTTAATGAGGTAGGTTGCAGTTAATGAGAGCTTTTGTAGTTAGTAAGTGACATGGCATTTAATAAAGAGACTGGCAAGTAATAACATAGAGAGGTGGCAATGTGGTACACAAGACTTTCTTAAGCGGTGTTCACTTGGCATGCCATGAAGTCCTGTAAGAGTAAAATATCTCCCTGGATCTCCATCCACACAGGACGAATGCAGAGCATTCCACGCATCACATCAAATTTCTGCCACAAAAGATTTGCGTCTGTGATCAGCATTGTATTGAGAGGTGATCTGCAGGCAGTATGAAATCCCAGTGCTTCACTTTTAATTGTACCTGCTTTAGTTTAAAGGGAACTATGAGTTAAAGGAACAGTCCAAACACTTAACCCCTTAAGGACACATGACATGTGTGACATGTCATGATTCCCTTTTATTACAGAAGTTTGGTCCTTAAGGGGTTAAAGCACCTTATCTGCGATTGGACAGCCACAGAAAGTCTGGGCGGGGTTAGAAGGGGAGGGCTTGCAAAGGCTGCAGACAATACATCTGGAGTTTTTGAAATACATTTTTATATATGCCCTTAATTTAAAAATAAATAAATACATGATTTAATATTGCATGTTTTAAGTGAGGGGAATATCTACTAAATAGTGATTGTATTTATTTTTTTATTTGGGCAGTGAAGTGTCCATTCGAAGCTGCGGTAGTCACAAATAACCACTTTTCCGTCTAAGTAACTGAATTGGAAAAGAAGCAATACCTATGTCAGTTATCAACTGTCTGTTTAGTAAATAATAACACTAAACTGTATTGGAGGTCAACATTTCCTGTCCCTTTACTTGTCAGAACCAACGGACCGTGTCTGAGATAGAGCGCAAACCAACTACTGAAACAAAGTCAGTCAGTGAGGGGAGCACGGCACTCAATAATAGAACCCTGTGTACGGTGCGCCTCGTATAACAAGTATACACTAACAGATATAATATGATCCAGATATCATCCCTAACTGTAACTACAAAGAAAAAAAAATCCTTTTAGGAAAATGTTATATCGACGATGCTGTTAATTCTCTGGCATTAAATTGAATATATTCTGTGATTATAAAGTAGGACATTTTTATAAAATTACATAAATCAAGTGGGATTCACTTCCATTATTATAACCATTAAACTTTTACACTTCATGCAAATTCAATTTTCCTTTACATTAAAGAATTCTTTAATACTCCAATTGGAAGATTCTTCCCGCCCAAGAACCCTAAAATGTATCAAATTTAGCATCTAACGTTTCCTTCGTCCTAGCCTTGCCCAGATTTATCTGTATAATATGAAGGTGAATCTTTCTAATGGCCGATTTCAAAGTTTCAGTATTCAAATTCTTATTTAAAAGGGAGTCTTTCATTCCAAGCCACTTACGTTCTTATGAAACGGCCACCGGACCTCGTTGTTCACATTGCCATCCCTAAGATTATTTTCATCTTCTGTCTGATTCCTGGTTTAAAAGATGCCTCCTTAATTTGTTAACTTGAGTCGATTGAAAATGTCAGGACAGGGTTTACTGCAGGACAAAATGCTGTGTGGATGAAAATTAGGGCACAGGAGTCAATAATAAGACCTGTCCGAAAAAGTAATTAGGAGAAAACTGTGATGTTTGGGAAAAATTAGAAGACTCAGTAATGGATTTATAGTCAAACCATGGAAGGGGTAAGTGGCTGTGCTATAACAATATTGTTTGACAATATTCTGCCAATTATGCCATTAGCCATTTAGGACTGTCCAAGATGTCATAAAAGGGATGCATCCGTAACCATTTAGCAATGTCTAAGATTTTATTATAGAGACGCACCATTCACTATTTAGCCCTGGCTAAGATTTTACTATAGATAAGCACTGGTGGCCATTTAGCATTGTCTGAGATTGTATTATAGAGAAGCACTGGTGGCCATTTAGCACTGTCTGAGATGTTATTATAGAGAAGCACCATTCGCCATTTAGCACTGTCTGATATTGTATTATAGAGAAGCACTGGTGGCCATTTAGTATTGTCTGAGATTTTATTATAGAGAAGCACCATTCGCCATTTAGCACTGTCTGATATTGTATTATAGAGAAGCACTTGTGGCCATTTAGCATTGTCTGAGATTGTATTATAGAGAAGCACTGGTGGCCATTTAGCACTGTCTGAGATGTAATTATAGAGAAGCACCATTCGCCATTTAGCACTGTCTGAGATTTTATTATAGAGAAGCACCATTCGCCATTTAGCACTGTCTGAGATTGTATTATAGAGAAGCACTGGTGGCCATTTAGTATTGTCTGAGATTGTATTATAGAGAAGCACTGGTGGCCATTTAGCACTGTCTGAGATTCTATTATAGAGAAGCACCATTCACCATTTAGCACTGTCTGAGATTGTATTATAGAGAAGCACTGGTGGCCATTTAGTATTGTGTGAGATTGTATTATAGAGAAGCACTGGTGGCCATTTAGCATTGTGTGAGATTTTATTATAGAGAAGCACGGGTGGCCATTTAGCATTGTGTGAGATTTTATTATAGAGAAGCACTGGTGGCCATTTAGCATTGTGTGAGATTTTATTATAGAGAAGCACTGGTGGCCATTTAGTATTGTGTGAGATTTTATTATAGAGAAGCACAGGTGGCCATTTAGCATTGTGTGAGATTTTATTATAGAGAAGCACGGGTGGCCATTTAGCATTGTGTGAGATTTTATTATAGAGAAGCACGGGTGGCCATTTAGCATTGTGTGAGATTTTATTATAGAGAAGCACTGGTGGCCATTTAGCATTGTGTGAGATTTTATTATAGAGAAGCACTGGTGGCCATTTAGCATTGTGTGAGATTTTATTATAGAGAAGCACTGGTGGCCATTTAGCATTGTGTGAGATTTTATTATAGAGAAGCACTGGTGGCCATTTAGCATTGTGTGAGATTGTATTATAGAGAAGCACTGGTGGCCATTTAGCATTGTGTGAGATTTTATTATAGAAAAGCACGGATGGCCATTTAGCATTGTGTGAGATTTTATTATAGAGAAGCACTGGTGGCCATTTAGCACTGTCTGAGATTTTATTATAGAGAAGCACTGGTGGCCATTTAGCATTGTGTGAGATTTTATTATAGAAAAGCACGGATGGCCATTTAGCATTGTGTGAGATTTTATTATAGAAAAGCACGGATGGCCATTTAGCATTGTTGGAGACGTTATTACAAGGTTGCCCCAATGGCTAATTTGGCACTGCTTATAACTACATTACTGCCATATCCAAGTGATCTTGGATAGTACACCGATGCTCCAATCACCATTTTAATACTTCTCTAGGTTTTACATTGCAGTTCTGCCAATGGTCCTTTTTAGCACCCAAAGCCGCAGGATCTCATATTGCTCTTTTTTTTAAATTAATTGAAGTTAGAAACAAGATTAAAAAAAAAGAAAACATAAACAAATTTGTAAAAAAAAAAGGAAAAAATGCACATAAAATCTAAATATAAGAAGGAAAAATATATTAAAAAAACAACTTTTTTCTCATTAGCATTTTTTCCTGCCGCGAACCCAATTTGCTTGACAGCTTTCTGCTCTTAAAAAGGAGAAAAGAAAAAAAATGATTTTATCCCTTTCATTCACTCTCCTGTGAAGCTGAAGATCTGTGTGGTTCTCCTCGTCAAAAATTTAAACGTCTTTTAAAACGGTTTCTCTGTAGTTGCCAGCAAGAAGATAATTCTTTTTTCCAAGAATTTGCATGTAAAAATTCTAAATACGCACTTTCTCCCGATAACAAAGAGCGCTGTCTGGCTTTTAAGTTGTATTCACTCTGACCTGTAGGTGCTCAAAGAAATTCTAACACACTCAACAGAAAAAAGGAGAGAGAGAGAGCTGACAATTAACCCCCTTGCAGCCAGATGGTCGCCTTACACAGAGGGGATTTATAATGGGGTTTATGCACTAAACTGGGATTTCAGCAGAAATTACAAACGAATTGCAAAGTGTAGGCCAAGAGAACTATCAAACTTTTTCAGAAATTGGGCTATTTTCGCCTACATTTTGCATTTCCCCATAATCACACAGCATACAGAGCTCCCCCTGCAGCCAGGGATTCTGGGTAATAACCCGCCTTACCCCATAATCACACAGTATACAGAGCGCCCCCTGCAGCCAGGGATTCTGGGTAATAACCCGCCTTACCCCATAATCACACAGTATACAGAGCTTCCCCTGCAGCCAGGGATTCTGGGTAATAACCTACCTTACCCCATAATCACACAGCATACAGAGCGCCCCATGCAGCCAGGGATTCTGGGTAATAACCTGCCTTACCCCATAATCACACAGTATACAGAGCGCCCCCTGCAGCCAGGGATTTGGAGTAATATCCCGCCTTACCCCATAATCACACAGTATACAGAGCTTCCCCTGCAGCCAGGGATTCTGGGTATTAACCTGCCTTACCCCATAATCACACAGTATACAGAGCTTCCCCTGCAGCCAGGGATTCTGGGTAATAACCCACCTTACCCCATAATCACACAGTATACAGAGCTCCCCCTGCAGCCAGGGATTCTGGGTAATAACCTGCCTTACCCCATAATCACACAGTATACAGAGCTTCCCCTGCAGCCAGGGATTCTGGGTAATAACCTGCCTTACCCCATAATCACACAGTATACAGAGCTCCCCCTGCAACCAGGGATTCTGGGTAATAACCCGCCTTACCCCATAATCACACAGTATACAGAGCGCCCCCTGCAGCCAGGGATTCTGGGTAATAACCCACCTTACCCCATAATCACACAGCATACAGAGCTTCCCCTGCACCCAGGGATTCCGGGTAATAACCTGCCTTACCCCATAATCACACAATATACAGAGCTCCCCCTGCAGCCAGGGATTCTGGGTAATAATCCGCCTTACCCCATAATCACACAGTATACAGAGCGCCCCCTGCAGCCAGGGATTCTGGGTAATAATCCGCCTTACCCCATAATCACACATGTGGCGAAACCGACCTCGCCACGTGTCCTTGGAGGGGGCTGATTGCGCGCCTCTTGCCTTTGGACTATGGACCAGACTTTATGGGAATGTGATACCCCAGATAGCCATACCATGGAGCCGATTCATATAATGAAAGACTATGGGAAAGACTTTAGCTCCATGGCAATTGTACTGTGTGAGTAGGATCTGCGCGCTATTCGGTAGTTTTGTGCGCGCCGATCCCAGCTATCTGGGGATATGTGAAATGTCTGTGTGTTATGGTTAAAAAGTAACTTTCTGTATTTTAAAATGTTTATGTCTTTCTGTAACCATGTGGTTAATGGAGTCTGTCTATGTGCTGGAGATAATTAGATTACTTCTCCAGCACAGAGAAGGCTCTGTAAAAAACAGTCTGAGCTGGGAAGCTAGGGGTTTTAAAAGATACTTTACTAACTTTTGAACCCCTGGTCTGATCCATGCCATTTTTTAATATGTTGTTCCCCTGAATGGATTGATTGCGGATATGTATTTTTATGTGAATGTGATGTATGGTTTTAGAGTTAGGAAAGTTGTGTAAAAGTATCTTTTAAACTGTATGCATAATGGGATTATGTGTCACACTAAGGGGGGGGGGGGATGTGTGGGAGGTAACATCTATGTCATTGGTTCTTTTATGCCTCCCCCTGGGTGTGGCCTGTATGTGTGAGTTGGAAATAAAAGCCAGGCTGGATGAGCCAGTCCTCAGTTCCTGTTTTACCCTCAAAGTGAAGTGTCGTCTCATTATTGGGGGAAGGATTGATTGCATGCTGTTCCAGTTGACTGCTAGGAGTGTAAGCCTATTCGTATGGTTCCTATTCAATGGTCTACAGCATTCATATGCTTGGGAGAATTCAAAAGGTTTCTCGGATTCGGTGTTCGTGTGTCTACAGTCGGGAGAATGGTGTTTGCAGTAGCTGCCTGTGCATCTGTAAAGGGGATTATCGCCTAAACTGGGTTTTACCCTCGTGTAAGTGAAACGGTCCATTACAACACAGTATACAGAGCTCCCCCTGCAGCCAGGGATTCTGGGTAATAACCCGCCTTACCCCATAAGCACACAGTATACAGAGCTCCCCCTGCATCCAGGGATTCTGGGTAATAACCTACCTTACCCCATAATCACACAGTATACAGAGCTCCCCCTGCATCCAGGGATTCTGGGTAATAACCCGCCTTACCCCATAAGCACACAGTATACAGAGCTCCCCCTGCAGCCAGGGATTCTGGGTAATAACCCGCCTTACCCCATAATCACACAGTATACAGAGCGCCCCCTGCAGCCAGGGATTCTGGGTAATAACCCGCCTTACCCCTTAATCACACAGTATACAGAGCTTCCCCTGCAGCCAGGGATTCTGGGTAATAACCCGCCTTACCCCATAATCACACAGTATACAGAGCTCCCCCTGCAGCCAGGGATTCTGGGTAATAACCTGCCTTACCCCATAATCACACAGTATACAGAGCTTCCCCTGCAGCCAGGGATTCTGGGTAATAACCCACCTTACCCCATAATCACACAGTATACAGAGCTCCCCCTGCAGCCAGGGATTCTGGGTAATAACCCGCCTTACCCCATAATCACACAGTATACAGAGCTCCCCCTGCAGCCAGGGATTCTGGGTAATAACCTGCCTTACCCCATAATCACACAGTATACAGAGCTCCCCCTGCAGCCAGGGATTCTGGGTAATAACCCGCCTTACCCCATAATCACACAGTATACAGAGCTCCCCCTGCAGCCAGGGATTCTGGGTAATAACCTGCCTTACCCCATAATCACACAGTATACAGAGCTCCCCCTGCAGCCAGGGATTCTGGGTAATAACCCGCCTTACCCCATAATCACACAGTATACAGAGCTTCCCCTGCAGCCAGGGATTCTGGGTAATAACCTGCCTTACCCCATAATCATACAGTATACAGAGCTCCCCCTGCAGCCAGGGATTCTGGGTAATAACCCGCCTTACCCCATAATCACACAGTATACAGAGCTCCCCCTGCAGCCAGGGATTCTGGGTAATAACCTGCCTTACCCCATAATCACACAGCATACAGAGCTCCCCCCTGCAGCCAGGGATTCTGGGTAATAACCCGCCTTACCCCATAATCACACAGTATACAGAATATGATATCACAATAGTCTCTAGCCAGGCTTGTTGCACCACCTGTAAACGAAAAGGTTAAGTCAGACACATTAATGCCACATTGTATTCTGATCTTCCAAGCATACTCAGATTCATATCATTAGGTGATAAAAAAAATCTCTATAAACCTCCAAATCCAATGAGTTTAATACTTTATAAAATCTGATACCCACATCTCTGCAACTGAACCCCACCTGATCATCTAAATGTACAAATTAATTCCTCTCCCCCCTGTGGTCCTGCTAATCCTGATCTCAGTTACACAAATCCTCGGTAACTGCTCCTCTCATCTTCTGAAGACTGAAACAGATTTGTATTATTTACTTGACACTGTCTTAATAAAAAGAAAGAATGAGGCAGACTGGGAGGTATGGGGAAGAGGGCCGAGGTCCTGTTTGCAATCAGCAGGTGTAGACCACCATAGAAATGAATTTTCCTCTCATTGCTAACAACCAGATCGACTTACATGCCTTACGGAGACAGTGACTTCTAAAACGACTTTGGTGGCAGAGAATTTAAATACTCTGGGGTTTATCCACTAAACAAGTATTTGGTAATTATATCTAAAGCCTAGAACAAAATAGTTCATTGAACATATCCTGTCTCAATTTAATAAATAAACGTCAGTATCCTATAGGTTTTCCTGGTTATTTAACCCTTTACAACTGTAAGGCACTGAAATGCCCCCAAGCACAGACTTAAAACACTGCTGGCATGACACACACAGGACATTCAGTGTGTTAACCTTCACCTGATGTATTATGAAGGGGAACAAACCAGGCACTGTTTAATAATCTTGAAAAAAACTTCAGATGCGTGGGGCGTTCTGGCTCAACGTCCCAAAACCTATTCTCAGTTATGATAATTGTCCAGGAATGGAGATGGTAGCAGAAGGAGATGTACAAGGAATGCTCAGGTACTCAGACTGTAGGAGTCACGGAGATCAAGAGTCTCGTGTCTTATCATGATTGGTCGTCCATAATATAAACACATTAACGCTATGTATTCAAGAACATAACACATGCACTGCTCCTAGAAGGGTTAATTCTTGCGTCAAAGTGGATTTTGTTTTAAATCTTACTTCAGGCTGTATGCAAGGTCATTCAAGGTTGCGCATGCAATAATACAAGTCGCACTTTTACTGGGATCATCTTATGAACATGTGTTGAAAAACTGGATATTGGCTCGGGGTCCCTGAAAACATATATTAGGCCCAAGTGTTCCCTCCTTGATCTGATTAACTCCCACCCCCAAGTGAATCTGGATTTCTACTGGCTTTGAACTCCTGGAACACACGTGTAAAATCTAAACACACCTGTTCCAGATTAATATTCTTGCGGCGCATCTTGGATTCTTTGTGCATTGAGTAAAGATGGGTGAAACACAAAACAGTCTCCCCTTCTCCCCTTCTTAAAAAAAAAATGTGCATTTTACAATTTTTGGAATGTAGATTACTCCATTGTATTGAACTTTTTATGGATATCAGTAGAAAATTCCTTTTGATAAACAGAATATTCCTTTCGAAAACCGGCGTGTTTCTGAATGGCTCTCGTGGTCCCTCAAGGTATTGGACTACAATCCTTTAGCTATTTGTAATCTGCAGTAAGTATTGTGTCAAGTTAGATGCAATTGTTAAAATCTCAGCAAGACAGTGACTTTCTAACTTTTAATTCTATTTAAAAAAAAATAAAAGAATCAAACAAATTTAAAATTTTACATTTTATTTCCAAAACCTCTCAAGCAGCTATTGCAATAAATATATTACATGGATAGAATGCTCTCCTCTTGGAAATTCTGTCCAATTTTGATTTGATTTATCTGTAAAAAAAATACAAACAAAATACAAAATACAAACACAAATGTTTTGGTGGGTTATAACAGGCTTGATGGATTATACCAAGTGAACAGAAACTTGCTTGTTCTTTAAACAGTTGGTCTAGACCACTGGTGCCCAAAAGATAGATCCCCAGATATTTTAAAACTACAACTTCCATTATGTTTTGTCATTTTAAAACCATTCTAAAGGCATACAAAGCATTTTTGAGTCGGATTAGAGGCGTCCCGACGTTTAGTGACTGTGCACGGCGTACGTGCATATTGAAATCAAGTCACTCACTTGGGACACTAAAAGGGGAGGAGCTCCGTGGACGCCTCTGTACAATGAACATTCTGGCATCATAGACATGCGGTATAGACGTGCGGACGGTGAGCGTCCTGACGTCATAGACGTGCAACCCAGAAGAAGGTTGTTTGGAGGAAGATTTCTGGCAGGAAAATTGATGGAAAGAGTCGCCAAATCTGGATTAAAAACCAGAGGAATACAGAATGGAAGGACACAGACACTTTTGAAAAAGGCTAATTTTGCCAATACACGTCAAGTGAGGTGGATATATATTCTTTGTTTTAAAAGTGCTTAATAAATTGATATCCTTGCACCTATCTGGTAGCTTGGAGTTTATAAGCTGACAAGGGGCTCCAAGGCAAGTTGGGAACTGCACTTTAACTAGTGTCTAGTGCATATATTAATTGGGAAGTTGATTGCAAGGTCAGATGACAGAAGGGATAATGTAAATGGTATAGGAATGTGAAGGGGGCAGATGGTTTGCAACATGGATTGATCCTTTGATTAATCAAAGGCTCTGCAGGGTGTGAGATTCTACACTTGAGAATCCAATCTAAACTAGCTGGATTCAGCCTTATGGCCTGTACCTCCTAATTGATTAGTTGATTTATTTGATATGTTAATGATTATTTGCTTAAAAGAAAAACAAGCCTTGTGTTCCAGTATCATATTCAAAAGAAACATTAATACTTACCCACAGATTAATAATTGAGCCTCATTTGTATTATATTTAGAATGGGACAAGCACAATCTTCTAATCAAGCCCAAACATGATTTGCATAACTTAACCATAGGGGAAGAGATTGTGTTGTCCGGTACATTGGGTCACAAGTAAGGAGTGTGACATATCTATCTATGGAATGGAAAAATGGTAACAATTTCATAGATGCAATTATTATTTCTGTGGCAAGTACATAAGAGGAGATAGAACCAAATGTTTCCATTTGGATTGATGTTGGTTTGGAACACAAGGGAGTGGTCACTTATAGTTACTATAGGTAGGCCTTATCTCCACCTATGGGCGAGACTTGGTAATCCACAGGGTATATATCTAATGATACTGAACTGTGTATTGTACTTGCTTGGGGCCAAAATCTGATTCTGCCCTTATCTGGTAAAGAATCACGTTACCTGAAGAGACTAATTAGTGTTTTGTAATTGCTTAGATAATGTGCTAAGTTGTGTTTGGTGGGTTGTTATTATTAAGTTACCTGGGGGACCAAGGTAACCCATTTCTAAATTGTCTTGGTGGTGGCAGCGTTAAAATAGTAATATCTATATTATTATGTTTAAGTGTGGATGGTGTTAAGTGGGATGTTATCATTATTTCCGGTCTAGTGCAGACAAATAGTGAACTTTAACCCTTTCACCACCACAACTACGTCACGCACACTCTTGAAGTAGGGTGCGTTCGTGACACTACTCTATGGTTTTTAGCTTATTTTTTTACAGGTGTCTTGATGTGATAACCTGTGGTAATTTTAAATAGTGACTGCTCTCACTGTTTTTAGATGATCAATTTATCACGTTTCTGTGTGTATTTGGAGTGAACCCATCAGGTGATAGTAGCACCAAATTGTTTTATCCTGCACTAATCCCCGTATTAATTGTATATTTACTGTCATGGATCAGCGCAGTCAGGGGAATGGGCCTTGACAGAGCCAAGGAGTAGGCAGGTGGATCTAAAGATTTAGGGGTGGGTAATTAGTAAGGGGTTGTAATAGGGGGTGGGGAAAGTGCGAGTATATTAAGCGGCCATTTTAGCAAGTGGCCATTTTAATCAGAATCTGCACTTACCTGTTAATTGTCCCTCCCACCCTCCCTGGTTTTGTAGCAGTTCCAGTTTGGTCACAGCGGCGGGATAGGGCTAGGGTAATTGGGATGGAAGAGGAGTAGCAAGTGGCTAGGCTAAGGTTAGGCTGAATTAGGCCAGAGTTGTAAGTGGTCTGTTGGTTCGAGCTCATCGGTGGCTCCGAACCTGGTGGTGTAGGGGGGTCTCGGTACACCCCTACAGTTAAGAAAGTTATGGTTATGGGGCCTCTTTGGTAGGCCGTGTGTTATATATATTTTTTTTTTTTAATTTCTTTATTTTTGTTCCAGCATCCGTAACGGCATAAAAAAATACAGTAGATGGCCCACGCAGGGGCCTTTTATATACATGTTATACAGTGTTTTAACAAGATGTATATCGTGCTATTACATATGAATATAAAGGATTATTCCGTTCGGCGCTGGTTTTCAGTAATCCGGGCGTTGGTAGCCCAAGTATCAAATTTAAACATACAATAAAAGAAAAAATAAAACTAAATGACTATTGACATGGTTATGGAAGTTCAGTACTACATTTCACAGCATATTCACCAGTTAACATTATATGGGTCTGGGATTCTGTTGGTGGGCGCGGAGTTTCTGTGTCTACGAGGTGGTTCTAACACTAACACAGTTGCCTTTCGCCTTTTACGTCTTAGTGTCTTATTCTACCCAGTTGAGGCTGTCTTGCCGGTCTGGTATGTCAAGCCAACTGAGGTACTGAGCGGTCGTTCCGGAAGGGGGTAGGGTAGGGTGAGAGTTACGGTTGAGGGGGGGGGGGTGGTTATAGGAGGTGGAGGTATTTTGCCCGTTGAGGCGCCCGGCAGGCAGAAGCACGCCGAGCCGCAGCTCGCGATTCTCAGTTATTTTGGAATTATTAATTGGTGTAAATTTCCCATGGTTGCCAGATTTTTTGGAATGATTTTTCCGTATGTCTTATTTGGGCAGTCAGTTTGTCCATTAGATAAGTATCTTTGATTTTAACTATCACGTCATTGTCAGTGGGGACCGTGGGCTGTAGCCACTTTTGTGCCAGTGCCCTTCTAGCCGCCAGTGTAAGTTTGTTTAGTAGTTGTTGTTCTTTTTTAGAAAGGCAGTCATTTGGTCTGGATAGGAGGATCGCCCAGGGATCTAGGTCTATGTGTCGTATGAGGACCTCTTGGAGTAGTGATTGGATTCTTTTCCAAAATTTAGTCACCTCAGGGCATTCCCACCACATGTGGATGAAGGTGCCTTTGCCGCCGCATCCCTTCCAACATGTGTCTGTCGTTGTTTTCCCCATCTTATAGAGTTGAGCAGGTGTGGTGTACCACCTCATGAGCATCTTATAGGCTTGCTCCTGATGTAGCACACATATCGATGTCTTCGCTGTTGCTTCCCATATGTCTACCCAGTCCTCTCCTTCTATTGCTCCCCCTAAGTCTGTTTCCCACTGGCGTATGTAATTTAGGTCTGCGGCTCCCCTGTCTGGGGCACTGAGCTGTGCATAAATTGTTGTAATCATCCCTTTTTGGATTGTTTCGGCGTCGCATAGCCGTTCATAAAATGTCATAGGGGTCTGGGCTGCTTTCTTTATGTTCGGGAGTTTGGCAAAGTCACGCAACTGCATGTGGCGGAAGACGTCCTTGGTCGTTAGGGGTGCAGTAGTTTGTAGGGTTTCAAAGGATTTGAAGGAGTCCCCTATGTACATGTGTTTATATCTTTGCATTCCTGTGCTTTCTATCCCCCTGAAGTCTCGTGCGCTCAGCCCGGGCCCAAACGCTTTGTTCCGTAGGTACGGAGTCAGCGGTGAGGGTGTATGTTTCAGGGCGAATTTAGTGGCTGTCAAGTCCCAGATCCTAACGGAGTTGAGGATCGCTGGGCAAGATGTTTGCAATGATGGTCGGTCCTGTTTAGGCACCCAAATCCAAAATTGAGGGAGGTCAGTGTGCATTAGTTTTGTCTCGAGGTCGACCCATCTATGTGCGCCCTCCGGTGTATGCCATGCTACTATCTGGGCCAGTTGGGCTGCGAGGTAATAATGATAGAGGTTCGGGAGTCCCAGTCCTCCCTTCGCTTTAGGTCGGTATAAAGTCTGTCGAGCTATCCTGTGTCTTTTTTGTGCCCAGATGAAGTTGTCTATGTGTGTTTGTAGTGTTTGTAGGTTTTGTTTTGTGACTTTAGTTGGAAGGGCTTGAAATAGGAACAATATACGTGGGAGCAGAGTCATTTTGACTGCATGCATCCTACCAATCCACGATATGGGCCTCTCATGCCATTTTTCTAGGTCCCTACAGAGCGCCTGGATGGTGGGCGTGTAATTGGCGCTGAATAGCCTCTCTGGGTCTGCCGTGAGTTTTACCCCAAGGTATTTGAAATCTGATCGTGTAAGTTTGAGGGGGTAGGTGTTTTTTATGTTGTCCATCCCTGCCTTGTCCATTTCTATTGGCATGGCTACCGTTTTGTCTAGATTGATTTTGTAGCCTGAGACGCTGCCATATTCTTCCAGTATTGTCACCAGTCGGGGCAGCGATTGAGCAGGTTTGGTTAGTGTGACCAGGACGTCATCTGCATATGCAGAGACTTTGAACTCTTCACCTCCTACCTGTACACCCGAGATGTTCTCGTCCTCTCTTATCCTCTGCAGGAGAGGCTCTAACGAGAGGACGAAGAGTAGGGGGGAGAGGGGGCAGCCCTGTCTTGTGCCGTTGGTTGTCGTGAACGGGGTCGGGATCGCACCCGGCACTTTGGTCTGCGCCCTCGGTTGGGTATAAAGGGCTTTGATGCCCCTTATAAAGGCTTCTGGCATCTGCAGTCGTTCGAGTAGTGTAAATAGATAGTGCCATTGCACTCTGTCGAACGCCTTCTCTGCGTCCAGGGAAAGGATCAGAGAAGGCGTTCGAGACCTCACCGCCCACCATATGATGTCTGCCCCCCTCCTGGTGTTTTCGTACAATTGTCTTGTTGGTACAAAACCGACCTGGTCCGGGTGGACTAGCATGCCCAGGAGTTGGTTAAGTCTTGTGGCTAAAATTTTCGCGAAAATCTTAACGTCAAAGTTAATCAGGGAAATGGGTCTGTAGTTAGAGGGTTCAGTTGGGTCTCTCCCTGGTTTAGGTATAAGCGCTATATCGGCCGTGAGCATATCTGAATTGGGGCACCCACCCTCCATCCACTCTGCGTACATTTTCACTAGGCTGGGTGTCAATACGTCCCTAAAGACCTTATAGTATGAGCCGTCAAAGCCGTCTGGTCCCGGGGCCTTGTTGCCCTTAAGGTCTGTGATCGCCTTATTGATTTCCTCCTCGTCTATTGGATTCCCTAAGGTGTTTAGAGCTTCCGGGGCCAGTCTCGGCATGTTTGTCCCCGCTACGTAGTCTGCTACTTCTATTGTGTGGTCCTTATTGTCGCTGTTGAGTGTTGGGGAATGGTTGTAAATGTGTGCAAAGAATTCTGTGAATATCTGATTAATCTCCATTGGGTGTTGGGTTATTTGGCCCTGTTTATTTTTAATGGCCGAAATGGTATGGTAGTTGGGTTTGGGGTTCAGTGCCCTAGCTAGCAAGGTGTCCATTTTATTGGAGCGTTCATAGTAGAAGCGTTTTTTGCGAACTAAGTCTTTCCCCAGATCCTCTACTGCTATTGACCTAATTTTGTGTCGGAGTTCCCTGAGGTCTTGTAGCCCCTGAGATGTGGGATCATGTTTGTGTTTGGCTTCTGCCCCCCTCAGCGCCTTTTGGAGCCCGAAGAGGGTTTCAGCTCTCTGTTTCTTCCGGCGGGTAGCTATTTTTATGAGGGTACCTCTCAGTACCGCCTTATGTGCGGCCCATATCGTGGATTGGGTCAGTTCTGGGTGGTCGTTCTCTCTAAAGTATGTCAGGATTTCGTCCCGAAGGAGTGTCTCTGTCTCTGGGTCTTTTAATAGTGTGCTGTTAAGTCGCCATTTCCAAGGTGGTTTAGGTCCTGGAATCCTGAGGGTCAGTTCTATGTCGGCGTGGTCCGACCATGTGATAAGGTTAATGCGTGCAGTCTGCACCCATGGGATCCCGGTTTGGTTCACCAGGAACATGTCAATGCGAGAATATGTGGAGTGTGCGGCCGAGAAGAACGTGTAGTCTTTTACACCCGGATTCCGCAGCCTCCAGGGGTCAAATAGTGTTGCCTGCTGTATAAATTGTGTTAAGAGTTTGTCCTGTCCCCTCGTGCTTTGCGCCCTCTGTCCTCCAGTAGGGGTGCTACGGTCCACTGTTGGGCAGTGAGCGGCGTTCATGTCGCCCCCTAGGATTATGATACCATGCGATAGGGCCTGAATTAGAGCGTGTATTTGGTCCCAGAAACCTGGGTCTGGTTGGTTGGGTGCATAAATATTAATGAGGTGGTATGTGGTAGCATGTATTGTCCCTGAGACGATGATATATCTTCCCGATGTGTCCGCGCTTGTCGACTGTACTATAAAGGGGCAATTTTTGTGTAGGCGGATTTCTACCCCGTTCTTTTTAACTAGGGCCCTGGAGGAATATACCCTGGTGTATATGTGGTCCTTCAACTGGATCCGGGCTGAGCGCAGGAGGTGTGATTCTTGTACGAAAGCTATGTCCGTTTTTTGCCGTTTCAGTTCCCTCATTAGCAAGCGTCGATGTGGTCGATGTGTTTAACCCATTTACGTTAAGGGAGGTGAATTTTAGCGTCGTCATGTTGTGGAGCCTTTGAAGTTACCTTGTATCGCTAGTGCTGCAGGACTATGCTCCGCCCGCCGAGCGCCCCCCCGAGCCCTGCTGTTCCCCGGGTGTTACCCGTTGGGTCCACCAGACTCGAGCCCGGTAGGGGGTCGGGCCGGAAAGGGGGGTGGGGGGTGGAAAGGTGAAAGGATGGGGGGGGTGGAGTAGGGGAAGGTAGCTTGAGGAGGGAGGGGGGAGGTAGTTGGTGAAAACTACTGTTTCCGGGGAAGTACCCCGGTCTTATCAAATAGTGCCGGTTGTCTCGGGGGGTGACTACCCGCCCCGCGGTACCTTGCGTTAGCGCGGAGGGGGCAATCAATCGCCGAGCACCCCGGTGTCGGTCCATATAGTACAATTATTCGTCACCCTTTCTTTGGTCACACCTGCGTACGTGAGTCAGGTCGTCCATGTGTTTCCCGTCACGTGTAACATTTATAAACAACATTATATGCAACAGTTATTGAATCAGAAAGTTTAACAAAATCAGGTTAAGAGCGAAAGCGAGAAAAAAAAAAGAAAAATACAAAATTCAGAGCATCCACCCCTTATCCTTTCTATGGGGCTGCCTAATCTTCCGGTCCCTGTTCGCCCCTACTAAGTGGTTTGCATAGAGGTACGATATATGTGGAGTTCCTGCCGTTGGCTACCCAGCCGACCCTCCATCCCAAGCATACTGGTTTATCTCGAAATAATGAGGGAATGGTTCTTCCGCACAGTGTTATGTCGGTTGCTCTCAGGCCCCGCCGGTTCCCATGCCCCTCTATGGTGGGTGTCTCTATCTACGTAGGCATGATAGTGTACGGTTTCTGATGTGGGTTGGGTGGGGGTGGGGGGGGGGGGTGTGTGGCTGGTTGTTCCTTTCCCTGGGCCCACTGACCCTACCTCTTGCCTGAGCTGCTCCCTCCCTCCCCATCAATATAGATGTAAACATAAATACACAACACAGGGTGAAACTTGCGTGTCCAGTTGGATGCGAGGCGGATATAATAGTCCGTTTTATACTCCGGTAGGGGCCGTGTTCGTCAAGGAGTATACGGTCAGGTAGTCCTTTCAGTCCATTTGTCGGTACTGCCTGTATAGTCTCGTGCTTCATTACGATCAATGTACCGCACTTGATTACCTCGGTTTGTATTAGGCATAGGCAGATTCCTTTCACCTTGTGTCTTCGATCTGTGGCGGTCGGCTTCTTCCATAGGTGGTTCTTTCTTGGGTGTTAGTCGGAGAGTTCTGGTGAAAGGTGTTTTTAGGAAATTGTCTCTTTCCTTCTCTTTCCCTATTCCCCCTTTTCTTTCTCTTTCCAAGTTTTCTTTTCTTCCGGTTTTCAAACAATTTTTGCAGCAAAAAAAAATAGGGGGCATCTTTGTGACCATTCTTATGTCCATTCTCGTTTGGGTAAATTCAATAGATGCCATCAATGGTGGAGCATGCCAAAATCTGGCTCCGGCCTGCATGGTTATTTTACTTTGTGGTTCGTGGTGGGGTTGCTTGGGTAGCTGGTGGTCTACCAAAAGTCTCTAGTTACTTATACTGTATGGAACAGCTTTGTTTGTGTTGCTGGGTTGGGGAGCCATATGGGGGGTTACGGTCTTTTGGTTGTGCAATGGGGGCGGTGTGATGGGAAGGGGTCTGTTAGTGTCCATTAAGGTGCAATACCGTCCAGTGCTTCGCCTTCCCTGGGTAAAAGTCCTAGCGCCTGGATACCCCTCTGGGGGAGATGAAAGTCTGCCAGGACCTCAATTCCTAAGTCCCTTAAGAAGGCCCTGGGGTCCGCCGAGGGCAGTAGTACGGCTGGCCGAGGCCCGTTAAACACAAGCATTTTGAAGGGGTGCCCCCAGGCAAAATTCAGGCCCTTGGCTCTGACAAGATCCGCTATAGGTTTCCACTCTCTGCGCCTGGCAAGCGTTGCTGGTGCTATGTCTTGATATAAGTGGAGTGCGGTGCCGTCTAGGGTATATGTGTGATGTCTGGCACTTTTGATGATGGCTTCTTTGGTGGAGAAGAAGTGCCACCTCATTATCACATCCCTGGGTGGGCCATTGGGGGGTCCCCTGGCCCTAAGTGCCCTGTGCGCCCTGTCTATCACCCACATATGGTCAGGGATAGCTGGCAGCTGCGTTTTGAACATGTCTGTGAGTACCTTCTGGATGTCTGTGTCTTTAATACTTTCAGACAGGCCCTTTATCCTCAGGTTGTTCCTTCTCGACCTGTTGGAAGCATCCTCAATTTCTGCCTCCAGTTCAGCTACTCTGGACAGTAGGGTGTTGGTGGTAGTGGCAGTCTCGTTGTGGGCTGTTATTACCTGGTCCATCCGCCATTCCAGGGCTTCAGTACGTTGCCCCACAGCCTGTATTTCGGCCTTCACTTCTCTTGCCGACCTTTCGATCTCCCCTGCTAAAAAGTGTTTCACCTCTGCTAGTGACCGCATTATATCCGAGATGGTGGCCTGCTGCGTCGGGGCATTCAGGTCCCTGGTGCCCGGAGAGCTTGGGGAATCCGCGCTCGCGTGGCCGCCGCCATCTTTATGCGCTTGCGGCCTGGGCGTTGTGAGGAGGTCGGCTACAGATGGAGTACCGTCTCTCCTTTTGTTTCCAGATTTTTTATGCTGGGCCATCTCCGGAAACCTTCTCTGTTGCTCTGCTAGCAATTTCAGGTGTTGGTGAGCGGGTGTTTTGCTTCTGGCGTGGTTTTTGGACCGCTCGGGGTGCAGAGCTCTCTGCCTAAGCGGCCATCACTTTCGGCGGTCAAGCCACGCCCCGTGTGTTATATATTATGTGTTATTTATATTGTTATATATTGTTTATGGTATGGGGTCATTGCCCAATTTGTTATCTTGTTTGTTGATTACAATAAAATAAAGCTGTGGACTTTTATATTTTCAACAGAAATTCGGTGTCTGTCTTTTTTGGGGGGCTGTTTAAGGGAAAAATGCCACAAGCCGAATAACGACTGTGCGCATGTCATGGGGGTTGTAGTTCTACAACATCTGGCGATCTACCTTTTGGTCACCCCTGGTCTAGACGTTTATCTTTGGTCATTGCATATCGATTTTAAAATAGATTTCAGTGGAAGAATTTCTAAAATAGCAGAGTTGGCTAAAATCTCTAATTCAGGCAAGTTATCAATTGTGTTTCTCTTTGTTAAGGCCTTTATTCAGCCAGTCTGTTCTAATGTTAGCCCACAACAGAGTCTATTAATTGCAATAATGTTACGTTCTAGATTCCAGAGTTTAGGATATCAGCACACGGGAACAGCTGTAATTGATGATTAATTACTTTAGACAAAATGATAATGCAAATCATCTCAGTTAGTCAGACTCACAATCAGAGCCATTGTGCTCACAGTAATTGCCTAAAGACTCTGGGGATGTAAATAATAAATACATCAATTCTTCTTTGTGAGATAGAGGGAGATCTATAGAACATATAATGTGACCGTATAACACTGAACATTTAGGGTCAAATAAAAATAACATGAAACTATATTTAATTAGTTTCTGTTGTGGCATGTATACAAAGTAGAGGCAACATTATGCAGACAAGATACAAGTCAAACACATTAAGAAACTAAAAACAAAAACGTAAGTACTCAAAAAAAAAAGCAATATAAATAAAATATCAGCAATGCAGATTTTGCTATTATCGTGACATCCAGCCTGCAGTTCATCCGTTGGAGGAGACTCCCAATGCTTCGTTAATGATGTTATTGTTCCATTAGAACCGATAAACAATAACAGCTACGGTAGCTTTTAAAATGGATATATTAAAGGCTATAATAGTAACATAGAATCGGTAATAGATGCAAGAATGGTATATTCTAGAAATAGTAAAGGCTAACCGTGATATAAAAGGGTAATAGATATACAGAATAACCTTCCAGTAGAGGTGAAGGTTAAAAGTGAAATAAAAATGGTAGTAGATATCTGAAAATGCCTTTTTTTAGTATATGCTAATGGAATGTTTTGGAAGTGTATAAGCCTTGACCGGTGTATAGTCGCCATATGGGCAGTCGGATACCAGGACAACCCTCCCACATACCTTCCCCAATAATGCACTGACACTAGTGTATATGGGAAAAATTGTCCACAGCTTTATTAAACAATCTTGAATAATTATAATAACCATATTACTTATAACTTAATAATAATAACAATAATAATTATAATAACAATAATAATCACAGTAATAATAACTTAACAAATAAACCTGGGTCATTGCCCCCATGCTCCGTCCTCGCATCCGAATCCTTCTGTTAATATAACAAAGGCAATGACCCCCATATAATAACACATATATAACATATACCAACATAATTCCAACATACCAACTTAAAGTGCCAAACACAATTTAACCATGGCAGGGGTATACCCGGATACCCCTACCCCACCAGGTTCTGAGCCACCGACAGGACTCGAAACCTACCAACCACCAAGGACCACAGTTTTACGTCTCCATGACGTTCATCCTAGGGAGCCTATTCCTTCTCCTTCAGCTCCCTATCCCGCCACAAGCTCAGACCTTGACCCCTTAAGCTGTCTGAGCTCCGCCACCCCGAAGAAATAGTGCCTTGTGCATTCCGTCCTGCCACCCGAGGTTCAGTAGGTCCCATCCTACTGCTGAAAGGTGAACACCGTCCGAGCGGTAGTACCCTGGCAGCGCACCCTCCAACTCACTGTGTCGCACTACCACACCCCCCAGCTTCCTCACAAAGCTTGCCATCAAGCTATTCACTTTTTTCCTGCACCTCTCGATGGCCACCGCGTCCCTAGCGTGCCTCCAACGCTGTCTCGGGATAATTTCAGACCATACAAACATCACCCCCGGAAGCAGGTCCCCCAGTTTGTTGAGGTCCTGCTTCATCCACTTTACCAAGCGCCGTTGCGGCGTGAGGCCCAAATCATTGCCCCCCGCGTGGAGGACGAGCAGGTCGGGCCTATGCCCACCCGCCACCAACCGGAATAGTTTCCCGCAGACTTCCCCCCAGCGAAAACCCCTGTACCCAAACCATTTCACCGCCAACTGGTCTGTTGCGAAGCCCAGCTGCTGGCCTTGAGCTCGAGCTGCGGCCCTCCTTTCGGCCCAGAAGACAAATGAATGGCCCACGATCCATGCTACACGGCCTGGGGAAGAAAGAGAAAAACAGCATTTGAAAAAACACCCCCCACAATAGTCCCTTCAGGAACCCCGAAGCGACCCGCCCTAACCTTCCAACAAACCCAGCCGCACATATGACCGGAACCTCTTAGACTCCCATCTCCCAATCCGCATTACCGTGTCATCCCCCAGCCCCAACCGAGCGGCCTCCGTGGCCGCCCCAATGCGAAAGGAGTGTGTACCAAATCTATCCGCCCGGAGCCCCAACCGTTTCAGGCCGGACCGAAAGACCCTAGTGAACTGAAAACGGGAAAGGGATGACCCGTCAGCGTGCACCAGCAGTGATCCCCCAACCACCGGCCTCTTGGCCAAGTATTCCACCACCGACGCCACCGGGCACAGAGGGGAGCCCGGTAAGGCCCGTAGCGTCACATCGCGGCCCACCCCCAGGACGTCCGTCTTGGATTTGGCCAGATGAACCACCAAGTGTCCGTTCAGAATCCGGACCCCCGAAGCCTGTAAGCCTCCGGACGACGCCCGATTGGCGCTTACCAGCTCGCCAATCCTGAACGCTCCGAAGAAGGCCAGCAAAAACGCCGCCCGGAACAGGGACAACTCAAACCCGTCTAAGCAAATGTCCGGTAGCCCCCCCAACAGGTCGCCCAACACCCGCACCGACACCTGGCGCCTCGCGTCCGGGACCCTACGCCCCCTCCGATATCCCTTAAGTGCCTGCCGCACGACAAAGCATTTAGTAAGGTCCTCCTTCCCGTGCAGCTTGAACCAGAAGGCCAGCGCCGCCATAGACCTGTCAACCAGCGACGGGGAAGCCCCTTGCGCCAGCAATTGGCAGGTGTACCACAGGAACGCGTCCCGGAGCGCCTCCCCCTCCGGCACGCCGGCCAGTCCAGCCCACGACCGCTCCCACAAACCCCAAACCTTACTGTAAGCGGCCCACGTGGCCGGTGCCAGGGAATCCTTCACAAGTCCCCCAAGCAGGACGCTCCCAGTTGCCAAATCTCGTCCGGGCACTCCTGCCCCACTTCCAACGCCTCCGGTGCCACCGTCCGGAACCGAGGCCACTGTGAACGAGAGAGAGCGTCAGCCACTTCGTTCAAGTACCCGGGCACATGGCGCGCGCGAAAGACTACATTCAGGGACATGCACATTAAGACAAAGCGCCGCAGTAGCCTGACCACCGGTTTAGACGCCGCCGACTGATTATTCACCGCGTGCACTACCGCCATGTTATCCGAGAAGAAGACCACCTTTCGATTCCGCAGATCCTCACCCCACAGAGCTAACGCAACCACTAGCGGAAACAGTTCCAGGAAAGCCAGGTTCCGCATGAGGGCGCTCGACCCCCATGCCTCCGGCCATCTTTCCGCGCACCATCTCCCACCGAAGTAGGCCCCGAAGCCCACACTACCCGACGCGTCAGTGAACAGCTCCAGCTCGTCCGCCGACACCCCTTCCTGCCTGAAGAACACTGTACCATTGAAATCCCACAAAAAGGTATCCCATACGGCCAGGTCGGCCCTCATAGAGGACGACACCCGGATGAAATGGCGTGGGGAGCGCACCCCCGCCGTAGCTGCCGACAGGCTATGGCTAAAGACCCTCCCCATGGGGATCACCCGGCAAGCAAAATTGAGCATCCCGATCAGGGACTGCAGTTGCCGTAGGGTAACTTTGCGCACCCGAGCCACTGCTGCCACCGCCCCTTTCAGACCCTGCAACTTCGCCGGCAGCAGCCGACACTCACCCTTCACCGAGTCTATCTCCAGTCCCAGGAAACTAAGGCACACCGCTGGGCCCTCAGTTTTATCTGCCGCCAGCGGGACCCCAAAGTGGCCCGCCACCCATTCGACAGTTCTCAGTAGGTGCAGGCAGGCCGGGGAGGCCGCCGGCCCTACGCAAAAGAAGTCGTCCAGATAGTGCACCACCGCACCGTTCCCAGCCTCTGTCCGTACCACCCATTCAAGAAAAGTACTGAACTTCTCGAAGTACGAGCAGGAGATGGAACAGCCCATCGGGAGGCATAAGTCCACAAAGTACTCCCCTTCGAAGAAGCACCCCAGCAGGTGATGACAAGCCGGATGGACTGGAAGCAGCCGAAAAGCTGCCTCGATATCCACTTTAGCCATCAATGCCCCCCGCCCGGCCCTTTTCACCAGCTCGACCGCCCGGTCAAACGATGCGTACGACACCGAGCACAACTCCCTGTCGATGCCATCATTCACCGACGTCCCCTTGGGGTAGGAGAGGTGGTGAATGAGCCTAAACTTCCCCGGTTCCTTCTTTGGGACCACCCCGAGAGGGGAAACCCTAAGACCTTCCAACGGCGGAGCTGAGAACGGGCCCGCCATCCTACCCAACGAGACCTCCTTCCCTAACTTTTCCCGAACCACCCCAGGGAACTCCGCAACCGACTTAAGGTTGCGCCGCCCCTGCGACCCCCCTTTATCCCGGAAGGGGATAAAGAACCCCTGCCCAAAGCCCGCCCGAAGTACCGCGGCGTCCGCCCTGTTACCGTAGCGGCTTAGCCACGGTTCCATCGCGTCTAGCCTCACCGGGGTTAAGCCCCTGGGCAGGGGAAGCCCCTCCCCCCCCTCCGCTCGCGGCCGCACCTCCGGCAGTCCCCGACCTTCCTTTCTTGAAGCATCGGGTAAGCCCGTGGGCGCCCCCGCAACCCGAGCACTCGTGCTTAAAGCGACAGGCGGTCCCCCACTTGCACTGGCCCTCGTTAAAGAGCCAGCAGAAGCCCTTTGCTGCGGCGGCCGACGAGGCGGACTGCCCCTTTGCGCCGGCCGTGTGCTGAAAGGGCTGTGCTTTCTGTGCCATCATCAATTTCATCCAGAGAGGTAGGTCCATCTGGTCCCACCTCATTCCCGGATTGGCCGCCAGGCGTTGGCGGAATTGCTCGTCATACCGCCACCACGCCAGTCCCCCGTAGGTGCGGTACGCCTCCCAAATACCGTCTAAGTAACAGAACAGGGAGGAGCATAGGCCAGGAGATTTCTCCCCCAAGACGCTGGCCAGCACACAGAACGCCCGCAGCCAGTTGCCGAAAGACTTCGGTATCTTACGATACCGTTTCTTTTTCTCCTCCTCCTCCTTTTTCTCATCCTTCTTATCCTCCTCCTTGAGGTCAATAAATTCCTCTAACGGGAGGAGGGAAAAGATTTCACAGAAGTCGCCCTTCCATATATTTTCCTTCACCTCTTGTTTGAGGTGTACCCCTAGGGGGCCCGCAAAGGCCGCCTCCGGGACCCCCCCCAGCCAACTGCACCCGCTCGCTTGTCATGTCCACTAGGCTGCCCGCGGCACTGGGGCCCGCACCCGGGCCCGGCTCCACGTCGACCGCCCCCGCGACCCCCGACCCCCCGCTCGAGCCCGGACCCGCAGAGACCGTACCCGAGACCCCTGGCCCCAGAGCCCACACCTGACCTACACCGTCCCCTTGTTGCCCCCCCGCTCCCAGTGAGTGGAGAAGTGCTTGTAGTGTGTGAACCAATGTAGTGGATTGCAAAGAGGTACGTAACTCACCGGCCAAGCCCCCCGTCCGACTAACGCTCGGGGCTGCATCGACAATCGCTGTCCGCCTTGGATGAGGAACATCCGTGAACGTCCCGCCAACCGGGGAGTCCACCCGGTGCCCAGCCAGCACAGAGGGAGAACAACTCCGAGACCTGTAACGAGGAGAAGAAGTCCTGGGTAGGGAGCACCGACCATCAGCTACCCTCCCGTCCCGCCCCAGGGAGCGCCTGCCATCCGACCAAGCCTCCCGCTCTGTGTCCCCCCCGCTCTGCGTTCCTGAGGCCCGAACGGCCCCGCCCCGGGGACTACGACTCCTACCATCCCGGTGTGAGTTCCGCCTCTGCCGACCACGCCTGGAGGCCCTGCCCCCGTCCCCTTCTGAGCCGCCCGAGGTGGACCTGTCCCGCCTATGCCTACCCCCCGCCCCTTCGGGCCTACACGCTCTAACCGGGGAAGTGCTGGTACCGCTGGACCCTGAACTGGACCTCCCCCGCCTACCACTGCACCCCGGCAACCGCTCCCTAGAGCGAACCACCTTCTCCCCGCCCCCAGTACCGCCCCCCATACCTGCTGAACAAAGCCTAGCCCGACCCCCCTTCCTGACCCCCACCTGAGGAACAGACCCACCCGCCCTCAAGGACTCTGACTGCCCCATAGGCCCAGACCTAACCCCCCCTTCCGGCCGAGGACCCCCTATTGCCCCCAGCTACCCCCAGGGACCCCTCCGGAGACCCCAACCCCTCTCTCCTAGCTGCGCGCCCCCCTCCTGTAGTCCCTGCGCTAGCCTGAGCCCCCCCAGTAATCACCTTCCCCCCCCCTGCCCTTCCTCATGCTCCAGCCTGCGCCCTCCACCCCCATTAGCCCCACTACCACTGGGCAAAGAACATCCCTCCCCATACACGCCAAGGGGGCCCTTGGCAGAGCCCCCTGCACTTGCTTGGTGATCCAGCAGCCTCCTTGTCGGCCCCACGTCTCCGGCCTTGGCAGCAGCAGTCCCGGACGGAGGGGGCGCCCTCCTGGGCCGCGACCCCACGCCGACCGTCACTCCAGAGGGCCCGGCCGACGCCGCAACCCCCGATCCAGGTGCG